>NC_058378.1:11166160-11470714 GCF_018350175.1 Felis catus
CTCTCAGGATACTGATGGTTTAATTAGATTCTCAGGCTTAAAACACCATGATCCTAAATAAATAAAGAAAGGAAAGGAAGGAAAGTGTAGGAAGGAAGAAAGAAAAGGGAGGGAAGGAAGGAAGGAAGGGAGGGAGAAGGAAGGGAGGGGAGGGGAGGAGGGAGGGAGGGAAGAAGGAAGGAAGGGGAGGGAGGAAGGAAGGAGGCAGGTGGTAGGTGGGCAGGCAGGCATGAAGCATCAGTCTGTAAAACTGTAGCTACAGCGCCACCTGCTGTTAGGCATGAAACACTGGCAGGTGAACCACATCGCTGTGAAAACCTAAAATGTTCCTACATATGCCAGGAAACTACCAGAAGCAATGAAGGCACTGGAAACTCGGATGTTGCCGAGAAAACAGGGCATGAGTGAAGAAAACCCATCTCAAGCAAACAATCCTCGACTTCACCCTGTGAAGACTAATTGTTAGAGACGGATGTAAACAAAAGATTCTCTTTTGAGAGATACACGCAAGATATTAAGCGTGACCACTTCCTACGCCGTACTTCTGTCTTGCTAGCTGCTGGGTTTTGCTAAGCCTTGACTTTTAACGAGCACTACTACAAGTGAGCAGTTACATTTTAAATGTTGTTGGCTTGTTCAAACCTTGCTGCACAAGTATTAATAAGAGGCAAATTAAAAGGGGTTTTGAGACCAACTATTGTAAGGTAAATCGAGGTGATGTGGCCTCTGATGTGATCGTTTTTAAGAACAATCAGCTGGATACGAGCATGTGCAAAGCTACACAGACTCCTGTGTGCCTGATCCGCCTGGCAGCAGTATGGGAGCTGAGATGTTGTTTGTGGCTTGGAATTGAGTTTTCTCTTTTGCAAGAAGACACATCTAAGGTACATCCTCATGATGCCCCCAACCTCACCCCACCCAAAGGCAAGGTACAAAGCTTACCGTTATGTGTAGAGATAGAAACACACCCAGAACAGACCTGGTTGTAGGTAGTCTCACTGGTAGGGGCAGAAATCCCTTAAACTGGACAAAATCCAGGCTCTAGCTCAGTCCTGAGGCCACGGTCGAAACATCAAGAAGCCTTATTTCCTCACCCTAAAGTGAGGCAAACTTCTCTACCTCTTCCCTACACATCCCATGCAACTGGGTCATGCCAACCAGGTAAAGGCAGTTCGTTGTCTTCCTAACTCGTTGTTCAAACCATGCCTGGATTCCTCTCGTCATAAGTTCGTTGGGAAAATTTACAAAAGCAATGGAAACTCATACCAAGAGTGATGTTCAAAATGCAGTCATCCAAGGATACTATCAGGATAATTGAATAGGGTCAAATATGACTCATGACATCAGAAGGAGACACCTGGATGTTTCAGGGGTCTTATTGTGGTAGGAGGGGGGCAAGTGAGGCCCCGCCAATCCCAATGCCAACTCAAGAGCACTACCTGAAGTCATCCTGACTTTCCAGCAATCTTCAGCGATTCAGCGGGCACCACAGCCTCTGGCAGTGAATCACCTTGCTAAACTTTCTGACTCAACCAAGGTGGACTTTGAGATTTAGAACCATGGGGGAGGGGGTGCTTCTGGAAGAGAAATGAATTTCCCTGGAGTCACAACTGTCTGCTGTTAGTAATGACTGACTCCCTTTTGTGCCTTGTTGACTCCTCCAGCTGTCTGCTCCCCTCCCTGCCTCTAGCCAGCTGCTACCCCAAGTCTTGAAGTCACCGGGTAGAGAGGCAAGGTGGGTATTAAAGGCACCTCTCACAAGAGGAGATGAAGGATCCTTACTGGTGGTAAAGTGTCACATGTTTAGTGACTCTGGGGGACGTCACTACCAGTGAAGAATCCCTTACTGTGTAAGTTTCTTCTCTCCCTAATCTGTAGTCCTACTCCCTGTAGGAACCCTTGTTAACAGTGTCCCATGTATTCTTCCAGAAACACCGTGTACATATTCTAGTGTATCTAATATGTACATTCTAGCATGTGTATGTGTGCACACAATCAGGATCTTATCATAACACTGTTCAAGATCTTGCCCCCCCTTCCCCACTGAAATGTAATCTGTATGTCTTTCTATATCAGCACGTGCAGATTTGTCTTATTTTTAAACAACCTACTTTTCCATGATATGGATTTGCCATAGTTGGTTTCATCGGGACTCTATTGATATAATTTAGATTATTTCCAATTTGTGATAGTAGCAAGTATCCTTAAGCCCACAGGAGCATATTTGTAAACAAACATTTAAATCAATACAATCAGTGGAACTGACAAGTCAAAGGGTAAGTAGAATGAAAAATGTGATAGATATTGCAAAATTTCTGTAAAATCATTGTCTTAATTTGAATTCCCTACAAGTGTTCATGAAAGTGCCAGTTTTTCCATCGGTTCAACTGTGGGTATTAACAAACTTTAATATTCTGCAAACCTAATAGTTAAGAAGTGGCAGTTGATTGCTTTGATTTGCATTTCTTTAATCTTTGTCAATTTGTAAGCTGACTGAATTTTACCACGAGCTGATTGTTCCTTTTCCTATTGGTTTACTTCCTAGTGATAAGTACTTAGTAAATTAAGGACACTGGCCCTATGTTAATATTTTTCCTAGTTTTTCATTTGTCTTTAAGACATCGCTTAGTGTTGTTCCTTTTTAAAGTAATTGTTTAGGACCCCATGCATCTTAGGTTTTATGACACACTTAGACCTTTCCCCATTTAAAAATTATTATTTCAAGGACGCCTGGGTGGCTCAGTCAGTTAAGTGTCCAACTTTGGCTCAGGTCATGATCTCCCATGATTCATCTCACATCAGGATCTGTGCTGACAGCTCAGAGCCTGGAGCTTGCTTCGGATTCTGTGTCTCCCTCTCACTCTGCCCCTCCCCTGCTTGTGCTCTGTCTCTCTGTCTCATAAATAAGCATTAAAAATTTTTTTTAAAGAAAATAAGTAAAATTTAAAAAATTGTTTATTTCAAAAGTCAAATTCTGTTACAATTTTTATTCTTTTCTTTTTGTATTAAAATATGTGTCCCATTCAGAATTTATTTTGATTTAAAGAACTAGGTTGGTATCAGTTTTTATCAAAATTTCCCCAAAAGCATATCCATGGTACCAATACCATTTACTGAATTCTTTTTCATTTCATGATTT
Organism: Felis catus; assembly: GCF_018350175.1. NCBI lineage: Eukaryota > Metazoa > Chordata > Mammalia > Carnivora > Felidae > Felis > Felis catus. The sequence continues at coordinate 11,169,300 of NC_058378.1, forward strand.
CAAAAGCCACGTTTTATCATACTTCTAATTTCCAAGTGTATCTGCATGTATTTCTAGACTCTCTATTCTGTCCCACACATGTATCATTCTCTAGTACAAAACCTGCCTTAAGTATTAGTTTTTATAACATTAGTAGTTCCCTCTCATTACTCTTTTGGGATGTTGATTTTTTCTAGAGTAATTTTACTGTCACTTTGTTGGTCTCTTACACCACTAACCCAGGCTATGTAGGTATTTTGATTTGGTGCTCAATGAAGAATTCATCTCCTTTCAGCTAGAGGTACATATTTCCAATCTAAGATCTCACCTGTAATAACTTCTGATTCGCCAATATTAGACGGGCAGGTTAAGGAACAGGGGTAGAGCAATATGAAAGCTTGAACATCCATTGATTTTAAAACCAAGACCGAAAAGATAATTTAAGCTAAAGTACTGAATATTTAAGCAAAACCTAAGAGTTCTAGTAAAAGATCTATTTTTGGACTTCGGTGATGTCAGTTAATATCATGAAAGTAAACAGATAACTAAGGGTTCAAAATACTCTCCAAGGAAATAATTTTAACTGCTGTCCTGGAATCTATGAACCAATTCAGCTAAAGTGTTTATATTAATCCTTCCAGCTCTAAGTCCTTTATGCAAAAAATCTACTGATTATCAGGCTGGTACAGCAGATGTAAAAAATGGCAGAAACGGTCCTTTACATTCTGCAAAAGAATGAAAACTGTTGATTCTTTAAAGAGCCACACAACTTTTTACCGGGTACGCTATTTTCTATTCTGCAAGGTTAAAGAGTAACTACACAACCGCTCATACTGAAGAAGCAGGAGAATTTTTCACTCATATGAGATCAAAGTGTATGAACTTACCGTTAGCATATCATCACATTTCATATCCGGTGTGTCACCATCTTCACTTTTATTGTAGAATTTTCGGAAAAAGTTGAATGCCACAACAGTATATAGGTATACAACAACAGCTAACAAGCCAACAGTTAATACAAGCTGGAAAGCAATGTGACACAGAACATGCATTAGAAATGCAAGGCATATATGAGTGGCATGTTCAACATCAGTGTGGGAGGGGAGAATTCTATGAGCACATACCTGGATTTATTGACTAGAAAGTAATGGGATCCATACCTCACACCGTACCTTTCTTACCCTCCTCTGTGGGGAAATTTATTTCCATATGCTTTTATTTTATCAAGTGGTCAGACTGTTTTATGCAAAAGTTGGCTACTTAATTGGTTAATGAATGCATACTACAGCTGGAATATGAATAAACTCTGATTGACTTTCACATCCAAATTGATCATAATATGTATGTGCTGAAAATAAGAATTTCACCAAGTTGGTGAAAATATATTTCTGGTTATATCACAGAAAATCTAAACACACTAAAATGCATTATTTTTTGTGTCTACTTCTCTAATTACAATGAATCCCTATGTTCTTGACCGTGGCAGCATATATTAAGTCCTTCAAAAATAATTTTACAATTATCTGGAGAAAATATGTTATCTGAATAGAGGGCTTAATTCACTTCTGTAAACGAAGTACAATGCCACTATAAATTTCTGCACATCTTATTATGAGGACTATTAAGCTCTCTATATTTCTATAAGTCAAAAATTGATATCTCAAAAAGAAGGAATAATCCTTGCAAAATTTTAGAAGTGAATTGAAAGCAAGCCAAAACTTTTGTGTGAAAATACACAAGAGATTCAGAATCTCCAGTTCTTTAAATATGTCAGGGGCTCAATACTATGAATGAATAAACACTTTTTGCTGATGTCATAGTCACATTCAAAAATTAGAGTCACATATAGAACAACAATGTGTTGAAATTTAGAAAACTAAAAATCATGATAACTGTTCATATGAACTTAACTATGGACATAGTTCACGTGTTTGGGGGGACATGGATTTAAAAATATGCTGAATTATAAAATTCTGGAAAAGAAGGACTCTGTTAAACCAAATAACGAATATAGAATGTGTTACTCCCAGTAGACAGGTGATAGAGAATGAATCAATAAATATATGCTTCTATAATGAGTTTATGAATAATTAAAGTTTTCACATTACAACTGGGCTCCATTAAAACATAAATTGATCATCTGGAACTAGGCCAGTATGTAAGTCCTTGGAGTATGACCTTGTCAAGTATGAAACATAAAAGACCACACGATATCCAATTTTTAAATATCACATCAAATTAAGAACGCAGCATCTTGTGTTTTATTACTATTGTAACTAGTGCATCAGGATTCTGAAACACATTTCAGTTCCCTCTGGTATCAAATGGAGTAAATATCATATTAGGAAAAATTTAACTATTTTCTGCAGTGTTTTGTATGTGCCGGGGCCTGTGCTAACACCTCCACGTTTATGTTCTTATTTCATTTTCTCAGAAACTCTAAAAGGTAGGTACTTTTATTGTATTCATTTTACACAATGAATTGAGATTTAAAAATGTTAAATCAGTTATCCAAGGTCACACAGTGTATCGGTCAAGCCAACACTTGAATGTAGGTGTAGGGGACTCTTGAACCAATATTCCTCATGGTTTGTAAAAAAAAATTAAAAAATAAAAAAAGTGCATATCCTCCATTCACAAAAATCTTTAAAACTATATGTTGCCATTGGAGGTTGGGTTTTATTTTTATTGGTGTATTTGGTGGTTTTTTTTTGTTTTTTGTAGGGAGTCAAAAAAAAAATCAACTTTTACCTGCTTGCCATTGTGAGTTACCGATGACAAGATGGTTCTCAGTGTCTTGAATCCCATAGCAATGTCAAGAAGATGAGCAGCAAAAAAAAAGTTGTTATAGTGTCCCAGAACGGACATAGTCATATACCAGGCCAGGTAGAGGAAAGACTGAGAAGACAAACGAGAGGGAAGCATATCAGAAACCAGAAGGAGTGACTGTTGTCCAAAGCTACTCTGATTTCATTCCATTATAATCACTTCATTTACTTTACCTTCTTAATCTATTTAATTCGAATCAGTTATATTGGTTTATGTATTTTATTGTTATTTAGCTTGTCCTCAGAGGTTCAATGTCTTTCTCTCCTTTATATCAGATAGGCTGTTCTTATGTATCTTTCTATAGAGAGAATTTTACTGACCTAATACTCGATAGCAAGGTGTTTTCACCTTGGCACTACTGAGAGTTTAGACTGGATAATTCTCTGTTTTGGAGGCTGTCTGATGCACCGTAGGATGACCAGCAGCGACCCTGGTCTCCACTCACCAGATGCCAGCCGTGACCACCAAAGATGTCTCTAGACATTGCCAAAAGTCACCTGGAGGACAAAATTTCCCCCCTTGAGAGCCCTGCTCTACACTCAAAGAACCAACCAACTGTCCTTCCCTCTTTCGTTTTTCATGTACTCACTCTCTAAATCAGTGTTTGTGGAGACCTACTAGTTGTAAGAAATTACGTGCAGTATTTTATTAACCAAGCATCTCACTTTATGTGAGCCAAAACAAATCTAGGAGAAAATGCAAATACTACTTAATGTCACCGAAGGCTATAATAAACCTAATAATACAATTGGTACTATCTGTAGGCATCTTGTTTATAATCAATGTAACAGATTTGCTTTACAGAGGTTAGATGTATAAGTGTATATACTTTTTGAGGGGAGGAGAATAAAAAAAGTAGAATAAAAGATACTGTGATCATGCTTGCTTTCTGGATTAGGGTCCTTGGGCATAAGAAGTGTTTTGCCATTGGAGTCAAGAGCTACCCATTTTGGGAAAGGGAGGAAACCTTCATTTTGACTAGAATATATCTTAAGCTTTGAGAACACAAGACAAAGGGGGCTGAGGTGGTATAAATCATCTTTATGGGCAGTTCAGGGCTGAGGTTAGACATCGGGTGGAGGAAAGCAGTACTTGAAAATAGACACCGAGATAAGACTATGCAGAATGTGCTGAGGAGTGACAGCTTGGTTTGAGAGTGGGCTTCTGTTTCAGAAGATGAGGTTGGAAATGTACGGCGGGGTTGGAAGTCCTTCAAGCCAAGTTAAGAGATATGGGCACATCCCACAGGCGCGGGAGAACCCCTGGAGCATCATACGGAATAATGGTATGTGAAAAGCAGCATTTAATGAAAATACCGTCTTGTATATTTGCACATACAGTCTTTGTTTTTATTCTAGCCAGACTCTTGATAAGTAGGCAATCTTAGCCCCAAATTGACAAATGAGGAAAGTGAGCTCACTCCGGTCAAGCTACTTTCTTGAAGATGTAAGTGGCAGAGCTATTGCTTTAGGACACTACTGGCCAACCCCACGGGGGAGGTTATAAGAGGCACGACTATCAGCGGAACTGGCCAGAGGATGACAGAGGGCAGGAAAAGGATCCAATTGGGCACACAATTGAACGCATATATTAGAAGGAGAAGGAAAAGGAGTCCAAGCTGGTCATCTGGACATAGGTAGCAAGAAGAACAAAAACACTAACAGAGGAAACGGTGGACAGGGGGACTGCGTTTAGCAGGGAAGAGTGAGGAGAGGAGAAGATGCATTTGTCACAGGACATTTGAATGGACACACCCAGCAGGCTATTAAGAAATGAAAAGGCTGAGGAGAAAGGACAAGTGTGTGGACACAAGATGAGTCAGGAGACTAATATAGGTGATCAGGGGAGCCAAGGATACATGTATAGACGACACAGGTGCTGTCCTTAGATAGCCAGATTTCGCAAATAAAAACACAGGCTGCCCAGTTACAGATAAACGTTAGGTAAAGAATAAATAATTTTTAGATTAAGTATGTTCCATGCAACATTTGGGATATACTCACATATAAATATAAATATATAAGTATGTATATTGTACATTGTTATAGATATAAAACTACCTATATTTATGTATAGGTATGTATACATACCTATATAAAAATGTGAATATAATATGTAAATAGTTATCTGTAATTAAAAATTTTTTATAATGTTTTTTATTTAGTTAGTTTTGAGAGAGACAGCAGAAGTAGAGGAGGGGCAGAGAGAGAGAGAGAGAGAGAGAGAGAGACACAGCATCTGAAGCAGGCTCCAGGCCCTGAGCTGTCAGTGCAGAGCCCAACGCGGGGCTTGAACTCATCTGTACTTCATCTGGTAAGCCTAGCTGTGTTTCAGACAGAAACCACACTATTGAGGACTGAAGACATGTTGAGAAGTAGCTGGCCAAACAGCCATGAAACTACAGGTGGATGAATAATATATCAGAATAATATAACAGAAACAAGTCTGAAGAAGTCTGTCCATGCCCAAATGCCCTGGAGGCAAGAAAACTAGAGCAAGATATGTATCCTGCATGACACAAGTACTGCGGCATATAAGGAGGTCAAGGAGGATTGACCTTAACTAGCAAAAGCCAAGATGGCCGGGCTACCTGAACAGAAAACATCAGTGCTAGAGATGAGGTGGTTTCCTTTTAATTTGAGGGAGCTGCTTCCATTATTAGAAGAGAAATTTGCTGAAGGCACTAACAGTTGACAATTCTAAAAGATACTTACAAGACTTGTTTTTGAGATCTTTGGAGAGTTCTCTAAAAGACCCAGTATCCCAGTATTCTGGGCCTATGACTGGGTACGATAGGGGTGGGGATAGAGACAGGAGAATTTGGGGGGTGTCGCATGTCTTTAGGAGAACAGAATTACCACTCACTGTAAAAGTCACTGCTAATTAGAGTGTGATTTTGAGACTGAGATATGCAAGGGAGACAAAACCAGAGGAGGGTCTAGGACTAAGCCTTTGGATTTGCTTGTAAGTGCCCCTTCGCAGGAGGTGCGTGAGGATGGTAGGAGGATTCTGAACCAGCAGGAGGAGACAAACATTTGTAGTTGATCCATTCAGCAGAGTTTCATGACTGTCCCTAGCAATTTCCCATAGAGAGCACATGGGAGCATGAAAACAATTGATAATAATGATTTTTTAAAGTGAAAATTCTAAGAGTCAAAAATGTCAAACTATTGAGCAAGCCAGGGTAGTACAATGTGATCGTCCGACCTGACAGTTGGTGGCTTTTAGTATCAAGTGAATTTTTTTCATTATATTTGGATACAGACTTGGGCTATGAGGCTCTTTGAGAAAAGAAGGATCAATCAAGAACAAAACCACAATAATTTAATGCACTTAATTTGGGGGAAACTTAAATTTATCACAATTAATGTTTTAAAACTTTATTTATTTAGAACTTCCGTTTTAACCTCTAGGAAACTTTGAACTCATTACCCAACTAAAACCTAAATGAAAATACATGTGAATTTGCATCTCAGTTTCTTTTTCTTGCATAAATATATTTTCATGTTAATCTTTCAGCTATTGAAAGAAATGGATTGAGAGATGGGGGCTAATTAATCACATATTTCCTTGGGTCATTCTCAGATAATGGTCTGTATTAAATCAGTTGCTGTCTGACTGACTTCCTTAAATCACTGACTGTCTGCCTGCCGGATCCCAACAGACTTGTCTAATCAGAGCGCACTGTACTTTGTGGTAATGAAGTGGGCTTACGTTGTCCGTGAAGACGACTCCTAGTTTCCACATCTGATACTTCACATCAATAGAGTTCAGTCTGGAAAGACAAATAAAGAAGGATTTGTGGATATGCATGTGAAACAAAGACTCGGAGGCTTGCAAGAGCCTGCTGGCATTCTTTCCGTGGGATGAAACTGGCAACCATCTCAGGAAATTAGTTCCATCCAAAGTGTCAAGGGAATCTGGAACATCTGGATGATGTGTTCCAGAATTCTGTAATGCTTTTTTAGTGGGATCTTGGAAAACAAAACAAAGATGCAACTTCTATTATTTAAGATTAGCACTTTCTTTTCCTGCATTAAATATAAGGTAAAGCCACTTGTTATGTGAGAATGATTTCTGGAAACTGTGCTACTACATTAACCAACATGTGTGCATCCCAAGTTTCCTCGCTTTCATTATACATTTGTAATTGCATTCTGACAGAATAATTTTTACTTAGGCTAATAAAAACTTGCATAAACATCCACATTCACTTTACAACTAAATTTGCCAGTGAAAGGGCTCTTTCATCTTGTTTGTGTTTCCTCTTGTTTAAAAAAAAAAAAAAAAGAAAAATCTCTACCCAAGAAGGCATTCACCTTTTCCCCTTGGTTCCCAAATTACCTTGTAGACTTACTACAATTTCCCATTTGTTTTGTAGTTGCGGGTGTGCAGGTATCTACGTACATTTATGCCTTTCTCCCTAGTCTGCAAACTCCCTAACACCAAGCACATTGTATCATACATGGAATATCTCTCAATAAATGTGCTGGATGAGTAAATCTTAGCATAAATATTCCTGATCTTTGTAGATTAAATACATACATACATAGTAAAACATACTTTATAACTTTAATTTTTTTAGAGCTGCCCACTGATGTGCTAAAATTATAACTTTGTTAGCCTATCTAATATTCTAGGTAATTGATATGATAGGCTATAAAATATGAGTATTCGTTTCAAAAGGGCTTCTCTATATTTACTGTTTTACACGTTATTTCTTTAGTCATTTTTTTTTAGGAAGGCCAATCTTAAATTTCAAGTGGTAGGATCAGTAATCGCTAATCAAAATGGACTTCTTAGAGACTTCTCCCCCAAAGGTTACGTTTTAATTTACCTTAGCCTAGGAGTCTTTATCTTAAGGAAATAAAGTTATCTTTGAGCTAGAATCAATTCTATTACTAAAGATCATTTTTTAAAGTTCTGTGAATATTTAAAATGGGTTTCAATACAAGGCTATTTTTTTTTCTTTTCATTTTTTAAAGTATATTTATTTATTTTGAGAGAGACAGAGTGTGTGGAAAGAAGGGGCAGAGAGAGAGGGAGAATCTCAAGCAGGCTCCATGCTGTCAACACAGAGTCCTTTTTGGGGCTCAAACTCGCAAAACTGTAAGATCATGACCTGAACCAAAATCAAGAGTCAAATGCTCAACCGACTGAGCCATCCAGGCACCCCAAGACTATTTTATCTTAAATTTAAAACCCAAAGACAGAGAAAAAATAAATAATGGGGTAATTTGCATGAGAGCATGATTATTTCCCATGAAAGCAATCGAAAACAAAATAAGTGTTTCTATCAGGATGACTGAATGCCCCATGGCAGTTTCTCACTTTATTTAAAAGATGGTTATTATTTTTCATTCCTATCAAACATTAGGGTAACAAGTTTGCTGTCAACATCGTGAACCAGCATACCCTTTTGGTGTTGTAGGACACTCTTTTCTCACCAATCACTACAGTACTCCTGTTTGGGTGGAGCTGACCCAACCCCTAGGGATGGGCCAAAGCTGATCTAGGCCAACTGGGCACGCATTCACCTGGCCACAGGGCTTGGTTCAGGGGCAGACTATAAGCCAGAAACTGAAGAGTTTTGCTAGATGGTTTTGAGATACAAATCCCTCCTCTTTTCCCATAAAGACACAAATGAAAAAGATGCAGGTTTTCTGGGTCCTGGCAGCCATTCTATCCCCAGGAGGTAATCTGGCCACCTGTTTGTTTGACAAGCCCTACATATCTGATTGACAAATAAAACATGCACAAATAGATGAATCATCCTTGTACCCAAACATTCACATTAAGATAATATTAATATGCAAACCAGATAATGTTTTAAAATTTGATCTTTGTAAATGTTTTAAATAAAGGAACAATATATGTAATTCTTTTTCCTAGTTATGGACATTATTTACTAGAAATTTATTCTTCTAATTTTATTATCCATATTTATTTTTTTATTTTCTTTAATTTTTTTTCTGAGAGAGAGAGAGAGAGAGAGAGAAAATCTTAAGCTGGCTCCACACTCAGCACAGAGTCCAATGAGGGGCTCAATCCCACAACTCTGGGATCATGACTTGAGCAGAAAGCAACATTCGAATACTCAAATGACTGAGCCACCCAGGTGCCCCTTCATATTTAAAGGTATTAATGCCATATTAATTTCTTGGCACTTTGCTAGGGGTCAAACTCGCAAACATTTCCTATGTAAAAAAGTGGAAAATTCCACTAATTTAAAACTATTTGTTCAGGGGCACCTGGGTGGCTCAGTCGGTCGAGTGTCCAACTTTGGCTCAGGCCATGATCTCACAGTTCGTGAGTTGAGCCCCACATCAGGCTTGTGAGTTGAGCTCAGAGCCTGGAGCCTGCTTTGGATTCTATGTCTCTCTCTCTCTGCCCCTCCCCCATCATACTCTGTCTTTCTCTCAAAAATAAACATTGAAAAAAAAATTTAAAAAAAACAAAACTTTTTGGTCACAGTAAAAATAAAACACCTTTTTGTTTATAAAACAGTCTAAACTTTCCTTCTATTTTTTTCAGACTTTTTTTTTTAGGATCATAAATATTACCATGGAAAGAGCATAATTCAGTAAAACAATTTGATTCTACACTGTTTGTCAGAGATCTGAAAATATTAGTAGAAAGCTCAGCACTGCTCTATGGTCCTTGTTTTTATATGATATTCTAACATAAAGGTCTTAATTCCTAAGCACTGGCAAGGTGTTTCATCTTCTATACAGTGATATATTCATTATGTACCACATGGGTTTTCTTAAAGTACCCAGGTGATATTTTGGATCTAAATCCACAGTTTCTGTCATGTATTTGTCCATAGAACTACTTTTAAACTGAGTTCACATTATTTTTAAAAACCATGTAGCTCCAGTAAGTTTTCAGATAGATAAAAAACTATTACCAATGAGGTCAGCCAACATGTTTTTTTAATGCTAGCTAAAATATTTATCTGACACAAAATAATACCACCCTACAGAGCCTCAAGTATCTATATTTCGAAAGTAGTCACATCCCTAACTGACTGAGACCATAAATTTACAAGAAAAGTGGACATGTTCTTAAGGGAAAGTAACTGTTATGTTTCTTCTAAAATCGTTAAGTGGCTACAATGAGAAATTACATTTTTTAAAACATGTATGCTCTACACTTAATCCAGAATTACAGTTGATGAAATATATATTTGCAGTATATGTGTGTGTGTGTGTGTGTGTGTGTGTGAAATTCAACCTGAGGCAAATTCAATTCAACTGATTCACATCTTTCTAGCTATATTATAACCTATTACTCCATTAAAGCACTGTATCAGGAACACCTCATTTAAAAAAATTTTTTTTAATGTTTATTTATTTTTGAGAGAGAGAGACAGAGCATGAGCATGGGAGGGGCAGAGAGAGAGAGAGGCAGACACAGAATCCGAAGCAGGCTCCAGGCTCTGAGCTATCAGCCCAGAACCCAACATGGGGCTCAACCCCATGAACCATGAGATCATGACCTGAGCCAAAGTCAGACACTTAACCAACTGAGCCACCCAGGCGCTCCAGGAACACCTCATTTTAAAGTTAAATTCCTGAGTAACAGCATGACAGCATAGTACTTCTGGCTTGTGAAGTCTTTGCTATTTAAACAAAACTCAAGAATTATAATAAAAGAATATGAACTTTGAACTTTCCTAATAAAAGGGCTCCATAGTGCCCTCTTCCAAAACCTAAGAAAGATTAACCTCTTTTCAGACAGCATCAGAAAAGGTAGTCAAATATTGTGCTTTTGTATATGTTTGACTTAAATGGCATTTAGGGATAGAAAAGGCAAATTAAGAACATACATCTTTATTTACATAATTTTTGCTTTATGTAAATAACAAAAAAATCGCCTTCCAAAATAATAGGAAAAAATCCAATCATTCCACACCCAAAAATACCCAGAAGCATAGAAGTAGACCCTTAGGTACATTCTCTGTTTCCCTCATCTCTATTCCCCCAGACTCTGAGGGAAAGGAAGTCGAGGCATTATCAAGTTCAGAATTGTATTAATTTCTTCTCCTTTGGGTCTAGAGCCATTGGGAAGAGGTAATACTCACACGGCTGACAGGGAGCTGTCTTTCTTTGGCTTCTTCTTTTCCCGGGCATCGCTGAAATCTAGGGCGGCTTTGTCCATACCAAGGAGCTCACTGATTCTGTCCCGGCCATAGAACTCCCCATATTTATCCATAACCTGGGCACAGGAAATAAAACATTTTACCGGCCTCAACCACTCAGTAGCCCCTCGTATGCATGCACATACAAACATCTAATTATTTTGACACTTACTATGTATTGGTCTTATGTTCGAGTTCACTTAAAAATCTCATTTCTGGCTCTTCTGTGATCGCAATGCTTAAGGTCAAAGCAAACTTACAGCACTGTACGTAATACCCATCCGAGGAACAAGATGTCTTAGTCAAGAGAGGGACGCATGCAAAAGGAAGAGGGGGGCCCAAGGAAATAAGAAGTGGAAAAAATGGAATGAAAGGAACTTTGACCAAATTCATACTTTGCGCCAGGAATTATGTAAAGAAATTTGACTTGCTCTCCCTCATGGGACTGTCACATTATGTAAGTCACACTATGTTATCAGCATCCTATTCTGCAGATAAAGAAGTTATGTCTTAGAAAACATAACATGCCCTTGGGGCACCTGGGTGGCTCAGTCTATTGAGCATCTGACTCTTACTTTTGGCTCAGGTCATGATCTCATGGTTCATGAGACCAAGCCCCTCACTGAGCTCTGGGCTGACAGCCTGGAGCCTGCTTGGGATTCTCTCTCTCTTCCTCTCTCTGCTCTCCCCTGCTTGTGTTCTCTCACAAAATAAATAAATATTAAAAAAAAAAAAATAAGAAAACGTAACATGTCCAAGCTTGCTAAGCTTGGCAAGAGATGAAATAAGGAAACCACCAAGCGAGATCTGACTCTCAGGAAAGATCTGCACTGACCATCGCCAGCCATGGGCTGGCCACTTGTGACAGCATCCTCCCTGGGCTCTCAGTTACAACCGTTCAACTCTCCTCTAGTTTCCTGACTTAAGCTGTCAGTCCTTCAGTAATCCCCGGAACCTTGTCACCTCCTCCAGTCTTCAGGGCAATCCTTGCATAGACCCCTTTACACCACCAGAATCCCTTCTGAGCAACGGTCCTCCATTTCCTGGCCTCCCTCTCCCTCTGCCACATCTTCCTGGCTTTGCCCACACGTCCCGTTTTCAGACCGGTGTAGACGTGGGCCCACAGCTTTCCCTTGAGCCCAGGAAGCACAGCCCCGTGACACAGCCACTCTTGGCCTAATGCTTCCATGAGAGTCCCACACACAATGAAAATGGAGACAACGGGAAAAGCAATGAATGAAAAGTAGGAGAGAGCATGGGCCACTAAGGGGGAAAGAGGGTAGGAGAGCAGAGGACGAGGAATGCAGAAGGAAATGAGCACGTGAGGGAAAGGAGGAAGGGGGTTCCCCAGGGAAAGAAGAGAGAGAACGAAGGAAGAAATACATTAATGGAAAGGAAGAAGGGATTAGCAAAAATAAAAATAAGCCTCTTCTGAATGTATACAGTCGAGGTAAATGAAAACATGAAAGAGAAGTTGTAGTTAAAAAGCCCATGAACATCACCCACAAAGGTCTGTTCTGTGTTATTCTCACGGTGCTAAAAACGGGCTGGGGTGGCCTGCATGGGGGTGCCCTCTGGGCTGTGTTCTCACCTCACTCCCAGGACAACAAATCAGCACTAAGTATAGTAGGAATGCCACCAATAGTCCCTGCTGCAATTACAGTTTAGTTTTACTTTTTTAAGTTTATTTATTTGAGAGAAAGGGAGCACAAGAGTGGGGGGAGGAGCAAAGGAGAGGGGGACAGAGAATCCCAAGCAGGCTCCACACTGTCAGCACAGAGCCCCACATGGGGTTTGATCCCACGAACCTCAAGATCATGACCTGAGCTGAAATCGGATGCTTAACTGACTGAGCCACCCAGGCGCCCCTGCAATGACAACGTATTTATTTGACTCTGAATATGCAGTTTCCTTCAGAGAAATCTGTGCTTTAACAATTCAAAGCTTCTTTCTTAAGTAGCTAATGAGAATAAAATGTTCAAGTTACCTATTTAAAATTGTTTAAAAATAAGTCTTTCAAAGCCCTGGCCCAATGTGGATGTGCTCGTATGCAGGAGGGCAGTGCTGCTCAGAATTTCACGTCACACCAGGAGACAAAACTCTAGTGCCAGAATAAAATCTACAAACACACGGCTTCTCTCAACTAGAAAGTCTTGTTATTAAATAGATTTTTAAAAAAAGGTCAACGTGCTTCCTCGTGTACCTGACTTCAGTTCTTGGTGCAAGCCCTCTATCTCCCCTCAGATTGCTAACAAAAAATCTGCTGGTCGCCAATCCTCCTGAGTAACACGGAATCAAAGGGAACAAGAGCACTTCATCTGGCAGATGTTTCTGGCTACTCCAGACGGTACCCGTTGGAGCTAGAACTCATTAAGGAGGTGAGTTGAGTCAGGGTGGCAATCAGAAAGGTTCAAGAGTAAGCAGGAGCTAGAATGTAACGCTTTATGTGACTCGCTTTAGTCTTCACATGAAGCAACAGTATTTCATGATCTACAAGTACCGGTACGTACATTATTTCATTGAAAGAGATCTGACATTAAAATGCTATGTGGTGAGAAGAGCAGAGAAGATCCTTGACTTTCAAGACCAGAGCAGTTAGCAGGCGCCACAGTTCATCACTGATGCCCTATCGTTGTTCTTTCTACTACACTATGACGCAGTATGCATCAGAAGAATACAACTGTATGAAAATAAAAAGATCTCCGAAGTTCATGTGAAATAAGCAAAACTCAATCCTTGGTTCTCATGCAACGACTCTGCTCCTACAGGGTGAAGCAGGATTCCAGCCCCAGTGATATGCAGCTGTCTTCTCAGAAAATGGTCGTTAGCCAATTCAGGGGACCCAAAGAAGCTCGGAGAAAATTCTCACCAATTCCTATTACTGTGCGGACTGAGCACCGATTATTCACCTGAGTCAGAGGACAGGTGGATGAAGCAATGCTTATTATTCATTTTATAGCTGCAGAGTATGGGTTCTTCTTTACGTGCAATTTTTGAAATTCATACTGAATTCTATTGCCACTTGGAAATGACATTAAAAGACAGATAAAAGCACACCTCAGTATTTCATTCTCCACACGAGCCATATCAAATTCAAATCTGAATTGCACTCTAGGAAACAAATAGAGAATGCATTCCTTCTGAGAGGTATTACCTTTCTTTTAACAAATTTGTCCCAGTAGTTGTTGGGAAATGACCTAAAAAATATAAAAGCATAAAAGTAAAATAATATCATTTAAAAAAATGATAAATAACAATATGTTGTTTGGAATAAACAAAATACTTAAAATAATATGTAAACACATATTGTTTCATTCACAAAAATTATAATCAATTTTGTCCCATCTTATCCCATAATTTTTCTATATCAGAGGTACATTAAATATTATGTAAGCGTTAATATATCAATATATACATGCAAATCACAAAAAGACTCCGGGCTAATATTTTAACGGGGAAGAATATGAGCATATTTATTAATAAGTAGCTTGTTGTACTTATTTACATGCTGACACATGTCATTTGTAACATGTCAAATGACATACGTTTCTCTGTCAATTATCTTTAAAAATTAAGGTATCTAAAAATCTGTCATTTTTTTTCTTATAAAGTTAAAAAATCTCATTCCCACGTTATCCTCGAAGAAACTGACCGTGGCACCTGTACTACTATGGACTTCACTTAAAGGGACAGATCTCATTTGACTTAGTATTAACAGCCAGAGTTGACAAATAAAACATTGAGCATTTAGAGTAAACATTTTTAATGCACAAACACATCATCCTCATTTGAAAACTCAGCTTATTAGCAATTTTAACTTCTTAAGAACAAGCAAAACTGATCACAATAAAAAGATATTTCACACTTGACACACTAGAGTAGTAGAAACTACTCAAAAAATAGTGTATCACTAATACCTTTAGTGGTGGCAAGTTCTACTTTTGTGATGGATTGACCTGGAACAGCTGCTAGGAGTCTGGGTCTTGATCTCACAAGGGTAAATAATTAATGTATAGAAAAAGCATTTGTCTCCCTGCCTTATATTTTACATGTCATAACGTTTGACTAGTTTTATGCTGGGCTGCTTTATGGTACCAACTGAAAGTTTACAACTTAGACACACTGAAAGTATGAAATTCAATATTTTTGCCTTCAATGCTACAACTCTTTCCTTAATGAATCATTTTTGCCTCGTCTGGTCTTTTGGATGAGATAACCCCACACTGCAGGTTATGCCCCTCTAGCCACACACTTCTCTGAACATTGAGTAATGGATGTTAAGTTCCATCAGGGCTGTGGAAATGGACCCAAAGCCATTTTTGATTAAGGAATTTGGAACACAGATGGGAAAAAAATTGATAGCATCCATTAAGAGGCTGACAGTGCTTAGTCTTTTGATTTTCTTGGCCGAAAATATAACTATTATTCACCTCTGCTAGACTTGTGACAAATCTGCAGGAACTCCAGCAAAGTTTTTTGTTTGTTTGTTTGTTTGTTTTTTGTCTTGAAATTTTTGAGCACAGTAATGTCTCATATAATTCTTTACTCACTGTGTGTTGATTACGAGTCTATCCCACTGGCCTTTAATATCATCTTCTGAAGGCTGTTCTGTAATATAAAGCCCATCAAATTCCAATTTTCGAGCTACTTCCTTTTCTCGCTTAAAAATAACCAGTGGGACCTACATTTGGAAAAAATAAACACGTTAAAATTAGTTTAGATTTACTGGCATCTCCTGTGGTTGCTATCTTTACAAAACAGCTTCTGGAAAAAGAAGTATTTCCCATGTTACTTCCAGGAAGGTAAAATTGAGTGAAAATGAATTGGTTATATTTAGGCAGAAAGAAACATCTAGAGGTTTAGGAAAAAAAGAAGATAGAATAGATATAGTTTATAATCATATGTTTTTAAACACATAGAAGTTCACAGATAACTACATTGAAGAAATCACTTTTATGTATTAAAGAGAAAAAGATGTATTATATCTTTTATTATGATATACTTAACATACATCTTTATATATGTGAAACATGAACGGATACAATAAAATACAGCAATGTTACTAATGTTCCAAAATGCATGCTTCTAAAAAGTGCAGTGTTATTTGAGAAATCTCTTTAATTATTCCACACTCAGCATGCCCATATGCTATTTTGAAATAAATTTTAATTCCAGCATCAGCAAAAATCTTTGTCAGCTAGCCAAAATGTTTCCAGAACATATTGGCTCTCTTTTCACATGGACAGATTTTACAGAAGGCACGGATACAAAAAAGAGGCAGACGTTCTAGAAAAATCCAAGAATACTTCCCCTGTCCCCTCTTAATAAAACAAAGGAAAGACAGGGAAGGGAAAAGAATTTCTGAAGAAAATTTTACATTCTAGTCTTTCACCCTGGGCTCTGGCTTTTCAAAAGTCTTCTGGAAGCTTCACAATCTGAGGTAGGAGATAATGAGATAAAGGCATTACCAAGAAAAGGTGTCTCGCTAGGAAAAAATAAAGAGGTTTGCAAAGGTAATGGGCAGTCCTGGGCATTCGGAGACCATCTTGAGTTCTGTTCACCAAGTTATATTACTCTCTTGGTAGGGCTCTGGGGATAGAGTTGCATTATTCTCTGGGTGAAGGGTGACAAACTGTGGTCTTTGTGCCAATGATGGCATTAGGTAGGTGCCTAATGACTCATAGGTTCCATATGATGTATTATATAACTCTAAAACAGTGGAGCATTGCTAGGGGACATGGTAGGTTATTTCTGTGGGGCCAAGTTTTGATGAAAAGGGTCATTATGTAAATAATTGCCAATATGTGACAGGGAGCTATAACAAGATAGCCCAGGGCCACAGGCCCTTCCCAGGACAGACTGCAGTCAACGACTGGTCAACATGGAGCTCTGAAGGCCAGGCTCCAGTGCCCCAGCCCAAGACAGCCCTGCAGGGGCATCCCAGCTTCAGGGACTGAGGCTTGTGTGTGTGGCCTGTTGTATCTGAACCACAGCCCCACTTTGTCTTCTGTTCCACCCTGCTTCTTCTCCTTGCCCCACGGGTGTTGATTCGTGGAACATTCCCTAATAATCTCTGTGCAGGAAATTCCCATCTCAGAGTTTGCTCCCCCAGGAGTCCAACCTGCAAAAGACATGCGCAAACACGGACACACACAGGTACCTTGGTGCCTTACTATCTTACTTTCAAGCAGTAGTAGCCGATGATGCAGAAGAAAGAAATGACCGTGTGAAGAATGGCTAAGATCCGCAGCGTGGGCTCCATGTAGCCACTGCTCTCCTCCAGGACGTAGTGAACCGCGATGATTCTAGGCGAGCCACTGTCCAGGCTGCTAACTTTGGCATTTCCACTTGAACTGCGAGTGGGGGGCTCCTTTCCTTCAACCACAGAAGAAGTGGAGACCTGATTCAAACCATTTAAAGTAGAGTCAGTTCACTCCCTCTAAGGGACCGGCACACACAAGAAACAATGGAAACCCAGTCTTCTCAGCAGAGAGCCAGATATGAGGCTCAGGTACCACGAAAAGACTAAAAGCAAAGGCTAAAAATAAAAAGATAGCTTTTCAGAAGCTGATGGCCTATAACGAGCACACCCTTTAAAACACCTCCTAATCTGAGCAAGAGTTACGAGGAGTCTAATGCATGCAGGAGAAAAATCAGATGGCTAGGCTGCCTTCTCAGGTACCAAATGAATTTAATGTAATGAGGGTGTGCCACACCCAGATATGGTACCAAGGGGGTATATCAGGCCAGGGACACTGGGTAACCCTGTACTACATCAAACACTCTTTAGTTGAGGTAGTTCCCGCTTAGTTTGGAGGAACAAGTCTGCTCCTGCCTTACTAGACCGTCAGTGATGTGCCTGAGCTCTAGGTTTTTTCCTTTCATCAAAACATATCTTGAAAGAGATTTACATGTGCTCATTGGCGAATGTGTGAATTCTGCACACGCAATCCAACCCATCTGTGGTTTCGTACTGGTTCCTGAAACATAAAGATGTACGTACCTTATAAAAGAGCAAGATGAAATTGATTGCAAACGCGACGAATAAGGCTAACATTCTCATGTTGTAAAAGTTGCGAGCAAAATAGTTCTGAAAAAAAATGATGAAAATTAAGGTCACTGAATGAAGAGATTGACACAAGCATTCATTCATCTGCCCCAAACTACTTCTTGAGAGCCTACTCTGCATCCAGTAACGTTCTTGGAGCTGTAGACGCAACAGTGAGGGAGTACGTTTGGGCCACCACGGAGGAGGCACACATCCGCAGATGAAAGACAAAATCTAGTTTCAGAGGATGCTTAATGCTATGAAGAAAAATCCATCAGGTTACAGGCTTGAGGAACAGGGCTGCTATTTTAGATAGGTGGTCAGGGAAGGTTTATTTTAGGAGGTTATGTATAAGCACAGGCCTAAATACATAGGGAAGAGGTCAAGTGAACAACTGGGGGGGGGGGCACATGTGTCAGAGAGAGACAGTGCGTGGAAGGGGACGAAGGTTCTGAGTTCGGAGTGACGATGTGCTTGAGGGATAGTAAGAGAAAAGCAGGGAGGAGACAAGGGCATGGGAAGGAATGAGGTCAGAGAGGTGAGGGGCACAGGTTTACAGGCTTCTGACAGAAGTCTGTGACGTCCCTTCCAGTGCTGTGGGTTGGGGTATGACCTCTGGGGCCATGCTGCCCAGCTGTGAAGCCCACCATCACCACTCAGTCGTTGCAGGTGTAGACAAGCAATTAACCAGTCCTGCAGAATCACTTTTCTCATCTGTAAAGTGGGCAGAACGACAGAAACCTTTCTCAGAGGTTTGCTCTGAGGATTAGGTAAGTTCACTGAGGGAAAGTTAATTATTACTCTTATTATTCTTATGGGAATTATTATTTTATTCCAGGTGGGATGGTAATCTAGTGGAGGATCTGAAGAGGGCTTGATACCACTAGATTATGATCTGGAAAGATTACTCCCACCGCTGTGTGGGAAACAGATAGGAGGTAAGAGTGGAAACAAGGGGACTAGTTAAGAGTTACCAAAGGACAGCAGAAAGGGATGTTATGGATGGTGGTGGGTTGGCTCAGGAAGGGATTGTGGAGAAATTGATACTGAGCAGACTCCAGATATACTTGGAAGACAGAACTGGGAAGAATTACCACTGGGTTGAATTTGAGGCAGGAAAGAGAGAGAGGACTCAGGGATGGTAACTTCTGGATTTTGGGGTCCGAGTAACTCAGTAAGTGGTTGGTACCATTTACTGGCTGGAAAAAAGTAGGAGGGGAAGTAGGTTTAAGGAAAAAGACTATAGGAAATATAAAGTATTTGTTTTAATATTAGGTGGGAGAGGTCTACGAGGTATCCAAGTGGATATGCCAGGGGCTTTAGCAGAATAGGTCATGTCAAAATGACCGACACGCGCCATTGTTGGTCTCCATGGACACACCCCATTTGGGTGGTGTCATCTCCCACATGAGACCCTGACTTTACTGCCGTGGCTTATTGGACGAAGGCAGGCTGCCACACCCAAACCGGCCCAGTCACATTGGTTGTCCTCGTGGAAGGCTAGAGTTGGGTCACAGAGGCTGAGTTAGTGACCTTGTTTATCTGAGCTGGGAGGTCACAAAGACTTGAGGGACAAGGGGCCTGTGGTGGCCTGACGTGGCCATGACTAGCTTTGTGCATGCAAACTGGTGAACAGAGAAAGTCATATATAGGAAACAGAATCAGGAAAATAGGACTGCAGAGAGAGAAGAGAACATGGCGGACAGGTGGAAGACAACCCTCACTGACTTGCTCTACACAACTGTAGTGAAACAGGGTCTTCAGGAATTCACTAGGGCTACGGCAGGTTATTGGGGCCCGTTCAACCTCAGGCCCAATACCATCTACACTGGCTATGTCTGCAGCTATGGCAACTATTACAACATAGCAAATCAGCGATTATCTAGAGTGATCTACAAACCATTTACATTTAATACACTTTCCCACAACATAGGGAAAAGGCAAGATAGTTGAAGAAAACATAGTTGAAACTATTAATTAAAATATATGTTCGCATAAATTATATAAAAATGCATAATATTTATTTCTACATAGGCAGTTAGAATACATAATTACCGAGGACAATTCACGTCCCTTATAGACAGAGTGCCATAGTATACTGAGTTTCTTATCTACTTTTGATTTCTCAAAGGCTGTAAAACACTAAATATGATTTTGACTTTCAAATGGCTTTATTAGGAGCAGCACTGGTCTTCATTTCTAGGTCTGATATTATTGGTCAGTACCTTTTAGAGGTTGAATCTACATGCTCTTCTTCAAAAAACCGTATATACTGTAATTATACATACATATATAAAAACGGCCTTTCAACCAAAATTTTTAAGAATGCCATCTTCTGTAAATACGAATAAAGATAGAGAACTATACCTTCTTTCTTTGTTTTTCAAATATGAACATGCATTTAATTAATTTGGGGAGCATTTCTGCAAAATGCATAGGATACCACATAAAGAACTGCCTTCTCTCTTTTCATTCGTTGGTTTTTACTTAAAGAATAATTCTGAACAGACCTTCTTAGTATCAATGGAGAGTTGACTCGTTGCATTAATACTTTCATAGCTGGATTTTTAATAAAAAGATGATGTTCTAGAAAAATCGATGAATCCAGCTCTGGAACTGCAATCCAAATTACTTATACCCTCAGGTATGTTTTTGCTTTAATGGCCTGCAGACCTTGGCACAGTGTCCTGCAGAGTGGAGCTTCAGGGGGTATTTACTAACTTGCCCTAAAGACTTACTGGGAACACTCTGGATGCACTGTGCTGGCAGTCACTAAATCACATGGCTTCAGGGAAGGTGGATGTGGTGGAGGTTATGGTTTGAGGACAGGGAGCAGTGGGCCAAAGGCATTTATTAGAAAATATAAACACGCTCGGGTGAGCAAAGAAAACATACTTGCGGGGCTGACTCGTCCCCTGATTGCCACCCAAGGAGAGGTCGGTGAATGTTTACTGGGCCTGAATGATTAGGGTCTCACAGTATATCAATAACAATATTCATTGTAAAACATCTTACTAGAAGTTTCTGTTGATATGCGATGATTTTCTTCCAGAATGCCGACTCGGGAACTTCTGGCTCTCCGTATCTGTGTGTGTGGAGCTGCCTCAACTTCTGTTTACCCTTATCTTCTTTGGCTTTTTCTTCTTTTTCTCCATCTTCTCCCCTGTGAACACAAATGAATGAAATACAAGCCATCCAGGAGCTACAGATATAAACAGGTTTTGTGCCAAATTATGTAAATGGATATTTAAACCATGGCATCGCTTGGGGCGCCTGGGTGGCTCAGTCTGTTGAGCCTGACTTCGATTCAGGTCATGATCTCGCAGCTTGTGGGTTCAAGCCCCGTGTTGGGCTCCGTGCTGACGGCTCGGAGCATGGAGCCTGCTTCGGATTCTGTGTCTCCCTCTCTCTCTGCCCCTGACCCACTCACATTCTGTCTCTCTCTCAAAAATAAATAAACATTAACAAAAAATTTAAATCACAGAACTGCTGTTGAAAACTAGTTTCTCTTCCAGTGCATTATAATATCCAGAATTTTAGAATGAGGGGTTGGATTCCTTGCCTATCATAGGCTCCCATTGATGGATAATTCTGTGACATTCAAATCTAAAGGGATGTTTGTTCAGCATCGTTCTTCATCAGGGAAATACAAACCAAAACCACAGTGAGATACCACCTCACAACAACTCAGGAAACAGTGGATGTTGGCAAGGATGTGGAGAAAGGGGAACCCGCTTGCACTGTTGGTGGGAATGCAAACTGGTGCAGCCACTCTGGAAAACAGTGTGGAGGTTCTTCAAAAAATTAAAAACAGATCTACCCTATGACCCAGCAATAGCATTACTGGGAATTTATCCAAAGGATGCAGGAGTGCTAATTCATTCGGGCACGTGTACCCCAACGCTTATAGCAGCACAATCAACAATAGTCAAATTGTGGAAAGAGCCCAAATGTCCATCAACTGATGAATGGATGAAGAAGATATGGTGCGTGTGTGTGTATGGAACACTGCTTGGTATTCCAGTATAATGGGATACTACTCGGCAGTGAAAAAGAATGAAATCTTGCCATTTGCAACAATATGGTCAGAACTGGAGGGTATTATGCTACCTGAAATAAACTAGTTAGAGAAAGACAAGTATCGTATGACTTCACTCACATGTGGAATTTGAGAAACTGAA
The DNA here is from genome assembly GCF_018350175.1 of Felis catus. Lineage (NCBI taxonomy): Eukaryota > Metazoa > Chordata > Mammalia > Carnivora > Felidae > Felis > Felis catus. The sequence goes on from NC_058378.1 coordinate 11,191,480, forward strand.
CAGAAGACCATAGGGGAAGGGAAGGAAAAACAAGTTACAAACAGAGAGGGAGACAAACCACAAGAGACTCTTAAAGACAGAGAACAAACTGAGGGTTGTGGGGGTGGAGGGCTGAGAGAGTAGGGGAGGTGGGTGATGGGCACTGAGGAGGGCACCTGTTGGGATGAGCACTGGGTGTTGTATGTAAGTGATGAATCACGGGCATCTACTCCTGAAGCCAAGACGAGGCTGTATGGTAGCTAACTTGACAATAAATTAAAAAATAAATAAATACAGGGCATCTTACAGGTTTGAAGTGTCTTTACGGCTCTATGTACCACATTCCCTTCCAAATGTGCAATAAAAACATTTAACTGAAAACAGAATGACAATGAAGACACTTTTTTTTTTTTTTGCTGTGACTTCCCAATAACCTTATTTTTAAATTGTGATTTTAATGTTCAGTTTTAACGCTGACCAGCCAATCGGACTTAAAATCAGAGGCATACGCATTTGGTGGTTCACATACATAAAGCATGTCAACATATTAATGATGGAATCAGAAGTACTGAAATTTGACAGTCTACCCCTTCTAGGTGCAAAACACCAATCCTTCATGAAAGCATATTTATGGGTAGTCATATAAACATATATACGCGTCGTCACATATACATAACCCCAACCTGGATGACATATATCTAACATTATTTTTAACATGAAAGAATTGCCACAGAAACGACGGCTGCGACGTTACATTTCACTATAACAAATCATCTACGTGGCCGTTTTTATAACCGACCCAACTGTGTGGGCTTCTTCGACAATAAACAGAGATGACTCTAAGGAAGAGCCCACGAAAACACGCCAAAGAAAACAACGGAGGGGAAAGTAAAAATGCTGTGTGAGCATAGTAGCACTTAGAGGTACTTTAATTTTTACTTCGTTGATTTTTAAAAGCGTGCCTATGAAATTATTTAAACTGGGTGAAAGCTAGAGGTTTCCATGATTAACAGAAAGCCAGTGTTATGGGGAAGTGACCCATTTTTATGGCTCCACACCCAGCTCTTTCTTTCTCACTGCCACAAAGGCAGCTGCGCCCCGCAGCAGGAGCGTGGGTAAAACCGAAGACTTCTGGGTTCCACACCAGACATGCTGAATCAGAATCCCTGTGGATCTTTGTTTCTAACAAACTCGCCACTGTGCACGTGGCTCTGGGGCTACGCACGCTTTGGGGGGGTGGTCACTGCTGGGATTCTGGGCAATGGCATTCAGAACGTTTGTCTCCTCCCTGGCTCATAAGGACAGAAGTCCTGCCTGATTCTGAGCACAGAACTGCAGCACTGAGTGACCTTGAGGAGAGCATCCCATGGAATCGCTGGAGCCATTTCTGCTGAAAGGGAAATGCACAAACAGAATCCTCATGGAACGAGGAGGAAGAAATGGAGTGGCAGCTGGGGGGGGGGTCCTCCCCCCAGAGCTTCACCTCAAGAATGGCAGACTTCATCAGGGAGCAAGACAGACTGTCCCCCAAAGAGAGGGAGAGTGCAGGTAAATCAGACTTACTGAAACAAAGGCACGTATACAGAAATTACACATACTCGGCCTTTTCAGGTTCAGATTTGCTTTCTTCTTTCTCCTCCTTTTCTTCCTCTTTCACCTTCTGTTCCTTGAATGGACCAAGGGGGAGAAAGGAATCGGGGTTACACATCACCTCTGAGTGAGTTTAGGGAACCCCGTGACCCCGTGACAAATCACAACCTACCAAGGATACCCTCTTGCCTTCACGGAGATGAAGGTGCCAGGCACGCCCTTCATTCTGGTCTAAACTCTTGCCCCTTCTTCTTCACTCACACCTCCCACATCCACCTACTCGATCCTCACTCACCCCTCAAGGCAAACTTAAGTGCCCCCCTCTTAAGTTGCACTGAGCTACTCCAAACCAAAGTGATGTTTCCGTTTTGTCAACATACATGACCTCTACCATCTAGTGCCCGCACCATTTAACACTTCATAATTTCCTAGTTCCTTCATGAGTGTTGGTTATATCTTCCTAATAAACTCTTTCAGTCAATTTGAAAGCAATGACCACATCCTCTATCTCCTTTAATGTCCTATGATACCCAGCGGCATTAGGCACCTGGTAAAGACTCACAAAATATCTGTGGATGGAATGACTGCCCAGCTGACTCCTGTCATTAGGGTGAGGACTTGAGCTTACGCCCTAACAGTTTAAGATAATTCAGTAATTTGCAAAGTATCATCATAAGGCAAGCTTTGCCTACCAAGAGCCATTTCCCTTTGGAAACCCAACTCACGTATTTACCACCACTCTGGCACTAGCACGAAAACTGATGTAGACTTCATTGATCATGCCTAGAGAAGTCCAGAGAGTCAATTACCTGAAATTTTTCTTGCACGTCAGGGATAGGGACCGGGTTGCTCATTAGATCGCTGAGGCCAGCGTTTGGATTATGAGGAATAAGTTTGTACTGTCCTCCTTCTCTCTTCAGATCCAAGCCAAATATGTCCGAAAGAAGGTCGCTTTCCTCTGTCAGTTCCTTCAGGTCTGTCAGATCTTCCGAGGGCAGGGCGGCCTCCATGGGCCTCCTGTCCCCCTCTTCTCCATCCCCTCTCACCTCATCCTGAGTGGGGTCTGGCATGTTGGCTAAGAGCTCTGCCACTCGGATCTTTTTTGCTCCTTCTACTAGGCTCCCGCCAAGCAGCAGGCTGCAAATGATGCGGAAGAAGCCTCTGGAAACGCTGGCCACAAAGTGCAGGAGGCTCATGAAAATACTCCAGTAGGACGAAAAGGCGGCCGTGACCATATCCTTCATCGTCATCTTCTTCACTTTTTTCATCTGTTTCTTCAGGCTCTTCAGGCTGAGCATTCTCATGAGGGTCAAGATATTATACCTGAGAGCAAACAGGGCCGACTTGACCGTCACGATGGAAAAGAAACCCATTCTGGGCCCCTGCTCTTCCGGCTTCTCCTTCTCACTCTCTTCTTTATTCGCTGACCTCTCATTCAAATCCGACTCTGAGATCTGCGCTGCCAGCTGCATTTCGAATATGGTGTCCTCACAGAAGTTGACAAAAAGTTCCATTTTCTCCTTTTCTCCCCCTTCGTTGACCACGTCAAATATGAACTGCCTTTTGGACTCCTTGACCTGGGGCTTCTCCCACTGGGTTCGGCTGGACTCACTGATTTCAAAATACACCCTCTCGATGCGTTTGGCACTTCCCATGATCTCGATGCGTCCCAGAAAAGGCTGGAAGTAATTCAGCACGCTCTCTGCCAACTCCAGGAAAGTCTGCAGTCGCGTATCATTGGGCATGTGCTCCGAAAGGTTGGTCAGAAGAACAGCCACATTGAAGCCGATGTCCTTTGCGGGCTCGTGAAACCTTTTGACAAACTCTTCATAGTCCAGGGTTTCGTTTTCATCCGTCTCTGCACAGGACAGAAGAAACTCGGTTTCTGATTGCGTGTAGTGTTTATGGCTCTCCATCGCTTTATGGAAGTCCCTCTTGGAAATGACTCCCTTGCCGTCAGGGTCGTATTCTTTAAATGTGTCAGAAGAGGTCAAATCCTTTAGTTTTAAGAACATGTCAAAAAACTTGAGAATCATCTCCACGTTGTTGGAAGACTCCACAAGCATATCGACCATCTGTTTGCCAATGGTTCCATTGACAACATTACCTGGTGGTAAAGAATGGCACGTGTTCAGAATGAACATTACTGATAAAACCAGTGTCTGGAGAGGAAATGACCATAGAAGCTTCAAATGACATCTGAATCAAGGACGCCTCCTTGGTTATCATCTACCACATGAAGTCTCAGGAAACGATGGATAGTTATTTGTAAACCCTACTTTAAAAGAGTGATTACATAAACACGTCAAAACCATATTTACAAAGTAGTCAGACTAATGGGAGTAAATCAAGATTTGAAAAAAAGCTGGGTTTTTTTTTCCCCTCAAATTGATCGAGGAGGCAATATATTTTAGGATAGAGAAAATGGGGGAAACATTTATATCCTAAAGCCAGAAACTGAAGTCCAGTTTCATGTTAATAATAAAAATGAGCATTTGGACAGCATTTTAGGACCGAAGAATCACTATTCATAGAAAATATGTGATTTAATGTTCATATGTTTGTGAGGCAGATACTTTTTATTAATTCTGATGTTACTATTGAGGAAACTGAGGTTTAGCAAGGCTAAATGAATGTGCCCGTTGTGACATGATTATTGAGGGTGAGTGCCAGGACATCAACATGATCCTCTGAAAGCAAATTATATGCTCTTTCTGATTTACAATGTAAAGCATCTCCCGGCATTTCTTCATGGTCGAGAATATTTATTGTAGGAAAATGGAAGATCATTGATAAGCGTGAGAAAATTAGATATTATCCTAAATTATAGAGTCACAGAGAGCTTTTATCCATTGAACAGAATGTGCTATGTAACATAAAGACAGACATCAGAAAAAAGACACGTGGTGAGGTCTGCTGAGTCCATTTGCACAGCAATAAACACCGTGGTTGAGAACGTGGGCTCAGGAGCCACACCGTTAGGTTGGAATCCAGGCTCATCTACAAGCTGAGCAATGTGGGCAGATTTCTTAGCCTCTCTGTGCCTTGGTTTCCTCATCTGCCAAACAGTGGTAATACTACCAAAGCCATACCCTTGGTATTAGGATTAAATGAGTAGCTGGTATATTTAAGTGGGTGAATTTGGGGCATCTGGGTGGATCAGTCGGTTAAGCACCTGACTTCGGTTCAGGTCATGGCCTCACAGTTAATGGGTTCAAGCCCCATGTTGGGATCTGTGCTGACAGCTCAGAGCCTGGAGCCTGCTTCGGATTCTGTGTCTCCCTCTCTCTCCCCCTCCCCTGCTCACATTCTGTGCATCTCTCTCTGCTTCAAAAATAAACATTAACAAAAATTTTTAAAGTTTATTATAATGGGTGATTTTAAGTTGTCACGGACGCAGTCACAGCTGTTCCTGCAGTTATGAGTGTCGTTACTATTTTCTAGACTAAAATGTGATATCACTAAAATGTGATAAAAGAGTCCTGTGCTCAGAGGGCATACAGTGGCTGGCACGTAAGGGTTTCTGCAAATGTGGCATCTTTGAAGTCCTAGCACAAGGCACACCTCCTGCCTCAGTTAATCAAAGTGCAGTTATGCAAAGCACAGTGGACTAAGAAACAGGGAGAGAAAAATTAGGAGGGGTTCAAGAAGAAAGGGGAGGTAGCAACAGCAAACGTGTTTGAGGTGGGTTTGGTCATTTTCACGTGATTTCACCAATTTTGCCCATCGGTCTATCGGTACCCCCGTGTCACAGAGGAAGGAACTTGAAAACGGAGATGGAACCAGCGCTAGCAAGGGTCACACTGCTAGCACGTGGGAAAGCCGGGACTTGAACGCAAGCTCTCGAGCACCACGTTTACTGCCTGACCCAGAAGAGACATGGGGCAGGAAAGCAAGACAAGCTGGAAAGAGAGAAGAGAACGAGAGCTGATACAGGCATGCCGTGGGAGAACAGGACTGCCGCCAGCAGCCACCGTGGGGGATGGTGTCCTCTCTTCTCTTGTAGGCCATGAAGGACCCACGGGAGTCACCATGCAGCCAGCTCAGTGCAGTGGTTTATACTGTCGGGCTTTATCCACATGCCTGTAATGCCCAATGATTACAAACCAATGGACAAAACAAATAACGTCTTCATATATACTATGTCTGGAGAGCATGTTCTTTAGGGTATCACTAGGAAATGACAAGTGTCCCTGTAAGTTACCACTGGTTTCATCTCCCAGCTATATAAGCTGAGATATGCAAGATATCTCTTAAAAAATAACCTTGAGAAAACAGTAATAAAGCCAGCAATAAATCCAAGCTATCCATCACATCTCAGCGTTGATATTTTATGCTTTGCAGTACACTGACTCTATAAGCAAGCACATACTGATCCTTGAAATCGAAGGCTAATGGGAACTTGAAAATGTAAATCAAAACTACCTTCTAGCATGGACAGCAACATGACCACCATATCCTTCTGAAGATCCATTAATTCTTTTAATAGCTCGATTTGACTGGAATCCTGAAAATATTAATATATGTTATATTAACATATAATACATGACATATAATACATAATGTGTACATTGCATTTTAGATAATATGAGAAGACTATGTAGCAAGAACACTGTACTTGTTCTCACAAAGAGAAGTGCTTTGCCAATTGTAAACACTTTTCAGAAGTGTAGAACTAAAGAGAGGTCAAGCATAAATATGCAGCGTACTGTAAACAGATACAACTGTAAATTGTAAAATTGTAAACAGATACAATTCAGAATTAGTACTTACTACTGATTCTATATCATTTTTTTTTATTTTTTTTTAATTTTTTTTTCAACATTTATTTATTTTTGGGACAGAGAGAGACAGAGCATGAATGGGGGAGGGGCAGAGAGAGAGGGAGACACAGAATCGGAAACAGGCTCCAGGCTCCGAGCCATCAGCCCAGAGCCCGACGCGGGGCTCGAACTCACGGACCGCGAGATCGTGACCTGGCTGAAGTCAGACGCTTAACCGACTGCGCCACCCAGGCGCCCCTGATTCTATCTCATTTTATTAAAGTATGTGTGAGGACAACAAACGAGTCTAACGTGGGCACAGAAGGACGAAAGCAGCAGTGGGTTCTCCAGGGCCAGGGAAGACTCAGGCGCCTCTGGGCATTAGACAGGTTTCGTTTACTTGAAGGCTATACTCGTCTTTCTTTCCTCCTAACTTATTACACAGAAATGCTGTATGTTTTATAAAAATTAACTTATTCTGGAAAAACACGCCTAACAGTGATAGGGACATAAATTTATTTTATATAAATCTAACAAAAATGTACTCAAGTACCACCTACAGGAATAATGTATAATGTATCTTATCTACCAGTTTTATTAAACTCCTTGATATTTCTCTGGTTAAGATTTTCTGGATTTTTTCTTTGTTTATGTTTGCCTTTGATTTTTCACCATGGAAAATTCTTTTACTAAGGTATGCTGTGTCCAAACAACACAGAACATACTTATGTTGACATTACAACATTATGGGTCATCAAATTTTACTTTTAAACTATGCCTTGTTTCCTTGTAAAAGATTATACAAGGTATCGTTTTGATCATTTAGATTTTGCTCTACATAAGGTTATTTCTTTCTACATAGTGTCCCCTTGACTAGGTCTACAAACTGAACAACTACTAGGTAGCACCAGATGTTAATAAAGTGATGGAAATACACCAGAACGAGAACTCTCTTCTGAGTGTATAAATTTGGTTCCTGCTGGTTTCCTTTACTTACTAAAGTGCCGTAAGTGATTAGATGAAAGAATCACATTATTCCCTTATATATGGGGTAAGTCACCAATAACCAGCTGTTGACAAAACTCTAGCCAAGCTTCTCTGAATCCTCTTCCCAACTAGACTCCAAACTTGAGCTTTAAAGACGTGAACAAACCCTAATAGGGGTTAACTGCCTCAAGGCCGCATCCCTAGCATGACCCTAGCCCACCTTAGATGGCCTGCCTGGAAAAACTCAAGGCTGCCAAAAAAATCTCCTGTCTGTGCCAGCTGACACCCGGGGACAGGGTCTCCTCTCCCAGTATCTGTGTGAGGGCAACTGCCAGCCTGCAGACAAGTTGGCCCCATCGCGTCTGTACCGATCAACCCTTTGTAATTTCTCCCTTACAGCCTCTACTGACCTTCTGCCTACTCCCTCATTCTCCCTTAAAAATACCCAGTCACCTCCATACAAATCCAAGTGGAGCTCAGGTCACGCTGGACTCTTTTCCCTACTGCGATAGTTATTTCTGATTAAAACCTGCCCTCATTGCTTCAACCAGTGCCTGGCTTTGTTGCTCTTTGACAATACGCTCCTGCTTATAGGCCGCGGTGGAGGGGGGCGGGGGGCAAGCCCAAGTGTCCTCACTTTGCTGGAGGAAAGGGAGCTGGCACACACTAACAGGACACACGAATGTCTTCTGGTCTTAACTCCATCATTCTTTCCTCCCCCTGACACCTGCGAACACCCACACCCAGGCAGGTACATCAGATGTCAGGAGAGATCATCAAAGTTCACCCTATCAAAGGGACACATTTACTCAAGATTTATATCGAGAATTTTTCCATTCGTGTATCTCTTAGCTTCGAATGAAATAGATACAGTAGCGAGGAAATAATATGCTGATATTTTCAATATGCACTCCCAAGTTAACATTAAAACACAGGTGGACAATCTGTCTATTCTTTATGTGCTTGTCCTCAGATACTTTTTCTCTTTGACTTTCATGAAGTTAAATGTCCTGTTAATGAATGAATGTCATCTGTTGAGAACAGCTGCTTGTTAATGACTCAGCAAGGAAACTGTCTCTCTTTCACCAGGGATTTGCAGATTACAAATCCTTTTTCAATTACCTGGAGGAAGGAGGAAAATTCTAGTGAGTAATCACCAAGAAGTGGGTCTATGAAGGATTGTAAAATAGACAGTGTTTGGGAACGATTCTATTTCTCCATTATACTCAACTCCTTAATATCTTTTGTTCTCAAATTTGGATAATGGCTCCCATATATTTTCAGCTTGCATAAAATTATTCTATTGAAAACTTTTTTTTAAAATATGGAGCGAAAGGTATATAAAGAAGTGACCTAAGAAAGATCATATTCAAACAAAGGAAAGCCGGTTGAATATACAGATGACTACCGTCCCTTGCGCGTTGAGATGGGGAAGAGAGTTTACCTGAGACAGCTTCATCTGCATGTGGGCGAATACGTGAAGGAAGCCCACAACTGCGTCCCATAGCCTGCTGTGGGCCAAGCTCTGCTGATTCCCAGTGCAAGGACCCTGGACCGGAGACAGACACACAGCAATCATCCCCGGGTAACCGAACTGCCAAATCAACTTTACAACAATAGGGAGGAACAAAATTAACTTAGCGTTTACATATCACCAACATGGTATCTGGAAAAATAGGAACCCAAATGAAAGATCGACAGTGGTGATAATGGCAGAGTACCCTCAGGGGGTAAGTATATTCTCCTTTGAAATGTTTAGTGTAATAAATCCAAAGACAGTTCCTCAGAGACATTGATGTTCTGTTTCTGCATGCACAATAAAACAGAGACAGAAAAAAAAAGAATGATGAATTCTTTCATTTTTGTCTGGCTTTTAGTTTCTTTGACTTAGAGGAAGAGGGTAAGGTCCAGGTCTTTGGGTTATAAGATGAAAGCAATCAGACTTACTACCTGGTGTGAAAAGGGTCTGCGATTCAGCTTCAGATAAGAGGCAATTATTTCTTATCGTTAAACAGTAACCTGGACAAAGCATCCCCATTGAGGAAAACTCCTCTTCAATGCTTTCGTAAGTGTACGGCTATTTTACCAATCGCACAACCACTGAGATTTTAGAAGATTATTAGTTGATCATTGCATTCCCCAACCCGGAATCCAGGGCATGTGGAACCTAACTTTGCTGTCTTAGCTCATACTTTGGAAGTGATCTTCATGTGATACTAGGGAGCACGTGTTGTAGCAGGCACAATGCTTGAATGGAGACAGTTTCTATTTTTATTTCCAAAGAAAGATTCTACAATCACCAAGTTTTGCAAACATACCTACATCAACCAGGGGAATAAATAACAGGGATTTTGTCTATTTCTTAAAAAATTTTTTCACATTTATTTATTTATTTATTTATTTATTTATTTACGAGAGACAGAGAGAGACAGAACTCAAGCAGGGGCGGGGCAGAGAGGGAGGGAAACACAGAATCCGAAGCAGGCTCCAGGCTCTGAGCTGTCAGTGCAGAGCCCAACTCGGGCCTCAAACTCACAAACTGGGAGATCATGACGTGAGCTGAAGTCGGACGCTTAACTGACTGGGCCACCCAGGTGCCCCCAGGGATTTTATTTTTTTTTTTAAAATGTGTGTATACACACACACACACACACACACACACACAAACACATTTCTTAACTTTGAATTCATTCGTTCCTTTTGACAAATGACTCATAATGAGTTTCAATTTGAGAGAACATTAAAACATGTTTCAGATTTCACTCTAGATCAAGTGACCAGGGGAGATGCCCACAATGAAGATGCTGATGAGATGTTGACACGGAACTCTGTCCTGTGTCAGCGTCTCTTCTCTCCTAAAACTGACAGTAAAAGACAGTAAGTGCCAGGTACCTCCACATTTCCAAAGCAAGGGGCTAGACGAAGTTCATGCAAACGAGGAGACTAAATAGACCTTTCAACCTGAAGGATATAAAGGGGACGAAGTTGAAAAGGGAGAGACTTGGGAGAGCTCTCTGCGCGCTGGGTGTCTCCCCCTTCCACCTCTGCTGTGTTGCAAGGGCAGACACACCCCGCGAGCCAGGAGCGGTTAAGAGAGCCATCCGGCGTGCCTGGTGTCTGTCTCCAGAAGCTGGGTACCAGAAAGTGTGAAAGGCACAGGGGCACCTGGGTGGCTCAGTTGGTGAAGCATCCGACTCTTGATTTCGGCTCAGGTTATAACTTGCTCTGACAGCACAGAGCCTGTTTGGGATTCTCTCTCTGCCCGTCCCCGACTCACATGCTTGCTTTTTCTCCCCCCCTCTCTCAAAATAAATAAATAAATTTATAAAAAAATGTGAAAGGCACAAAGTGACCAGAAAAAAAAAGTCTTTCTCATATGGGCTACTAAGGAGGAAGAGATCCCGTCCGTCCAACGAGACTGGAATCTTGTCCAACAAGACTGTCTGGAAGAGTGATGTGGTTCCAAGGCAGACAGACAGAGGCCACCGGACGCACAGGGTCTGGGGAGTAATTTGAAACTGGGTGGGCAAACAGGCGTGTCCAGGCGCTGGAAGCAGTCAGCGGGCTGAGCCCACTAACGAACACGAGATGCCACAGGCCATGCTCCACTGTGCACTCCTGAATCAAGGAGGAAGGAAGACCTCCCCCCGCACCCCCCCCCGCCACTCCTTCTCTTCTTCCTCTTGCGCAGTTCTGACCCCGAGGATGCCAGAGGCTGAAGGGAAGGAAGGAAGGAAGGAAGGAAGGAAGGAAGGAAGGAAGGAAGGAAGGAAGGAAGAGAGGAATCCTGCGGAAGACAGTAGAAAATCCCAGCTCGCACCCCTCATACTCCACCCTCTGTCAGATGGGAGGCATTTCCAGCCTAACGGCGAGGGGAGGTTTCAAATAGGGTAAGAGTTGAGTGTGCCACAGTGCTATTACTGTGACAAAGTGACTGAAGGAGTTGTACTTACCTGAGAGGGGCCAGTGCACAAGACCCATTGAAAGAGTGGTAAAGAAATGGCCCAGAGAACTAAGTGCGAGACGGTGGTGAGGAGGACCCCGGTTATTTTCACCTGCATGTTAATAAATTCAGGGACCAGGGGCGCCTGGGTGGATCAGCTGGTTAAGCATCTGACTTGGTTTCAGCTCAGGTCATGATCTCACGGTTCACAAGTTCGAGCCCTGCATCAGGCTCTGCGCTGACAGTACGGCGTCTGCTTGGGATTCTCTCTCTCCCTCTCTGCCCCTCTTTTGCTCTCTCTTTCTCTCTCTCAGAATAAATAAATAAACTTAAAAATAATAAATAAATAAATTCAGGGACCGGGCTATAGTGCTTTTACAGTGTATTTCAGTCCTGGCTGTTACAACTCTGGGTTCAAGGCGACGGGTCTTCAGGATTCCACCGGGGCTCAAGTGGGTGTCTGCATCGTGCCTCGTGGTGCAAAAACCTGGGAGGGTGCAAGGGGCAGGGGGCCACTACGTGAGCCCTAAAATACCATTTCCAAGAAAACAGCCTGGATGTTTCCTCAAGCCACAGGACACTTTCTCCAGGTGGTATTTACTATTTTAATCTTTATAAATGACACAGGACTAAGATCTTCTGCAAGCTTTAGGTGACCAAGACTTAGTTTTGCAAACTTGATGTGACAGAGCTGGAGACTGAAGGCCCAGGTACCCATCTTTCCTTCGAAAGCCGAAACAAACAAAACTTAATGAACTTTCTAGAACCTGCTCAACCTTTACTCTTGCACTTCCGGGAAATGATAACTGATCTGGATGGAACCTGCACCTCCCTTACTGCGTAACCTTCTTTTTAAAAAAATTTTTTTTTAACATTTATTCATTTTTGAGAAACACAGAGAGACAGAGCGAAAACAGAGGAGGGGTAGAGAGAGAGACACAGCATCTGAAGCAGGCTCCAGGCTCCAAGCTGTCAGCACAGAGCCCGACACGCGGCTCAAACCTACGTACCACAAGATCACGACCTGAGCTGAAGTCACATGCTTAACCCAGTGAGCCATCCAGGCACCCCGCCACGTAAGTGTCTTATGTCTCACATCTACCCGGTGTCTGCATCATATAAAACCTTTGCTGACTGCCCGAGGGCAAGATGGTCTTACTTGCAGATTGAATTTCTTCTGGCAATAACAAATAAAACTTTCTCTCTTCTCACCACTTTGTGGTCCTAATTTAGGAACTTAGACAATGTAATGTCTCTTATTCAAGCAATTCTTATTCTTTCCCCTTTATTAAAACTGCAATGAAATCCTATAGATGATTACTTTGACTTCATTGGTTTTGGATCTCCGTCTTATATAATTCTCTATAGTTAGCAAAAATTTGAATCAAAAGCAGTATACAATAGTGTAATCTAAAAGGGAGTCCAAAATAAGCACGAAGCTAGTGATGAGCTTTTATTCCCAGTATTAATAACAGTCATAAATATGATGTGAATGCAAGCTTCTTCAAAATATATTTCATTAAATTCAATGGGGTGGCTTGGACTGGCTCCTGGAACAGAAAAAGGACATGCATGGAAAAATGGATAAAGTCAGTATCAAGTCTATAATTTAGTTCAGAAGACTGTGATTTCAATTTCTTGTTTTTGATAAATGTGTCATAGTTATATAAAATGTCAATGTTAGGGAGAGGCAGGTGAATCTCACGTGCAGACTCTATTTTTGTTTTTTGATGTTTACTTATGCATTTATTTTTGAGAGAGGGTGCGACCAGGGGAGGGGCAGAGAGAGAGAAAGAGAGAATACCAAGCAGGGTCTGCCCTGTCAGTGCAGAGCCAGACACGGGGATCGATCCCATAAACTGTGAAATCATGACCTGAGCGGAGATCAAGAGTTGAACGCTTCACCAACTGAGCCACCCAGGCACCCCACTCTCCACTTTTTCTTTGCAACTTTTCTGTATATCCAGAAGTATTACAAAATAACTTTTACTAAAACATATAATTCAGAAATGATTAAATTATATAAAAATGCCACGTAAACTAGGACTAATAAGAAATTAAAAAATGAACAAGCCATAATAAACCAAGCTACTTTATCTCTGAAATGCTCAAATAGAATGTTCTCTGTGACATGAACAAATTAGAATGAAGTTTGGGGTTCCAGTTTGGGGTTCTGTGAAGATGTGACATAAGAGGGGGCGCCTGGGTGGCTCAGTCGGTTGAGCGTCCGACTTCGGTTCAGGTCATGATCTCGCGGTCTATGAGTTCGAGCCCCGCATAGGGCTCTGTACTGACAGCTCAGAGCCTGGAGCCTGCTTCAGGTTCTGTGTCTCCCTCTCTCTCTGTCCCTCCCCCCCTCACACACACACTCTCTCTCTCTCCCTCTCAAAAATAAAATTAAAACATTAAAAAAATTTTTTTAAATTTAAAAAAGAAAAAGAAAGCACGTGGTAGGAGGCAGGAAAGTCTGAGCGATCTCGTCACAAACTCCACCCCAGGTAGGACACCCAACAACTGGAAGAAATCTCCAACCCTGGAGGTTCTCCCTGAGGAACAAAGCGATTGTACCCCCCGTGGGGCAGCCCAATTAGGACCAATACCTGAGAAAGGAGCCCCACAAACATCTGGCTTTTAAGACCAATGGGTTTCCCGCCCGCCAGACCTATGGGGCTGTGGTGAACTTAAGGAAAGAAAGGCTGATAAGGTGCCCTTGTGTCGACTCACCCACCCCAGCGCCCAGCGCAGAAGGTGCCCTTTGTAAAGCATCCAGACTTCATGTGACAGAGACGCATTTCCCGATTTTAAAGCGTGGGTCTGAGGGGCAGGGGCCCGCTGGGATATTCTCCAGGGGTGGAGGCTGCTGGGTGCCGTCTTCCTGTTTTTCCGCTGTCTCACTAATGCCAGCAGGCACCATCTCTGTTCTCCACTTTGTGGGCTCTCTCTTCCATGCTCTCCCAGTGCTTGACTAAAGCCAGTCGGCTCCATTTTTCTTTTTCTTCTCCTTCTCCTGTTTTTTTCTTTTTTTTTTTTTTTTTTTTTTTTGCGTGTGCCATATTTACACTCCCCCTCCGCCTCACTCCAGCCACTGAGGCCTATGTGTTTTTCCTTTGCTGTGCTTGGGAGCAGCAGTATCTCCAGAAGGGAGCTTCTGCACACATCTGTAGACTTGTGAGCCTGGGTCCCCTGAGACTGTAACAATCACACAGGCGGTTCTTAGCAGACCACCCCCCATCACTCCTAGGGTACCGCACCGACAGCAGATAGAAATACACCCCTGGTCTTTCTTTTATTTTTTTTTTCAATGTTTATTTATTTATTTTGAGACAGTGTGTGAGCAGGGAATAGGCAGAGAGAGAGAGGGAGGGAGAGAGAATCCCAAGCAGGCTCCACACTCTCAGCGCAGAGCCTGACCCAGGGCTCAAATCCACGCAAGCGGAGATCATGGCCTGAGCTGCGAGCAACAGTCAGATGCACAACTGACGGAGCCAGCCAAGCACTCCATCCGTCTTTCTGAGAAAGAGGCTTACGTGTTTGTGCAGGTGTTGGGGCCTGGGGGCAGGTTTCTGGTGTGGCGCACGGACAGGGGCCTATGGAGCTCCTCTCTGGGAAGGACGGCCGGTGAACACACACTTTGTGCTCTCCCTCTCCCTCGCTCCATCCGGCAAACTGGTATCTTACGTCAAGAAGCTTACAGTCTTCTCTGGTGCCCTGATTTTTGTGGCTGCTGGCAGGGAACAAGTCTACATTGCCTGGCTCTGGCGGCCAGTGAGGCTGAAGCTCACAGTCCACGGGACTGTAACCAATGATGTAAGAGTTCTTAGAAGCCGCCACAGCAAGCCGGGACAGACCCAGGAGCTCAATCCTTCTGTGAAAGAGGTCTATCAGCTTCTCAGCACAGCTGCAGCCTGAGGGGGCAGGCTTCCCATGAACAAACTAAAGACTGACGGTAAATCCCTCCAGAGACCTCGAAAAGCAGGCATTACCTTCGCATTCTCCTTCTGCCATATTCCAGGGCACCAGCGTCTCTCAGAGGGGAGATCTTATATATGCCTCACACCCTAATTTCTATGTGGGGTACCTGGTTTGTGTGACCTGCTTCCCACGGGACCCCCCTGGATTACTAGGCTCTGGGGAGCAGGGTGGCTTATGTTCCTGGGTCCCCTGGGACCGTAGTAAGTGGGGAAAGAGTTCTGGCCAGGCCATGACCCCCAAGTACTGCAGAGAGTGGACAGAAACACACCTCCAGTCCTTCTGTGAAAAACACCTACTTGCTAGTCCTGGAGCTTTCACCTTAGGGGCATGCTTCAGGTTTCGCACGCATCTAGGGGCCATGAAGCTATTCTCAGGGAACACGGGCTGAGGGATGCCATCACTGTGTCCCCCGCCCTCTGCCTCACTACAGCTCAGTGGCATCTCCCAGAAAGGAACATGTACACTCATCTGGTACCCCGAGTTTTACAACTGCCTTGCTCCCAGATTGCCTTGCTCTGGGGCCAGCAGGGTTTATGTTTATAATCCCATAGGACTGTATATATTTGCTTTTTTTTTAAAAGCTGCTGCCTGAGGGTCTAGCTTCCACTCAGCCTGACTCCAGGGGCTAAGATCTTCCCCTTTGGGACACTGACTGGTCTTGCACACCCTCAACTACTCTAAGTTATTCAGACAGAATAGATTGCTTGGACAATTAAAATGGTTTGAGACACAACCAAGAGCTAGCGTAAGGTTGAACGATAAAGTTCATCTCCTAAAGGGGGGCCATTCCTTCAAGACTAGGAGGGATGGCTGTTTCACCTGATGCAAAGAAACCAACACAATCAAGAAAAATGAAGAAACAGAGGAATATATTCCAAATGAAAGAACAAGCTAAAACCTCAGAAAAAAAATATTAATGAAACAATATAGTGGTCAAAGGAATGGTCATTAAGATGCTCCCCAAAATCAAGGGGGGGAAATGGACAGAGTGAGAAATTCAACAAAGAAAGAAAATGTAAGAAAGTTCCAAACAGAAATCACAGAGCTGAAGAATACACTCACCCAGCTGAAAAATACACAAGAGGGGTTCAACAGGGGACCAGGTGGAGCAAACTCCAGAATAACAAAAATGAAAAGAATGAAAAAGAGTGAAGAAAGCTTAAGGGACTTCTGGGACAACAGCAAGCCAAATATTATTTGCATCTCAGGGGTCCCAGAAACAGAAGAGAAAGGGCAGACAACTTATTTGAAGAAATAACTGCAGATAACTTCCATAGCCTTGGGAAAGTAACCAAATAAGGGCCCAAAGAGACCTAGACACATTATAATTAAAATGTCAAAAGTTAAAGCCAAGGAGAGACTCTTCAAAGTAGCAACAGAATAACAACTTGTTACATAAAAGGAAACTCCCAAACTATCAGCAATTTTTTTCAGCAGAAACTTCACAGACCAGAAGGAATTTCAACCAAGAATACTCTATCTGGTCAAGCTGTCATCCAGAATTGAAGGAGAGATCAAGAGTTTTCCAAACAAGCAAAAGCTTAAGGAAATAATCAACACTAAACTAGCCTTCCAAAAAATGTTAAAGGGACTGCTTTGGGCTGAAAAGAAAGGGTGCTAATTAGCAATAAAAAAATCATATACAAGTATCAATCTCACTAGTAAAGGTAAATACATAGCAAACATCGTGGATTAATCACTAATAAAGCTAGCATAAAGTTTTAAAGACAAAAGTAGTAAAAATAACTGTAATGACAATAATCAGTTAAGGGATATACAAGATAAAAAGATGTAAACTGTGATGTCAAGAACTTAAAGCATGAGGGGTGGGGAGAATAAAAACGTACAGCTCCATAATGTGTTCAAACTTAAGTTGTTATCAACTTAAAATAGACTATTATGGGGTGCCTGGGTGACTCAGTCAGTTAAGCATCTGACTCCAGCTCAGGTCGTATCTTGTGGTTCATGAGTTCAAGCCCCGTGTTGGGCTCCACATTGACAGTGACTCCAACAGTGACACTGCTTGGAATTCTCTATCTCTCCCTGACTCTCTGTCCCTCCCCCACTTTTGCATGTGCACACTCTCTCTCAAAATAAATAAATAAACTTAAAATAATAAACTGTTGGGCACCTGAGTGGTTCAGTTGGTTAAGTATCCAACTTCGACTCTGGTCATGATCTCATGGTGTGTGGGTTTGAACCCTACATCGAACTCTGTACTGATAGCTCAGAGCCTGGAACCTGCTTTGAATTCTGTGTCTCCCTCTCTCTCTCTCTCTCAAATATAAACACTAAAAAATAAAAAATAAAAAAAAATAATACACTGCTATAAATAGAAGTTGCTATATGTAAGCTTCATGGTAACCACCCAGCAAAACCTATAGTAAATATGTAAAAAAGATAATGAGGAAGGAATCAAAGCATACCACTAAAGAAAGTCATGAAACAACAATAAACAAAGGAGGAAGAAAAGAAGAAAAAACAAAAAGCCAAGAAACAATGAATGAAATAGCAATCACTACATACCTATCAGCAATTACTTTAAATGTAAACATACTAAATTATCTAACCATATAATTGAATCAAAATATCTAATCAAAGCACACAAATTGATGAATGGATTAATAAACAAGACCCACTCCTATATTGCCTACAAGAGACTTACTTCAGACATACAGACACACAGATGGAAAATGACGGGATGGAAAAAAGATATTTCTTGCAAATGGAAACCAAAAGCAAGCTTGGTATCTATGTCTATATTAGAAAAACAGACTTTGAAACAAAGACTGTAAAGAGAAAAAGGTCATTATATAATGATAAAGGGGTCAATTCAACAAGGGGATATAATATTTGTAAATATTTATTCACCCAACATAGGAACATCTAAATAGAGAAAATAATAACAGATTTAAGTTAAGAAATAGACAGCAGTATAATAATAGCAAGGAACTTTAATATCACATTTATATCCATAGATTACCCATATATAAAATCCATAAGGAAACATCAGCTTGAAACAACACATTAAAACAGACCACTTTGACAAATATGTACAAAAAATTCTCTCTAAAAGCAACAGAATGTATATTTTTCTTACTTGTACATGGAATTCTCCAGGATGGATCATATATTTATTAGGTCACAAAACAAGTCTTAACAAATTTAAGAAAGACTGAATACTGAAATGTATCAAGCATATTTCCTGACCACAATGGTATGAAACGAGAAATCGATTACAAGAAGAGAACTGGAAAATTCATAAATATGTGGAGATTAAACAACATGCTTCTGAAAAATCAATGAGCCAATGAATAAATAAGAGATAAATTAAAAAATATCTTTAGAAAATAGAAAATAGTAATATAGTAACAAAAATTATGGAGTACAGAAGAAAAGCAGTTCTTTTTTTAAAGTTTATTTATTTATTTTAAGAGAGATCTCAAGCAGGAGAAGGGCTGAGAGAGAGGGAGAGAGAGAATCCCAAGAAGGCTCTGCACTGTCAGCACAGAACCTGACGTGGGTCTTGATCTCACAACCATGAGATCATGACCTGAGTCAAAACTGAGTAGGATGCTTAACTGATTTATCGTGATAGATGCCTACTTCAAGAAAAATCTCAATAAACAACGAAATTTTACATCTCATTGAACAAGAAATAGAACAACTGAAGCCCAAAGTTAGTAGAAGTAAATAACAAAGATCAGAGCAAAAAGAAATGAAATAGAGACTAAAAAGACAATAAAAATGATCAATGGAGACAAGAACTGGTTCTTTGAAAAGATATACAAAATGGCACACCTTTAGCTATACTTACTAAGAAGAAAAGAGAGAAGACTCACATAAAATCAGAAACGAAAGAGAAGATGTTAGAACTGATACCCCAGAAATACAAAAGACAGTAAGCCTACTATGAACAATTATTCTCCAACAAACCAGACAACCTAGAAGAAATGGATAAAATGTCTGTAGAAGCAAACAACCTTGCAAGACGAAATCATGAAAAAATATAAAATATGAATAGACATATTAACAATAAGGGGATTGAATCAGTTATTTGAAAACTCCCTATAAATGAAAGTCCAGGACCAGATGGCTTCCTTGGTAATTCTACCAAATATTCAAAGAAGAATTAACACTAATTTTTCTGAAACTCTTCCAAAAAAAATAGAAGAGGAAGGAATACTTCCAAAATCATTTTATGAAGCCAGAATTACCCTGATAACATAACCATACAGGGACACAGCAAGAAAAGAAAATTACAGGCCAATATCCCCAATGAACATAGATGCAAAGGTCCTCAACAAATTTAAGCAATTTGAATTCAACGATACATTGAAAAGACCATACACTGTGATGAAGAAGGATTTATTCCCAGGATGCAATGGATGTTTGAACATCTGTATATCATTCAATGTGATACACCACATTCATAACATGAAGGATAAAAATCATATGATCATCTAAACAGATGCAGAAAAAGTATTTGATGGACTTCAACATCCACTTATGATAAAAGTTCTCAACAAAGTGGGTATAGAAGGAATGTACCTTAACATAATAAAGGTCAAAGATGACAAGGTCACAGCAAATATTTTTTTAATGATGAAAAACAGAAAGCTTTTCTTCTAAGGTCAGAAATAAGTCAAGAATGCCCATTCTCACCACTTTTTAAACATTTCTTGAGCTTATTTATTTATTTTGAGAGGCAGCATAAGGTAAGGGCAGAGAGAAAGAGGGGAGAGAAAGAATCCCAAGCAGGCTCTGCACTGTCAGCACTGAGCCTGATGTAGGGCTAGAACTCATGAACTGCAAGATCATGACCTGAGCTGAAATCAAGAGTTGGACACTTAACCAACCGGCCACCCAGGTGCCCAACTCTCACCATCTTTATTCAATGTAGTATTGGAAGCCTCAGACAAAGCAATTATGCAAGAGAAATAAAAGACAGCCAAATTAAAAAGAAAGAAGTAAAACTATTACTATTTGCATGGGGACAGGATACTGGATATAGAAAATCCTAAATAGTCCACCAAAATATGGTTAGAACTAATAAATCAATTCAGGAAAGCTGCAGGATACAAAATCAGTATACAGAAATTTTGTATTCGTATCAACTAATAATAAACTACCAGAAAGAGAAAGTAGAGAAACAATCCCATTTACAATTGCATCAAAAGAATAAAATACCTTGGAATAAATTTAACCAAGCAGGTAAAAGACTTGTACAGTGATAACTAGAATACGTTGATGAAAGAAACTGAATAGGACACAAATAGATGCAAAGATATTCCATGCTCATGGATTGAAAGAATTAATATTGTTAAAATGTCCATACTCCCCAAAGCAATCTATTGATTCAATGCAATGCCTATCAAAATTCCAGTGGCATTTTTCATGAAAGAGAGTAATCCTAAAATTTGCACGGAACCATAAAAGATCCTGACTAGCCAAAGCCATCTTGTGAAATCAGGGGGCATCACGCTCCCTATTTCAAACTATACTACAAGCTATAGTAATAAAACCAGGATTGTACTGGCATAAAAACAGACCTATAGATCAAGAGAACAGAAGAGAGCCCAGAAATAAACCCACACGTATGTGGTCAATTAATTTATGATAAAAAGCCAAAATATACAATGGGAAAGGACAACCTCTTCCATACATTGTGTTGCGAAAACAACATATGCCACCTATAGAAGAATGAAATTGGACTACCTTCCTACACCATATACAAGACTTAAGTCAAAATGCATTAAAGACTTGAATGGAAGACCTGAAAATCATAAAACTCTTTAAAGAAAAAATAGTGGCAATAATTTTTCTGGATTTGACACCAAATATAAAGGCCACGAAAGCAAAAAGAAACAAATGGGACTACATCAAACTAAACGGCTTCACCACAGCAAAGGGAATTATCAACAAAATGAAAAGGCAAGGACATAATGAATGGGAGAAAATATATGTAAATCAGGGGTTAATGACCAAAATATATAAAAACTCATACAACAGTAAAAAATAATCTGATTAAAACGTGAGCAGATTTAAAAATGTTTTTAAGGCAGGGGCGCCTGGGTGGCGCAGTCGGTTAAGCGTCCGACTTCAGCCAGGTCACGATCTCGCGGTCCGGGAGTTCAAGCCCCACGTCAGGCTCTGGGCTGATGGCTCGGAGCCTGGAGCCTGTTTCCGATTCTGTGTCCCCCTCTCTCTCTGCCCCTCCCCCGTTCATGCTCTGTCTCTCTCTGTCCTAAAAATAAATAAACGTTGAAAAAAAATTAAAAAAAAATGTTTTTAAGGGGCGCCTGGGTGGCTCAGTCGGTTGAGCGTCCGACTTGTTCGAGCCCCGCATCAGGCTCTGTGCCGACAGCTCAGAGCCTGGAGCCTGCTTCAGATTCTGTGTCTCCCTCTCTCTCCGGCCCTCCCCCCATTCATGCTCTGTCTCTCTCTGTCTCAAAAATTAAAAAATGTTAAAAAAAAATTTAAAAATGTTTTTAAAAACATTTTTTTTTAAAAGACATACAGATGGCCAGCAGGTACATTAAAAGATGCTCAACATCATTAATCATTGGGGAAATGTAAATAGAAACCACAATGCAATACTACCTCACACCTTTTAGGACGGCTATTATAAAAAATATAAGAAATAACAAGCATCGGGAAGGGTGTCGAGAAAAGAGACTCCTTGTATATTGTTAGTGGGATTGGTGCAGTCACTACAGAAAACACTACGGACCTTCCTCAAAAAATTAAAACAGAATTACCAGATAACCCAGTAATTCCACTTCTGGGTATTTGCCCGAAGAAAATGAAAGCACTAACTCCAAAACATAAACCATACATGCCATCCTATGTCCACTGCGGCACTACTTACAACAGCCAACATATGGAAACAACCTAAGTGTCTACTGATGGATGAATGGAGACAGAAAATGTGATATGCGGTACACACACATACACAGACACACATAATGGAATATTATTCAGCCATTAAAAAAAAGAATCTTGCCATTTGCAACACGGATGGACCTTGAGGGCATTGCGCTGAGTGAAGTCAGTCAGACCGAGAAAGGCAATTCACGTATGATCTCATTTATATGTAGAACGTAAAAATAAACAAAAGAACATGCTCCTAAACACACAGAACAGACGGCTAGTTGGCAGAGGTGGTGGTGGTGGGGGAGACATGAAATGGGTACAGGGAACCAAGAGGTACAAACCTTCAGTTATAAAATAAATAAATCTAGGGACTGGAATGTCCAACACGGCGACAATAGTTAACAATGCTGTATTACATATCCAAAAGTTGCTATGAGAGTAAATCTTAAATTTTCTCCTCATAAGGAAAGAAACTCTAGGACTATGCATGGTGCCAGATGTTAACCAGACTTATTGCAGCGATCGTTTTGCAATATATACAGATATCAAATTATTATGTTGTATGCCTGAAACCAACTTAATGTTTTGTCAAGTCTAGCTCAATTAAAAAAAACAGTTTTGCACATACTGAGAGGTTAATGGATTCTTCTTGTTTTATATAAATTCAGGAATCTCACCTATATTGGAAACCAGGAAACGCTCACTCTCCACCTAAAAGGCATTTAAGTTCCATATGTTACTTAGAAACCATTTTATTAGCTTCCTAAAAAGTCCCTTGGCTTGCTCATGTTATCAGATAACTATTATATTTTAATCAAGAAAACTGACACGGAATGCTGTATTGATACTTTTCTAGGCGTGGATGAGAATAATGAGAATATGAAGGCAATAGTGGAAGCCAGGGAAGACAAGGGAATGTGAATGTGAGGGGCTGAAACAGATTTAAAATTTTGCTTTTGGGGGTGCCTGGGTGGCTCAGTCGGTTAAGTGTCCGACATTAGCTCGGTTGGCTTCACTTGGCCCCGCCGTGTTCTTGTACTCAGTCATTCTATAAACACCGGTAGCTATGCAAGGCTCTGGGGTACCATCTTTCATTTTCACTTAACTTCTTTCTGTCGCAAGATTATGTTTAGTCTAATGACACAACCTAAGTTTATTCCTCCTGATTTATCCTTGGCACATGGTACTTCAAACAGACTGACTGATTCAGAGTCAAACTGGCCATGGAGACAGAACACTGAAAGGAAAGATGACTGACTGGTCCCCTAGATAATAATAAAGTTTCCCCCGGTTGAAAAAAACAAAATTTTATAAAATCTTTTAAAAATCTGCAGGTCAAGACTAGGAATTTAGCCTAAGAAGAACATAAAATGAATTGATGTTTAAAAAAAAAAAAGGTATTTAAAAAAAAATTTTTTTTAACATTTATTTATTTTTAAGAAACAGAGTGAGACAAAGTGGGGGAGGGGCAGAGAGAGAAGGAGACACAAAATCCGAAGCAGGCTCCAGGCTCCGAGCTGTCAGCACAGAGCCTGACGCGAGGCTCGAACCCACAAAACTGTGAGATTATGACCTGAGCCAAAGTCGTATGCTCAACCGACTGAGCCACCCAGGTGCCCCCCCCAAAAAGGTATTTTCTTCATGGTTATTGGAGTTCTACCTGTAACATACATTATTATATGATTTTATATGTATGTGTGTGTATGTGCCTTCACACACACATACATATGTACTAAAATGAAGTTGTTGGCTTTTTTGAATGGTTTCTTTTTTAATTTTTTTTTCTTTTTTCTTTTTTTCTAAATTCAAGTTAGTTAACATACAGTATGCTAAGAGTAGAACCCAGTGATTCATCTCTTACATAGGACACCAGCGCTCATCCCGAAAAGTGCCCCCCTTAATGTCTGTCACCCATTTAACCCTTTCCCCCACATACTGTTCCCCTCCAGCAACCCTCAGTTTGTTCTCTGTATTTAAGAGTCTTTTATGGTTTGTCTCCCTCTCTGTTTTTATCTTATTTTTCCTTCCCTTCCCCTATGTTTACCTGTTGTTTTTCTCAAATTCCACATATGAGCGAAATCGTATGATATTTATCTTTCTCTGACTTATTTCACTTAGCATAATACCCTCTAGTTCCATCCATATTGTTGCAAATGGTGAGATTTCATTCTTTTTCATTACCGAGTAGTATATCTGATATATAACACATCTTCTTTATCCATTTGTTTGGTGATGGACATTTGGACTCCTTCCATAGTGAAGTCTTGAACACATTCTCTTTTATATAAGGTTTCTATGAAAGTCCTTCCTCATTTTTGTTGGAATACAATAAAGAGTAGTTTACTGCTCTGTCCTTTCTCCCTCCCTTCTTTAATATTTATTGAGTGCTTAATATACACCAGGCCCTAGAGATACCACAGAGTCCCCATCCTGGTTCACCCCTGAAAGGAGTTAATAATAACTCAGTCTGCCGAATGGCAAGGCAAGTTCATGCCATATAAATTCACACCTCAACCTGATATTTAATTGTCATTGGTTAAGAATCTATGTGAAAGGTCAATAGCGAATGTGAATGACGGCAGGAAAATTGGCGTATCGCATTTCTCCATGGCATTTAATGGTAACAAGTTGACTCTTTTTCTTCTTGAAACAGCAGAAACATTTAAATGTTTACCTGAATATACTCTGTGAGCGTGTTAAAGACTTGTTTTGCTACTTGAATTGCTTTGGAGAAATTCCGTTGTCCTTGTTCATCAATAACATCTTTCCCAGAGTAATACCAATAGAAATCACTAATGGATTCCTGCAAAAGAGGGATGATAGGATCAAGACACATTCTAAAGCTATTTGGAAGCAAACAAAAATATCCGTGAAGTAAATACTATTCTCAATGATTTTCCTAAACAGAAAATGTGGCAATGTCTTCCCGAGGCAGAGATAACAACTAGAGATAAAAAGCAGAAAACTTGGGGCGCCTGGGTGGCGCAGTCGGTTAAGCGTCCGACTTCAGCCAGGTCACGATCTCGCGGTCCGTGAGTTCGAGCCCCGCGTCGGGCTCTGGGCTGATGGCTCGGAGCCTGGAGCCTGTTTCCGATTCTGTGTCTCCCTCTCTCTCTGCCCCTCCCCCGTTCATGCTCTGTCTCTCTCTGTCCCAAAAATAAATAAAAACGTTGAAAAAAAAATTTTTTTTAAAAAGCAGAAAACTTAGCTTGAGATAATGACTCTGTCTTTGATGACTTTGAATTTCACAGACATAAGGAGTCATAAGATTAATGCATATTTATCTACTGAGCAAAGCTAAATTAATTTTATGTAATTTTATGTAAGTACAAACATTAGACAAGTCCTGGATGTTTTTGGGGTTACAGACGTCTGACCTCCTTTTTTTTTCCAACAAAGTTCACTAACGTTTCCTCATGAGAACTCCAAAATGTTCCTTGCTCTTATAAATGCCCCTCAAGAAACTGGTTGGACTACTTACAAACACAGACAGGACAGATATAAACAAACATCTAAACAAGATCAATCTTCTTTTTTTTTAAATTTTTTTTTTGTGTTTATTTTTGAGAGAGAGACAGAGAGACAGAAAGGCAGAGCACGAGCAGGTGAAGGACAGAGAGAGAGAGGGAGACACAGAATCCAAAGCAGGCTGCAGGCTCTGAACTGTCAGCCCAGAACCTGATACGGGGCTCGAACTCTTGAACCATGGGATCATGACCTGAGCTGAAGTCAGATGCTTAACCAACTGAACCGCCTAGGCACCCTTAAACAAGATCAATCTTTCTGAATGGGATGTTTTCAATAATAACTTACATTTGGAAGGAATTTTAGTTGGCTAAAGGAATAATAAAACTTATTTATTTTTTTTTTTTTTAGTTTATTTATTTTATTCTGAGAACCAGTACGGATGGGAGGAGCAGAGAGAGTGGCGGACAGAGGATCCGAAGCAGGCTCTGCGCTGACAGCATAAAGCCTGATGTGGGGCTCAAACTCACAACCATGAGATCACGACCTGAGCCAAAGTCAGACGCTTAACCGACTGAGCCACGAAAGGCCCCGGGAATAACACAATTTAGTCTAGCATGTAAATTGCATCTGGATTTCAAGACATGATTTTAAAAATCACAAATAAGTTTTCAGCAATATTTCTTGTATTTGCTTCAAAAATGGAAGCTCTCAGTTAAAAAAAAAAGGGTTGTGCTTTTACATACTCAAAAGATTAAGGGAGAAACTGTAAGTTTGAACATGTAGGTTTTAAAGAACTCTATCTGGTTACTCTTGTAAACAAAACGAGGGAAATAAAAATTGTACAGAGCTCTCATTACCTAGGTAGGCCTACACCTTCAGATTCAGTTTCACCAATGTGTGAAAGATGACTACAATATCACAGAGATTTTTACCTGATGGAGTGTTAAGCTGGATTTTAAAATTAATTCAAGTACTGGGACAGCTAAAAAGAACTACCTGTCAAATGTAAGTACATCGTGGGTACTTTGAAAGCCTTTCTTTCGCATTCCTAAAAATATTTCAAATATTCTTCCTAATTTCTCTATCAACTTTACAAGAAGGAGCAGAGTATGTAAGTACTTTCCAAAACCACATGAATTTAAAGTGCCATCAAGCTAAAAAACATAAGGGGGAAAAGAAATTCCCACTTACAGAAAGAAAATCATGAGCAAAGTAGGAGTCAGGATCGGAGGCAAAGACAACAGAGGCAGGTCCCCCCTAAAACTTGGTGAAAGATTGTGGTCAGAGGCAAAAGATCTCAAAAAATTCTGTTTGGTCAACAATCACGATGCATTAAAACATGTCGGTTTAATAACTCCACCACATCACATCCACTCACCAACCCCCTTCACTCGTCACTAAGAGAAGCCGACATACCTGGACTCTGAGTAGGTAGTCTACGGTAGAGATGATGATGTTGACAGTTGTGTTATTGCCAGTCTGAGTTCTCAGATAATTTTGAAAATCTATGGAAGATCAAAAGGAGTGACTAAAGCTGAGTCAAAAGTTTTGAATGAGTTATCCGAATAACTCCAAAAGCAACTGAGGCCTCCGGCAAAATTGCTGTGGCTAAGAGTAGTGCTTCAAGGGAGCACCCCCAAAACATCTCGGTGCTTCAGAGAGTACCAATTTCCAATTTCTGTCTAAGTGGGTGCTGACGTCTGTTTCCTGATTGCTAGCCCTGCAGCCCTGGGCATCCCCGGAAGGAGTTTTGCCGTTTAGGAAAGAGTAATTGAACTATGCATTCAGTAATCATTTGTTCCTGAGTGCTGGGGAAACAAAGATAAAATTAAGATAACAGTTCCTACCTTCACAGATGCACAAGTCTGGGAGAGAGCTTGTTATATAAACAACAAAGGGAAATATGTTATGCTAAGTGATACTATGAAGTTGATTCCCCAGTTAAAGAGAAGGGGTAGGAAGGAATAAACCCATACAGCTCTCTGTAGACCTCGTATCTTTTTTCACCTGATTTAACAGAAAAACAAGTGTTAGGAATTAAGTGGTGCGGCCAGCAAAGGACTTTGAGAGTAGGGATGCAATGCATAAAATGCCACAGTGTATACTGAGCATACGGAGGAATACTCTAGAATGTTTGTGGACTCAGGGACAAGGCGTAATTGGAACGTGCGGGCCCCTGTCTCTACTGGCTTCAAACTGCTTCCTCCTTGGTACCGTCATAGAGTCTGGGGTCTCACGAACCTGAGTTGTGTCCCTCACAAAGCAGCTGGAGGAAACGGAAGAGGTCACACGTGAACTCGTCATCTTGGAGAACCTTTTCTCCTGCAGAAAATCCAGAGATCAGACATGATCAACTATCCTCGCTGGTCCCGCCCTTTCTTTCCCCACCTCCAGAAAACTTGCATGTTGATCTAGCATCGTTCTGAACCAAAAACAGTCACAAATCATAGCCACTCGTCTATCTGAAGCTTGTACGATCATGCGCTTGGCAGATAGATGCACTTTTTCTTTGTCAGAAAAGAACATTTGAATCTTAAAACTCATATTTCTCTCTGTTAAAAGTAGCAGCATGGGTTTGGCAACATTTTAGAAACAACCTGAAGATTTAAACTTCCTTTTTTTGGTTTTGGTTTTTTTGTTTGTTTGTTTTTTTGTAAGGTGTGTATAGGAATGATGTCCACATCTCTTACAAATGCCAAGGTGAAATCTACTTTGCTCCCAGAGAACCACCAATTATTTCAATGCAAAGGCATTCATTGCATATATAAAACAGGACCGAGAGCTTCTTCTATTTAATGAATAAAGGATCTTGTGAAAATTGTAAATGACTAGAAAATGTTTGATTCATTTCAATTAACTATCTCGTTAGCTTGCCTAAGGGATTTAAAAAAGTAAAGACTTCAGAAATCCGATACAGACATGCCAATGGTTGGAACTTTACTTTCAGAGGAGACAGAACTAGCGAACAGACCTAATTCTACATATCAAACCAAATGAAAGGCTTTGGTGGCTCATGCTGTATGAGTCACTCCAACCAAAAGGTGAAAAGAAGGTTATCTCATAGCCATAGAAGTTACTCGGAATCATTAAAAACTAATATATTTGTGGGGTAAACACCTCAGAAAAGGGTTCAGATATTTTACCTACATTTTAATCAAAATGTATCTTGGTCACAAGTTACTTGGAAAGCAAAAACACAAAGAAAGAAACAAACGAAAAAACAGCACCACACAAATGAAAGTTGATTTTGAAAGCATAGAGTGTCAGTGGAAAAACTGTCAACGTTATGAGTGTATGTTCTGGAATCTAAATTTGCTGCTTAGAAATCAAAATGACACAAAAATGTCGTTTGGCAAGTGAATGAATGTACTTATGTATTTAAAAAAAATGATAATAACTTTTCAGACTGGAAATACTTTGGGCCGAGAAAGAAAACTATGCAATGACCATGTGTTTACTTTAACTAAAATTATGAATGATTATAATGACAGAGAGCTGATGGACTTACCAGTCTGCAGTCTGTGACTTTCAAAGTGAGAGGCTTCATATAATGGGAGGGTTAGGAAGCAAAACCATTTTGAAAACTAATATAAACATTAAAAAAAGTACATAAAATCACTGTACTGGTTTCCCTGTAAGATATGATATTTGGTGACCAAACTAAAATCACCATGCATATAGATCAGTTGTGTGGCAAATCCAAGTTTAAGTGCACATTGCTTTGACTCTCAGTACATGGCTGATAAGCCCATTCCTCAGTGTCTCCGTTCATGACGGGATAGGAAAGAAAGGGAGAAGAGTCTAGGCTAATAAACCAAACTCTTCACTTATGATACTTAGTATCTTTCCATGAACTGTTTGAATCAGACGAGTCTTTAAAATGATATTTAAAACATAATATTATGAGTTACACAGTCTTCCTGATTCTTTCCTTGCGAGCCCATCTAAAATGCTTTTCTCTAGAAAACTGAATCAATAAACCATGTACTTTCAATGTTCACATACTCCATGTGGAATAAGTAACCCTTGATAGAAAGTATTCAGAAAAGTTAACAAGGAAATAAATATCATACAGTCTACCTGTGTTCCTGAAAATGCCCTGCGCAATGCACACTGATTTATAACGTAAGGATTTACTGTCGGCATGCACGGTATTTTCTCGACTGTATACCAAAACACATACAAGTAACTTAACTTACAAAAGGACACGCTGCACACAGCAGAAAAATAGGGGAGGAGCGTGGGAGGGGGCGGGTCAAGCCTTCCTTTACCATCAGGTGACAACGAGGTATAAACTGGGGTGCTATTGCTTAACGAACACGTTACTATCTGATTAAAATGCTGCCATTCCCCATGCTGCATGTAAGTGGTACAGTAACAGAGATGGGTGGTGGCTTTATGTCTGCAGAAGGCACAGGATGCACGGTCTATTTTGTGATGTATGCAAAAGACATTCCATTGCAAGATGGAAACTAAGATTAATAACAACGAAATGGAGTAAAATGTAGTTGAAAGTGCTCTGATGTTCTTAAAATTACTATTTGTAATAGCTGCATGACGGTCAAATGTGAATACTGTAAAGGACATTCCTTGGGTTTTATTTTTAATTATAAGGGGATAATGATTTCTAATACTGTAATATAGGGAGAGTTGTTTCAATTTTGTTGCTGATGATGAGACAGTTTTTCGTGCCTTAGTTTTCTCATCTATGAAACGAGGGGAACATGGGCACTGTCTACCTCACTAGCTCTTCATAATTGATGTGACCATTTCTAGATATTGTGGAGAGGTCAACATTATCAGTAGCAGTGGCAACACCACTAAATATACATGGGAACAACATGCCTACGTGATGAATACAGTCATTTGAACATATTTACTAAAAGTGTTTCTATTTCCAAAAAGCCATCTTAATTTTAATGGACCAGAAGAGTCTCAAAAACCTCCATTTCACTTGGAAATAATATTAGACCTTATTTGTGCAAGGTACCAGTAAAATCAATTCCTATTTTAAAAATCTAATCAAGTTAAGACACTTTTAAAGGCCACTGTTCTACTCACAATTGGCATTAAAAAGTATATAATGTTTGCTTGTTTGTTTTTATTGACTACCTAAAACACCCATGGTCTTAGCTCGACGTTTATAACCTTATCTTGAGACAAAGCTTGGTTTAATTGTTATTACTTGCTAAAAATTATCAATAATTGTTGATAAAATGAAGGCAATAAGTGAAATGCTGAGTAGATATATAGAAACAATTGATTTAGGACACACAGATCAGAAGACTAAGATCCTCTTTGTTGTAATGTCTTTTCATGGCAATATCCCCAGTAATGGAAAGCTAAAAGGATGAGTGGCATGAAATGTTAACACTGGTTGCATCAAAGAACTCCCTACAAAAGCTTGTTATATGGAACTCAAGAGTGTTTTCCCCTGCCCCTGCCATGGAAGAAATAGTTCTTCTCAGTGATCTTTAGAGGACTCAAATACCTATTTTGTATAATGGCAAAACTGAAAGATTAAGGCTAAAAATATTTTTAAATAGTGAGAAGTCAGGTATTTGGTTCCATGTGGGTAATTTTAATGTCACTGCTTAAATGGTTTAAGTGGCCACTTAAATTATACTACTATTCAACCAACAACGGATACAATTTTTAAAATGGATTCACAATTAACATTTAGTTAGTGACTATAGTGTGCTAGGCATTGTGCTAGATATATTTTCTTATCATTTCATTTTAGGTTTATAATAATCCTATGAATCAGGTGACATGAATCCCATTTTGTGGGATACAACTGAGAAATTAAGTAGCTTGACTGAGGTCCTATAGCAATTTACTAGTAAAGGATGTGAGTCCAATAAACTTCGATGAACATTCATTAAGTGTCTCCTACATGGTAGGCACCTTGTGAGATCCTGGGCATATAATTATGACTAATGGACACAAGCCCTAACTCAAAGAAGTTCATAGTCTAATGGAAAAGACAGGCAATAAAAAGGTAATTTCAATACCAAATGGTCTTTCTGGATCACAAAGTTCACATCAGTAACTGATCAGATCTTTGGCTAACAACCTCCGACTACATGTACTATATGTTAGTTAAACTGTGAACTCCTACTTGTTTTTTATCAATTTTAGAACCCAAAGAAAACCATTTTCTAGATATGTGGCTTTGGAAAAGTCAATTCACCTTTCTGAGCCTTTGTTGCATCACTTTGATATGGGAATTAACCCTCACCCCCTTATTTTCAAAGGGTTATTGGGAGAATAAAATTGGCTCAGACAAGTACATTTGCTTTGAAACATGCAAAGCACAATAGGAATAAAAGTGAATTTTCAATGATAGGAAGGCACAGGTTCAAAAGACCTAGGTTTCTAAAATAAAGACTTTCAATGGGCTGTGGGATGTGATAAATAATCTACATATTCCACGTACTCAATGTGACACGAGTGCATAAAATGCATTCCTACTTCAGATCCTAAGACAATAAAAATGACCACTGTGTGAAATAAATTAGGTATGTCCCACGGATAACAGAATTAAAGCACATGTTAGTCATGGAGGGAAACATACCTTTGCATTCAAATGTGATCCTCAGATTATTTCTCTTATAACGTCTTAATGCCTTTGAGCTCCCATTACTCTAACTGAAATCCTTACTGTTCTTTATCCATTCCATTAACCAACATCCTAACTGATCTCCCTCCCTTCAGGCTGCAATGCCCATCTTTAACACTGTTGCCTACAACGACAGTTGCCGGCAATCCAATCATAAAACACTCCCAACAAAAAGATGGACTCCTTTAACAGCAGTTGAGAAAAATCTACTCTCAAAATCCCCTCAATCCATCATCAGATATAACCACAGAGCTCCCCAACTTCCATGAAGGAAGTCATGCTGCTAATGTTAGAGGACTCAGTGTTTAGTTAGCATACTAGCATTACTGAGAAATGAGAAATCTGTTCGCTTTAATGTTACTGGCTTGAACAATGTACATTAGGACTTAATGCCAGGTACGCCATCACACAACACACAACACTACTGAAGTGTTACTTATGTAGTGGCTCTGCATGGCCTCAGAAAGAAAGTATGAATTCTTTGGCATGGCACAAAAGGCCTTTTACAGCCTCCCACCAACTATCTTTCCAGTCTCTAGTCTGTTCACGTCTCTTCAACCACACTAGGTCAGTAATGTTCTTCGTCATGCTTTGTACCTTAAACTTTGCATATGCGGTTCCCTTTCATTGGCATATCCAACGCCTTTCTCATCTACCAGGTAAACGCCTACTTCAGGCCATATGTTACTTCTGTTGTGAAACTTAACCCATCAGCCTGGCAGACAAGTACTTCAACTCAGTTCACTCATAACACATAGCTCATGGGTTCTGAAGTTATTTGTTTACATGTCTATCTACATAACACTGAGTCCGTAAAGAACGCCAATGCCTAGGACAAGGTCTAGCACATAATAGCCACTCAAATTTCAATTAGTGCTTCAATGTTTAAAATCTGTACAAGGATGTTAGGAAAATTTATTTAGTGCCATGAACTAGTATCACATGCTTTCCTCAAAAAGAAGGTTGATCCAGAGGAATGGCAGAGCAGTGTAGTCAGAACTGAGAGCTAAGCTGAACTACACTTGAGTCAGACTTTGCAAATCTGGGGCGGGAGATAAGACAGTAAACAATTAAGCACTAAAATACTAACAAAAAATTAGGATAGCCAATGCTTAGAGATTGTGTAAATTATCATTTTGACTAATTAACAATTAATTCTTTTGCTGCATTTTCATACAAATTTGATGAGGTCAGTGTAAGTATCCCGAGTAAGAACCTCAATTCAGCGCATTACCAAGTGCAGATGGAAATTTAGAAAGGTGAAATGTTAGTTGTTTTATATAAAATGTTCAAAAAAATAAAAAAAAAATTCTGAGGACTGTATCAGCTTCAAAATTTAATCTTGTTGATGAAGTCTAGGGCTGCTACAAAATGATCAAAAAATAAAATGAAGTATCTTCTACAACACTCCAAGAAGTGGGAAAGAAGAAAAATTGCACTTTCAAGCTCATAATGACTTAGTAATGAGGTTAAATGGTTCTGAGAAAAAAAAAATCCAAGGATGGAATGAAATTTTAAATATTCATAAGGTTTTTGGTTTTGAACTTCATTATACGTTAAAAGAAAACACGTGATTAAAAACTTATGCAGAGAAGACAACATTGAACACATCACAAGTCTAACAACACACTTGCCAAAGAAAACTGCGTTTTTTTTTTAACAAATGGGAAGTCCAGGCTTTTGCAGGAAAGGGGGAAATTTACTAAGAAGGGACAGAAATACTGGCAAACTTTCATGGCAGTAACAATGGTAGGAACAGGAATAAATATTAAATCGTATGAAATCCTTATATACAAACCTCAAAAAGGCACATATTTCCTAATGGTATCTCAATACCGGTTTAGGAATATCATATAAAACCATAAAAGTTCCAAAGTGATTTTAAAACTTCAACAGTGAATGTAAAGACTGGCAAGAGATTTGTGTCTTTAAAGAGAGTAAAAAGCAATAAGAAGCAAAAAATACCACCTAAGCTGATATGGTGAATATAAAACAAGCCCCCGGAAGGTATTAAAAGATGGGGCTAAGGGATTGGCTCATGAAATTGGTAACAGTGGGAGGCAGAGAGCCTGCATTTCAGTCTTGACCCTGTCACTTCACTGTGTGATCCTGGACAAACCATGTAGCCTTTCCACCCCTCAGTCTCCATACCTATAAACTGGGGACAATACCTTACTGGTGGTTGTAGGTTTCAAAAAGTTGCATTTCAGTTAGACATTTTCCATGGCTATATAATTGACAGCCATTTTATCATCATCAGGAAGAGGTTTAGCCTATTAGAGACAGGTGGTTGGGATGCAGAAAATTTAACTCATCAGATTGTCTTCTCAGTGTTGAGTTTATTATACTGCATGGGTCTCAGGCTTTAAAGCTACAACATCACTAACAGATGGGGAGTTTTCAGCTTTCTCTATGAATTCTGAGAGGGATGATTGATTTTCCCTCTCCTTATGAGGGTACAAACTTTTCTTGACTTCTGTAGACCCGTAAAAAAATGGGCATGTCACAGAAATTGTTTAAATATGCCAAAAGATAGAGTTGCTATAGGTATTCTTAATCTGGGAGGTAGTATAATTATTCATAGAGTGAATGAATTGCCGTCATGTGTTCTAACAGGCGTCCTGATTAAGGCAAGAATGTGTACTGAGAAAGCACAATTTAATCTCTAAAGCCGTGCTGACGTTCCAGGTACTCCTCAAAAATCTCATCCCTCTTTTATTACCACTGCCTATAATGTCTTTTAGAAACTACTTTGAAATACCAATGCCATCTTTGTTATTAGTTTGCTACTGCTTCTTCAAATTGGGTCTCAAGAATGAAAACACAGTTTTTATGTTAGAAAGGTTTTTAATGTGTGGTGTTTTCAAAGGAATAGAAAAAAAACTCTGTAGATCTCCCAATAATTGGAAGGGAACTGGCAGAACCCGCTGGCCAAGAGGAGACTCAGCAGGACACAGTGCCTCCGGATCACCACTGATTTCCCATGCACCCATTGGTGCAGCCATAAAGCCACAGAACGTCCGAGACAGAAACGCCACAGAGAGACCACTGCACACATCTATGGTTCATTCGTTTACACGACAGTTGCAAACACTGGGTCCATCAGAATTTTTTTTAAACGAACGAAACAGAACGAAACGAATCCGAAAACGTAACTTAAATTCTTGACCCTTTTGGTCTAATATGTTCATAACTGAACATCCTCATGGAGAGAAAAAGGAAAGCTTGGTATATAAGTTCTATAAATAAAAGGATGCATAATGATGGAAATTAAATCATCTATTCGTTCAACAGTCTACCAAAGGGAAAACAATGCACAAAAAAACTTTCACTGTCAAGACTGTACACAAAGCTAAAAACAAATGAAGGAGCAAATAAATAAAAGGCAGATCATTTGTAATAATTACCACGCTCATGTGTGATGGCTGAGGAAAGGAGGACAGTACATTTACAGGTGAAAGAAAAGGAAACGGGGAAAAAATAAGTTGAGATGTTGGTTTTGTCTTGCTGTTTGTAAGGAAATACAATAGAAAACGTGTTAATCAGTTTGGGCAATTATTTGTGTGTGTTGAAAAAGAATAAACAAATCAAATCAACCTCCTACTGACAAATGTGACTAATTCTCGCATCAGAATGGTCATTCTCACCCAGCTATTTCTGATTCGGGACTCACGAATGTCATTCCAATCCGTAGCTGGTTGACGAAGGGTAGGAGACCCTGTAAAGCTAACCTTGCATAGCCACTATTCCTGCGCGGATATGAACAATGGCAAAGAATGATGAATGCAATTGTGTTCAGAGCCTCTGGAACATCAGGTAATAATTGCAGGGAAAAATGAAACTGATTTCTAACTCCGAGACAGGAAGTTCCACTTTGGACAGAGAATTCATCCCTTTTAGGCACTTTACAGCTAATGGGAGATGCCCAGGCTTCCTGGAGACTCTAGAGGCAGGCAGGTTAACGGGCTCTGAGATTTGTAGGGGCTCTGAGTTCTCTGGATGGGGCCCTCGGGCCAGTGTTTTCACTGTTGACATAAACCTAAGTCATCAAGAGATTTGGCTGGATATTCATTTCAGAAAATTTAAATAAGTTTACAGTGCTGCTGGCAATTTTTTCTTAAAAGTAGCTTACACAGGTAACTGTAGGACTAATTCTGGGTGGTGGAATCTATACATTCAAATGTCAACAAGAAAATAAAAGCACACAGGAGCTGTAGTGTAGCAGCAGCATTAGAATATGTATAACTGATAATTTTTTTTTAATTTTTTTCAGGGTTTCTTTACTTTTGAGAGAGAGAGAGAGAGTGCAAGCAGGGGAGGGACAGACATAGGAAGGCAGGAATCTGAAGCAGGCTCCAGGGTCTGAGTTTTCAGCACAGAGCCTGACACGGGGCTCGAACTCACGAACCGTGAGATCATGACGTGAGCCGAAGTCGGACGCTTAACCAACTGAGCCACCCAGGCGCCCCTATCATTGATAATTCTTAAAAAACAGTAAGAAATACGCAGCTAATCCTTTTACCTAATGGGAAAACAAAAATATGCAGAAATAAGAGAGATTAGTTAATTCTAAAATATTTCAGAAAGGTAAGCAGACTGCAAATGGCAGATAGGATAAAATTTAGTTTTTGCAAAAAGAAAAATTTAGTTTTTGCAACAAGATTAGTTTTATCAAAGATCCGATGTGCCAAAACTAATGCATTGATAATCTGACCACTGCAAACTAGACCAAACAAACAAAAACAGATCAACACACAGGGCCTCATTGAAACTAAATTAATTGAAAAAATGTCAAACACAAAAGAACAAAAACAAATCAAGACAAAAAATATTGACGATTTTTTTCCTAATACTAAAAACGAATGTGCAGCAATACTTATTTCTGCTTTCACTATAGTATATACTAATTTTTCTAGTTTATACACACATCTATTTACAGAGAAAAAAGTCTAAGATTATGTGAGTCATTATATTTGTGTGCATGTAAATTAAGTGATCAGAATTATTTTAACATTAAGAATTACTCCTTAATTTCTTTCATCAAATTTGGACTTGTGAAGACATAGGGATGCATGAGATACAAAGATATCTGTGCTATAAGGGAGGAGACTGTCGGAATAGTGGTCCATCGGAGGATCTCAAAGTGTCACTTTCCTAAGGAGACCAAAGAATCTGAAGGTTTGGCAGTTTGCCAAAGTGGCCAAAAAAAGTCCAATATCCTCTAATTTGGTTCATCCATATGCTTTATAATTTCACAGATGATTCTCTTGTAAGGGATCTTGATCTACTAACCAACTAGGGGAAAGGCCAATTCTAATAGGTCTGGAACAAAAAAGGAGTTAACGGTCAACTGGGAAAGTTGGGTTTTGGGTATGATTTGAGTGAGTGCCCAATTGTGAACTTTTAAATGAGTCACATAAGCATTTTGGCCATGTAAAAATAACCCTACATCTCTCTGTTTTGCAAAGATAATTGGTAACTGACTCATCTCGGGAAAGGGGGGGGAGAGGGGACAGGTGACCCTTTTAGTTTAAGTGACTGATACCTGATCCTTCTTCGGTGACCATTCCAAGTCCTTCAGCTTTGTTCTGCCGCTCAAATGCATTGAGGTCGAGGACGCTACAATAGCAGGGAGAAAAACGCTTAGAGGACGAGAAAATTTTCTTTCTTCAGGAGAGCAAATGTGTACAAGTTCTATATCATGAAATGTGAACCAAATATTAACATACCCTGAAGACATACCCCAATTCAATGTCTACCAACCATATTTTCCCAGGAGCAGCCCAGTCCCTCCCCAGGGCCTGCAATGAAATGATCCGTGGGCGAGGCAAACAGAAGGCATTAATGGGTTTCGACTTTGGGAGTACATTGTAATGTTAGCAGACACACTGAAATGTAATTATAATAATCATGTTTTCCCAGAAGGAATAGCTTATTACACTAACTATCTGTCAGATTCCTTTGTCAGGTGCTGTCTGAGTGATTTTAAATACTGCAAAAAATAGAAAATGATGACCATAAATGAGGTTAGGGATCATTTGTTTAGGGAAAATGAGAAGTGGTCCACAAGCTCCCAAAGAAAACTAATTAGAATTTCCCTTTTTCTCTTTTAAAATGCACACACTGCTCATTTTCAAGTGTGCAGCATATGCGTTAATTCTCCAAGGTCCCTTTTTAAGAATAGGGAAGACTATTAAAAGACATTACTAACGCTGAGTAAGTTAGCAATTACGACATTACTAACACCTAACAACAAGGCAGGAAAGAAGGCACCATCAATTGTCCTACTTTGACGTGTACTGAATCACTAAAAAATATTCTGTGTAGAATTACTGCCAGTAATGTTAAACAAACACCTTGAAAGACACAACCACTTAGTAGAGCCGGAACAAGGAAGGAGTGGGCTTACCTGCACGACTGCATCAGGCCGGCAAGGCTCTGAAAGAAACCCACGTCCTTCTTCTCCTTGAGATAGTCAAGCATTTTCTACGGGTAAATATACAAACCACACGGCCACTGAACACAAAGCTTATTTTTTGTTAAGCAAGAAACATTAAAAACATGCTTTTTGTTCTGGAATAAAGACTTTAAAAAATTAGTGCATAGGAAAACGACTGTCATCTTTACCATGACATGGTGACCAGAACGTCAAAACGAGATAGCTGCACGTTTCAATGTTGGCAGTATATACAGGTGGCTTGGAACAAGACAGCTGCTTTACATAAACATCATAAGCACCATAAATATCCATGGAAATAATACTCTCAACTCTTCTAGTCAATCTTTAAGGATGTGAAGATGTAGACACTTAGTTCAAGTTTACTGGGAAGAAGGCCCACCTGGATGCTAGTCAGAGATTGCCATACAAAAGCTGAGTTCCTTATTTTTTTTTTAACGTTTATTTATTTTTGAGACAGAGAGAGAGACAGAGCATGAACGGGGGAGGGTCAGAGAGAGAGGGAGACACAGAATCCGAAACAGGCCCCAGGCTCTGAGCTGTCAGCACAGAGCCCAACGTGGGGCTCGAACTCACGGACCACGAGATCATGACCCGAACGGAAGTCGGCCGCTTAACCGACTGAGCCATCCGGGCGCCCCAAAAGCTGAGTTTCTTAAAGGGCATTATAATCCATGCGGTGTGACTACCATATGCTACTGTCTATAAGACATTATTTGTCTATTATAGACCTATGTGTATAAGACAGAAATTTAGTTTCCATTTTCATGGTCTCTAAACCCAAGCAATGGTAGCAATCATCTGACCACTAAATGTCTCTTCTCTTGTCAGAATGATGTCCAGTCTCTGTGCCCAAAATTGTGATGAAACACAAACGTAAAAAATGCTAAAGCAGTACATGGCTCCACCCTCCTAACTCTTGTTGTTGTTGTTTTGTTTTTTGTTTTAACATTTATTTCCTTTTGACAGACAGAGACTGAGCATGAATAGAGGAGGGGCAGAGGGAGGCAGACAGAGAGTCGGAAGCAGGCTCCAGGCTCTGAGCTGTCAGCACAGAGCCCTACCTGGGGCTCGAACCCATGAACCCTGAGATCATGACCCGGGCCAAAGTCAGACGCTTAAGCAACGGAGCCACCCAGGTGCCCCTTAACTTATTATTATATACTAAAATGAAACAGCTATTTTCAATGTGGATGAAGTAAGTGTTGGAAGTTTCAAACAAGAAGTACATACAAGATGATAAAATGATAGAAGGCACACCAAAGGTTTCAAGAAAACAAAGATACTGCTCTTCTCTGAATCTTGAATAGAAGTGAATAATTGCTATCACCAGTGTTGTCTGAAAGGGACTTAGCCGAACAGTAAGTTTTGGTAGTCATCTTCCCCCCAAGATTTGACTAACAGCTACCAAATACGTCAAGGCTGTGCACATGCACACACACACACATACACACAGTATATGCATATGTATGTATGTAGGTACACATACATAAAAATAGGAACATGAAACACCTAGCCATTTTGTGGGGAGTGTGATAACTTACTGGTCTAATAAAACGTGTAGCACTTATTAATTCCTGGATCTTTTAAACACAAGCAATGTAGCTCAGAGAATTAAAGCGGGGCGGTAGAATATGTACCTGAAGGTTTACAGAAAAAAAGAAAAGGCCTGGATAGACAGGAAGTGCATATATTATATGATTTCTCACGGCTACTTCTGACTCCAAGGATTTCTGAATCTAAATGCTACATCATTAAGAACTTTTAAAGTAAAACATAAAGCAAGGGGAATTTGTTAACTATTATGGGGAGATTAAATAGATTAAATAGATTTTCTTTAGATTTTCTTTTTTTTCACATCATGTAGTCATTTACTATAGAAATGAAAACGGGACATCTGTAAATTGGATGGGGGAAAAATAGACATCATTATTTTCACGAAGCTGTGATGGAAACTTAGCATTCCATTCAACTATTAATGTAAGCAACAAACACAGGTCAGATTAGCAGTAACTCTGACGGTGTCACCAATAGAAATTCCAGAGATTTTCATCTCACATCACCTGGACGAACCATTTCTTCTCAATAATTAGACCAAGTACTACATCTTTCATTTAAGGAGTTCATAAAGAAGCACAAATGAATTTGCTAAAAAATGTGTTTATAATGCTCTGAAAACCACATTTCAGTATTTTTGGTTTCTCTTAGAAACGGTGCAGTTTTACTTTGTGATTTTAAAAAGTC
Source organism: Felis catus (assembly GCF_018350175.1). Lineage (NCBI taxonomy): Eukaryota > Metazoa > Chordata > Mammalia > Carnivora > Felidae > Felis > Felis catus. Next base: position 11,232,381 of record NC_058378.1, read on the forward strand.
AAACCAAGAGGAGTCCAGACGCTTCACTAAGCTGTCAGAGGCATTAAAAAGAAAAAGTTAAGCACCCCAGATGACATTATGTACTCCTCCAGTCCAAAAATATAATGATTATATTTGCAGGAGGAAAAAAAAATAGAGTACACAATTTGAGGAAAGTGTACAAACGAATTTTTCAGCTATTCTGGGTTGCCAACTTAACCTAGTCCCAAACTTCACCAACCCAAAAGGCAACCTTCAAATTTTCTCTGCTTTCCTTAGACTCAAAGATCTTCTGGGAACATATACAGGGCTTTGTCCCACTGTCATGTTTCTGGGGCTCCCAGAAACCTGAAGTCAAAGATTCCAAGGTTTTCACTAGCCTTCTTTCCTTCCAACAGGGTAGCACTTTCCCTGCCTCGCCAAAACTTACCCAAGAAAGAATAATTATTAGTTCCGTGTTCATAAACTGTTTTTTCTCATATAGAAGCCAGTATAGAAAAATACGAGATCAATGTTAGTTTTAGAATAATACAGTCTGCTTAACTCATGTTTTGTTTTGCTGTTCTTCAATTAGCGTAAGAATTCTTTCTGAGCTCACGGCCACAACTGTAGGCCATGTGAGTAGTGTCCCCAGGGGTGTGCAGTACAGAGCCTGTGACAGTCTGTTTCTGAGAGTTTTTAAATCACTCAAACATTCTGATTCTAACAAACTCACAGACCTTGGCCTTCAGTGGGATATAGAGATTATATCCTTTGTCGTAACTGATTGAAGTCACTAAAATTCAGCCCAGATCATGTCTAACTTCTTAACAGGGCATAGCTACAAAACTTGGCTGGGAAGAGGTTTTTTTCATGCCCTGGGAGACTGTAATTACAACTAAAAAATATTTTAAACAGTGTATTCTGTTTCCATGTTAACCAAGACATAGGCTTCTCACCAAATATACGACAAAATCCTGAGAATCAACTTGTAAGACATGTAACACTGTAAAACATATCACCAAACTAGGCTCCTGAGGTAAGAATATTAACTTTTCCCCCCACTATTAAAACAAACCATTTTATGCTAGTTCACATGAAATGCAGTTGCACACCATGTGATAGGACTTCTCAAGAGAGTCAGTGCCCCACATGGCAGGGTGCTATCTACATGTTTGAATCCTGGGACTGATGGCCATGAAATAAAGGCATTATTTTACACAGAAATGAAAAATTGTACAACCAGTATTGCTTTTAGGATGACTAAAATAACTCAATGGGATGACAAGAGGGTCCCTCTGTTTGAAGAGTACATTCTGTGGATGGCTTCAAGATCTTACCTGCTGAACTGTGGAGTTCCCGCCATTTAAGATTGCAATTCCAAGTTTCAAAGTCGCCGCTACCATTGGTCCAGTATCACCTTCAAAATATAAAAAATGGCGTTCCTTATATCATTTCACCCACTTCATTAACCATTTCTGTCTCAAAACGTATACTTTTAAAATTATTATCACCCTCCCCCTACAAATCTGTATAATGGAGTAGGACAGACTGACTTACAAGTCCAAAAATACTAAACGAGTAATAATGCTTATTTTGCCAGCAGTGTTTTTACTCAATCTTGTGGAATTTATCCAAGAATTGAAACTAGATGAGGACATTGAAGAAAAAAACAGAAACAACTTATTTTTAAATACACCTAAAACTGTCAAGATTTAAAACTAATTGTGCATATTAAAGTAATATTGAAAAAATAAGGGCTACCTAGAATTTTAAGGAAAATTCCTCTCTCTCCTTCTCTCCTCTCTCTCTCTCTCTCATATATATATATATATATATATATATATATATATATATATATATATATAATTATTATTTGATATTTGAGAGAGAGCACACAGAAGCAGAGGAGAGGGGCAAAGGAAGAGAGAGAGAGAGAGAGAGAGAAATGAATGAATGAATGAATCCCAAGCAGGCTCCAATGCAGGGCTCAATCCCACAACCTTGGGATCATGACCTAAGCCAAAATCAAGAGTCAGGTGCTCAAATGACTGAGCCTCCCAGGCACTCCCTCTCCCTTCCATATTATGTTTGAACAACTTTTATAATTTTCATTTTAGCACTTTTTATCTTACTATGTTTATAGTATTGCTTTATTAGGGTGACTGCCTAATTTGAAGTAAGTCACTCAAATAATAATGACAAAATTTATTCATTTATATTTTTAGTAATCTCTACACCCAACATGGGGCTCAAACTCATAATCCTGAGATCAAGAGTCACATGCTCTATGGACTGAGACAGCCAGGTGCCCCAATAACGATAAAAATTTAAATCCAACCAGTTGTCTACCCTTAGTCTATTTTACTTTTACATTATCCACCTCTACTTATCTTAGAAATACAATAATAAAAATAACAGAAATAGAAATAATAATAGAATAATAGAAATAAATACCTCAGTGATCTGGGAGAGGGGTGTTTAATAAAGTTTTATTAGAACTCAGCCACACGGCTTGTTTACATATTGTCTCTGGCTGCTTCCATGCTGCTACGGCAGAGTCGAAGGGTTGTGACAGAGACCCACGGCCAGGAAAGCCGAAAATATTTACTATCTGGCCTCTCACAGAAAACACTGACCCACCCCTGATTTACTGTGTCACGACAGAATTTCCAAACCTTAAGGACCAGCAATAAAATAAATATTTGAATAAGATTCTGAAAAAAAAAATCCACATTGGACTGGGTTGAGGAGAGCCTGCATTTCTGAAGTCACCTGACCTAGGGATGAACAAGAGATTCAGGGACTAGATAAGTCAGGAGGAGTTAAAGAGGGGTGCTCCGAGAGACTGAAGGGGTGTGAGGGAGCAGCGAGCCTCACCTTTGCTGGCACTGATGGTCTGTAGCACCATCTCAGCAGCCCCGCGGTCATGGAGCCTGGCTTGCTGGTACAGAAGCTTCTGCTTCTCCATTTCTTTTTCCTGAACACAAATCCCAACCGTTTATGTTGCGGCTGTCATGAAGCACAGCAGCTTTCTACAGACCATATTTTCAGTCATCTCTTCATGTATGGGCTCTATGACAACATCATGGACCATTTCAACACCAACAATGTTATTCAACAGATGTTAACAATATTCAACTCTCGGTTTTGCCCTTTATATTTTTCTTGGTATACTTTTGGTACTGGCTTATCCGGATGGATTTTCTCAATTTTAATTGTTTGATTAGTCCAAAGCCTGTATCACAGTTTTGAAGTACTGAACTTCATCACTGAAACGTGCACTTTCTGAACGATACATTTGTGCAGAAGTCTGTCACGTTTTTAATCATCTCCCATGCCATGGCCATAACTTGATACTGCTCAGCAAATGGCTCGAGTTGCAAGTTATCACTAAATGACAGGAAAACATGAACTGAGACGTGTTGGAGTTTAAGCGAAATTGAAAGCGGATATGAATAAAAAAGGTAGGCTTCAACTAAGTAGCGGACTTATGATACGCATCTCCCCGGTCACCCCCCCCCCCCAAGAATAAAAGAAGCAATGTGCCTTTATATTTTGTATTCTCGGGTGGTAACAAACGATACTGCATGGTGCTGCTCGAGCAATGGCTGGGGTTTGGTTCTTTTCCACTGAGACTACCACTGAAAACATAAAGAAGAAAATAAAAATAAAATATAAAGGCACAGCAAGTTCAAGACTGGTAGGATCATTCACTTGAGCTATCCAGTTCGCTGGAGAATTGAGACGGAACTAAGCAGTATAAGTTGCAAAATGGAAGTTGCATAGAGCCCTAGGACAGCGAGTCCATCAAATGGCGTGGTAGAGAAGCTTAGTCAATGGGACATGAAACGGTCAATTAGTATCATGTCCATAAACACAACGGCCAAAACATATATGACCTAAGAGCAGGAAGAGCCGCAGCAGAAGTAGCCAGAGTGACAGTTTGCTGCCATAAACTTTCCATCCAAAGTACGGAAAATAGACACAGGAAGATGGAAGAGGTTTAAAAAATGAAGGCTTGCTAGTTACAGAATATGAAAAAGAAAGTAAACTAAAAGGAGGAGGGGGGGAAGAAATGGGCTCAAACAAATGAAAAAAAAAGAAACCTTCAAATCAAAAGCAACCAACACAGACATTTATGCTGTTACCAGAGAGTTCTCGCCGAGGCTGGCAAATTTGTTTCTTAAATCTTTGATAATATCGTGCTGCGAAAACAAAATTGATCAGGGTTTTTTTTCACACTATAGTTAGAGGTCCTGTGGTTAACGTTTTATTTTTTTTCTTAAATTATGTGATAGGTCTAAATGGAAGCAGAGAAAAGAAAAAAAAAGGCAGCTTTGCTTCATATGTATAGCCATGCTAACATCTAAAAGGGTTGCCTTCATGTTTAAACCTCTTCCTGCAAAGTCAAGAACAAAACGAAAACAAAACCACACAGACACACAAAACCATATTGTCATTACAACACAGTTTCAGAAAAACTGAAAGACCCTTTCGCCTGCTCTTCAGGTGTGGTCTAAAATTGGTCACAGCAACATTTGATCCCTCCTTTTAGACCCAACAATCTTTCACGTTCTTCCCGAACTCTGCACTTGTGCTTCCCAGTGTAACCAATTCCTTTCGTGGAAGACTTTTTCAGTAAGACAGCGGTAAGACATTATTGGCCTAAGGAACCACCCTAGCATTTTCATCTACTAAAGAGGCAAGGGAGTTAGAAAGACTGATTCTTCTACTAACCCAATAAACTGTATGAAGACAGTCATCAGGAAAAACCCAAAGAAGACAGAAGATAGCAGCATGCCATCTATTCTTGAGGGGGGAAAAAGCAAACGAACAAAAAATAGAAAACCCTTTGCTGTTTGTGCTACAAAAGTAGGTGGACCAGCTCGAAGATCTGCCAGAACAGTTTGCACAATACATTCTAGATCCTGGTATCCTCTGCAGTAACTGAAATCGCGCCTGATGGATGAAGGTCAGAGGATCAAGAGACAGAGAATATTCAATTGCCTTCTTAAAAAAAAAAAAAAAAAAAAAAACCTCCCTGGGCAGAGATCACCCTCATTTTTCTCACACAGCATCTAAATTTCAATATTAATAAATACTTCAGGGGAGATGATGATTCATCTGATAAAACTACTGACCTAAAAAAGATATACTGATCTAGAAGCAGGAAAGCCATACTTCATAAGGAGGGATCAGGTCAACCTCTAGGCTTGAATTTCTTCTTTGTCAGATTGAGTTGGAGGCTTTCTCTTCGGAAGATATTTAATATTATTTCTTTCTGGTACTTTGTCCTTTGAGAAGTGCTTCCTGGGTATGTAATTTAATCCCTCCATTGGAAATTTTATCACAGTGTAATAAAATAAAACCTTGAAAGCTAAACCCGGAAGTTTTCAGACAATAAAATGATGGATTATGTGGAAAGAAAGAAAATTATTTCATTTCAACCTCACTGCAGATTAGTTTTTCTAAGAAAACTGAAGATAGGTCTTTTTAAAGAATTTTACTCAGGGAAACAGTACCCTAAAAGTAGCTTTTTAAAGCATCTTTTTAAGAGTAGCGTCCTGTCCCATCCCAGATTCTGCCTAAACTGCCACTGAGTCTTAAATAAACGTTATACCTTCTACTTTAAGTTCAGTCTCTAAATCATTCATTCTAAGGTTACAAAAGAAGGTTGAGGGGAGGAGGAGGTCCAAAGTTTCAATTTTCCCCTAGGCAAAAAGTTCTGATTACCAAGAGCAACCAGGAATTACCAGCTGTTTTCCTCAGAAGATTGCTATGAACCTTTTCAAGGTCAATAGTGGTAATAAATCAGACCCATGATCAAATAGCAGGCATTGAATGAAAGTATTCAACATCATGACTGCATTTAGTATGACTGAAGTTTGTAATAAAATATTAAGATTCTTCCATTTTTTCCTAGAGTGCCTTGCGTTTAGCATTTGTTGGGGGGGGAGGGGAGGGGAATCGAAAGGTCTGAAGAAAAAAATCACCCATTCAGTTCTTCAACAACTTGTCTTATAGGAGAAAAATATGGAACTTAAAAAAAAAAAATTACAACTGCCCCTTGCTTCTTGATGGAGAAAATAGTTTATCCCTATGATGGAGATGAAAGATATTTTAAAGTAGGTCAGCCTTTTGAGAGCAAAACTTTTACACTGAAACTGACGGACCCTCCCCGGTTATGTGGGCATTTGGGACCGCGTGGACATCCCAGCTGCAGTCAGTACATAACGCCACAGGAGCCCAGTTGGCTTGCCTTTTTTTGTTTTTTCTCTTTGCATTTCCAAGCATTCAGCAACTGCCGAAAAGGTTTTCATAATGTTTTCCTCTTCAGCTGCATGTAGAGGCTAGTTCAGAGTTTTCTAGGAGCTGAACTCTTTCTATAAATATTTCCCATAATTTCATAATGTCAACCTTACCTATTCTTATTTGGCACCTTAAAAGTAGTCACAACCTACAAGGTGATGTTGAATCTCAACATTATAAGAAAAAGAAGACGGAAATTTAGAAGACTCAATTGGGTGACTATGGGGGCAAGAGCAAAAGGCAGTGAGATGGTAACCCTTTGGTTTACAACACAAACAGGCCAACTCCGACTAAGGGAAAACAAAAATCTAGCTGGGAAGCACGTTCTACATTTCAATTATTTTTGTTCAGTATTCCAGTTTCTGAAACTGTAGGTTGGCCACATTTATAAAGAGTCGACTTGCAGTCCTAGGAAAACACTTTAGATTCTAACTCGGTCTAATAACAATGGCCCCCCCACATTTATAAATTTTAAATTTAATTTCTTAAAAAATGAATGTATATGGAGTTTCCTAGAAGAAAACCTCCATGAGACCAGGGGCTAAGAGACTTGTCTGCCTGTTTTAACCACAAGGATTCATATACTACAGATCCAGTAACGTTCCCTGCACATCACAGGTGTTCAAGAAAATGTGTGGAATGAATTGCAGAACTAAACAATGTGGTGTCAGGTAGCATGTACAACTGATCTGAAATTTTACAAATGCTATCTTTTCATGTGAAGAGCTACAAAGCTAGTGCAATGTGGACGTCTCTTTTCGTCCATTTTCGGTACCTGGTCAAAGAATTATACACGTACAAATTCTCATTCTCAAATTGTGGTTTTTAGCTCATTTCATTTGCTGTCTGTACCTTTATTACCCATTCTCTTTGTTGCTGAATATCGAATAGTATAATAATCTTCCAAAGTTCTGCTTTTCAATAGGATGGGCATAGTTTCTAATGTTTCCTCTTTAACAACAAAAGAAAAATGAAGAAAAAGAAAATTATGGTTTCACCCAAAGCAAACTTTAAATGCCACATTTTTTACTAATAGATGATCAGAGATGACAGAAACACTAAAACAGAGAAATGTCGTTCAGTTAATGTGTTGGAGGTCTGAAGTTTAGATGTGCTATATGGTGTGACTATGGCTTACTTCTTCCTTCAGCATTTATACTCCCATACTTGTTGAAATATTATTTCCCTTGGATTCAGCATATTTAGAACTAACCACTATGATGCTGAAGCAATAAAACCCAGCCGCATTGAAATAATTATCTATTTCAGGGACCTGTTGGCAAAATGTATACTACATCTCACACACACACACAAAAACTCCATGAACAAAATATAAAGTGGCGTGGGGGGTGGGTGGGGAGAATGAGCAATTCTAAAATTAGAAGGTATCAAATTAGCAATGTTAGATTAAGTTATCATGAGAGGGAATGTGGTTTTTCCTGAGCACAAAATTGATTTAGAACAGCGTTCATTTACCCATTTGGTTGCTTAAGCCTTAAAAGCATCAAATAGTGCCTTGAATACAGAAAGCATCAAATAGTGCCTTGAATGCTATGCAGTCCCACTAGCCTGATGAAAGAGAGAACAAGAAAAATAAGGTGATTGGCAGTCTCTAATAATATGGAGGTATGGTTAGATCATGAAGGTCCCAGAGTGTTGGAAAAATTCATGGGAAAAGGGAGAAGTTAGAATACATTTTATCATAGAATGGATGACAACTCATTATCTGGGTTTTGACTTCTCTCAGTGCTAGTTGTTTTAAGGGTCTATAATTCTAAGTTTTCACAAATGATTACTGATCCTTCCCCAGATCAACTCTTGAGAAACAGATGTACTCGATACAGTCTTGAATATTACCTGTTCATCTGAGAGAGGGCTTTTTCTGGAGACTGTCTTAAGGATACACAGTCCTTCTGTTATTCCAGACTCTGGGTACTTATCCTGTGCTCAGCCACCTTCAGATGTCACCTGTACATCTGGATTTTATTGTATATGTTCTCAAATAATTACTTATACTGGATTTCTGAAGACCTTTATCATTATATCACATGCTGTCCTTTTCACAAAGATCCTCAGGAATTTTTGTTTCTCCCAAAGAAGATGACTATGTTTATTTTATTGATATAGTGAACTGTGCAATTTATGTGATAGAATGTGGACTCCTGGAAAGCTCACTGTAATCAGTAATGCTGACCAACTCCAGCAAATTAGCCAGACTCTAAGGCATGGGTTTCTGGATTAATCTCATTCTTAGAAGGCTCCATGTGTCCCTGAACCCCTATTATCCCTCAACACTTTTCCCTTTTTTATCTAACTGTATCAGGTACAATTGTGTGATACTTTGAATACCAACTAACTAGAATTTAAATACAAACTTGAAACAAACAAACAAAAAATGCCAAAAAGGTAGAGACAGGTATATATGTACAGAAGCTAAGCTATTTTCTACAAAACATTTTTAATGTGACATTTCTATTCTAAAAACTATGAAGTTTATTTTTTTCCACTCCTCCACAAAAGATTGGAAGAAAAAGTAACAAAAGTTTGCATGCTTCTATCAATATTCTTGCATTTAGATGAATTACGAGATTTCCCTGAAAAATTAAAAGAACTCACCCATGAAAAGCAAATCAACACTTTTAAAGCTGGGTGTGACCCCTGAGAACATCTAGTTCAAAACAGAAAAAGCTGAGGCACAGAGTAATTTAAATATGACCCCTGAAGGTCACCTGGATGAGAACCCAGGTCTCCTGTCCTGTGTAGTTCTGTGTTCACCCTCCTGGGAAAGTTTCTCTAAGGGCTTCCCCGGCTTGATTTTATACAAAGGTAGAACTGATTAAAAGTAATAGTAACAACAAATACCTATAGAGTTTGTTATGTGATAGTCAATGTTCTGAGTGTATTATATGTATGAACTAATTCGATCCTCACCACAGTCCCATGAAATAGAATCTATAATCAGCCCCATTTTATAGACAGGATAATTGAGGCTTCAGATCACACAGGTAGCTGGTAGAGCTGGGATTCAAATACAGGTGGTTCATTCAACTGATCCTGCTGTTACACATCTGCTGTACATAATGCAGTCAAGTATAAACCTCGACTGAGATTAGTTTTAAAACACCAGCACATGAAGTCAAACTGTCATGCGCAGCAAAAATGCACAATTATGTGTGTAAATGTATATTCCATACAGTTTGCTATTTAGGTGCACACACCCAATATGCACGAGTCACCATATGCAATATAGAGGACTGTGCTTTCTAGGAACTTTCCTCCTACCAGGACTGTACTCCATCCTGCCCCATATCCCTTTCTCTCCAAGACTTGGCAATTTGCCATACTTCTGAGACAGTGGGCCCTAGAAATGGCTCACAGCATTACTGTGGTTATGAAACCTGGCTCCTGCCATCACAACTACCCACTAAGGAGTCCCCACGTCCATGTATACAGAGACTGTAGTGCCTGAACACGGCTGGACCCACGCTGGCTTTGGCTTCCCCAAAGGGTGCATGAAAAATCTGCTTAACATCAGGAAGTATGAAGATATTAAGCCCCTGTAACCAATAACAGGTAGGAGGTGGGACAGAACCAGCGCTCATCCTTCGTCCCCATTAGGCACTGTTCCAAGATGCATATGGTCAATTCTAGGGCCATCTGACACCACCGTTGAATAGCTGTGGTCAGCTCAAGAATGCACTATCTTGTATTTGCTCTCTCTCCTTCCTTAGATCATCCATTCTCTTTTGCCCTCACTCTTAGCTTCCCTGGGATTGTAACACCCCTCAACCCCAATAAAGTGTTAGCACATAATCTCTTTGCCCTGTTTTCCAAGGAACCTGGGCTAAGACATAGGGGTATTACTTGAGATCGATGATTTCAGTATGTAACAGTGCCGTTAGTGGAATGCAGCCAGAGACATGAGAACAGTGGCCATCAAAATTCCCTATCCCTTCTCTATGATTCAATAGTACAATAAGCAACTCAACACTTTAGCCTGCGTTTTGGGTACCATGGTGCTTCTGCAGAAGAAACAAAGCAACTATAAGTTTACCTGATAAAAAGAATCATTGTTTCAATGTTCTAGATCCAAAGCTATATCTTTGACTTTTTATATTTAAGGGCTGTCTTTGGTAAGACTTGGGGAACCCTTCTAATTTAAATTGCTTTGTTCCTACGGACAGAATTAAATGAACCCATTCAAAGATCGAATTATACAGCTGCTGGAGGGTACATCTTACAGCCAATTCATTCTTGCAGGATTGCCAAAGAATGGAATTCTATTCCAAATTAGATCATTGGAGGGGCCAGACAAAGGCAATTTTATCACTGGGTACAGCTATATAGCATCAGACCTTAAAGACATTTGGGCCTAAATGGATTCTTCCACACTCAGTGATGCATATTTTGGAATATGAGCTGGGTACTGGTCTGAATTCTTTAGCAGGTACGATGATATTTTAGTTATGCCTGAGGCCCATCTGGGACAGAATACAAGTTAGTCTCCTAAAGCTTTTTAATACAGAATATCAACTCTGGAATAGGCATTTTTAGCATTTAAGAGAGTAGCAATTCTCTTTAATCAGTAGTACAGGATAATAGGACCTCAGGGACTCAGCAGAGGATTCATCTGTGAATTAGAAATTGGGCATTTGCCAAAGGATGATGCAACTTGCCTAATATTTGAGAAAGATGGTTTAGAAGGCAAGTTAATGCTCCATTCCTCTGGCTTACTTAAGCTCCACTGTCATTAATTTGGAGTTTTATTAAGAAATAAATCTATATTATAGTACCTTAATATTCCACAGAAATCCTTCCATTGAATTAGCATTTAATGCCACACGCTCAGAGTTTAGAGAACAGCATTAGAGAAGCAGCAGCCATCTGGGGGACGTTTCTGTGTCTTTTGCAAAATCATAGTTTAAAAATGTGGTTTCCTCTGGTACCAAATCTCTTTGTTCATCTAGGTGAAAAAACCCATCATGCTCAAGAGAAATGAAGTTATTTGACCTGCAACATTATTAATTGGTTGTTATTATTATTTGCTTTGGCATTTGAAAAATCCAAAGCTAAACAAAGTGTTCAACTATAGTAATAAACATCTCAAGTAATTGCTAAAACATTTCTTCCCTTTCAGTTACTCTTGGCCTCTTCTTAAGATTTAACTGTCCTTTTGTGTAGTTTTAGTATTGAAGTAGTCCCAAATCTAAAAAGAGCTATATATAATAAACTAAATATGCAACAAAATTATTAAATAGTTACAGGAAGAGAATATTTACGTATATTATTGATGAAGCAGGGAATTGAATTATCAAGTTAAATCAAGCAAGTTTTAACATAATCGTATCAGCAAAACACACATGTGATGGAAAAAGAAAAGAGCTGTCAAATACTCAGCATTTTAGTCCCCACCTCCTGTGTTTAACATTTCTTAAACTTTACTTCACCCCTGCATGGAAATTTTCCCTATAATGCCATCTTTTAAAAAGACCTAGTTTCTTCTCAGTATCTTCACTGAATACTTACAGATGAGGATTTTAAGTAGAAATACACCAAATGTTAATAGTCAGTTATGGGGATAAAATTAAACTACCACACACTTTAGGTTATTCCCAAATTTGTTTAACATCATTCGTTTTAAGAATTATTGAAACAGCCAAATAAGCTTTCACATTTATTATATCTTGGATGAAAACTTCCACTCTTAGACTATCTCTAAGTGATGTTAAACAACCAGACACTTCAATGTAAAAAGTCTGGGAGATTACTAAATTCATAAAGAAAAAGTAATAATCCAGTTGTCTGGTCAATGTTCAGGGGTTCTGTTAGTATCACAGAGTCAACCTCAGACGAGTATCTTCATAGGCAACTGCTTTCATGTCTCTTTTTCAAACTGGTAAAAGTTCATATAGCTTACTCATGGAGTACGTATTTTGTGAAAAGTAGCATGCTATGCAAATTAGGCATATATAATAAATTACAGTCCTGAATCACATGGAAATACAGTAAAAAATCTGGTTAAGAGGTGAACATTCCCACATCTTGTCTATGGTTATGCACATGAATAAATGGCAATCATAAGCAACTTTAAAATCCTGTCTCGGGGCGGGGGGGGGGGCAGTTATACCTGGGGGTTTACATTTTCTTTCCTGTGGTTAATTGCCAGGCTTCACCAGTGTTTGAATGTCCTGCCAGTCATTCTTAGTCCAGGGCATGTAACCTCTTCCCTCAGGTCAGGCTCCATGCCTCACCTGATCTCTTGTCTTCGGTCTGACCTGAATCCTAGACAGATTCCACCACTAGCCATTCCTAGACTTCTGTTTTGAATAGGGAACTTTTCTTTTTTGAATAAGGAACCACCAGATTCGACCCTATTTACCAAACCGGATTTGCTTTTAGATCTCCCTGAAACTGTATTCCTCTCTCAAAGTAAGATGGTTTTCTTAACCAGCAACACATTCCTGACCTTCCTTATCTACCCGTATCCCACAGATATCAATACACTCTTGGGGCATGAACTTTAGTGCTAGGAAATCAAATCTTTGGTTTCTGCTAGGAGGTCCCTTCATGTTTTCAATTCTCAATAATTCACAAGAATTATACCTGAGATAATCAGTGATAAAAACATAAATACCAGCTTAGTATCACACTCGTTATTACCTACTACTTAAGCCCAAAATATATTATTGTCATATCTTACATGTCATTAACTATATTATATCCATCCAATTAGAGTTAAATCTGACAGCTGTATGAACTCAAATTTTTAAATTTATAAGGATCATAATGTACGAATAATATATTCTTCTAAATATAACAGTGAGTTAAAGTATTATCATTTGTTTCTTCTAAATAGATTCTTCATGACATTATAAATTCATTTTAACAGTAATTTTTTTTAACTAAAGCCATGATGGGTATTTTTTCCCTGGGATGTTCTAATCAATTTTCCTATGAACTAGTGTCATGAAAATAATATGTAAGCTTAACAGGGTTCATAACAAAGGAAAATGGTTGTAATGCTAGATCAAGATGGGTTTTTTTGTTAGATAACGTTCCAAGTGCTCAGTTATTCAAAATATTAAGAGATAGAAGTAATCATCAAGTTGTTCCCTGTAATGAAATGCTGAAATCGACATTAAAATTGTGGAACAGCCTCTCTGATTACTAACTAGGGGTATTACGAGCACAATGGGAAAGCAGGCTTCCTTCCAATCTCATCAGCAATGCCATTTGTCGTGTCTCTTTTCGAGTAACAAGACTCGTATTCAAGAAACATCAAGAGGGATGAGGCCAGAATGCTGTACTGAAAGACCCTTAGCTGAAAGGTAATCAGCTAAACGGCTGGCCTTTGACCCCAGCCCAGCATGCAGCCCAGGGTTCACATGTAGGATAACATTTCAATTATGAGTCATTGGAATGGCAAGAACAAATCTGCATCAAGGAACGGGCACCGAAGGGACCAATTGCATTAGAGCTACAAACTCGTAGAAAGATTGCAAGACCTTTTATCACAAAAGAATCCAAGATGTTGGGTCTAACAAAGGTAAATGTCACAAGAAACCGAAACTCAGACCCAGACAAATACACACATATATATATAGTTTTACCTTGCTGCGTTGGGATCCTGTGACCTTAAGGAAGGATGAGGACAAGAAGCAAAATAGCAATAAACAATTGCTCGGAAGACAACTGATAGACCATAAATGGTGTGCACTTCAGAAAAAAACAGTATTATTTGCTGCTCAGAGCTCATTCGAATTTACCTCAGTTTCTTATCAATAAAGATGGATTTGAGAACAGAACACACATACTTTAGAAAAGATTATAGTGTCATGTAGGAAAATGAATCTTATAGCATCTTAGTCAGCAACAGTCACAGGGTATTCTCAGATTAGTTTTCGTACTTTCTACACATTGACTTCAATGCTGCAGAGATGCTGTACCGAATTGTTTCTGGAAGGGACACTACTCTTGTCCACCCCTCAACCTCTACCTTTTTATGGGACCACTGTAATTAAGGACCGACTGCTGGCTACTAATCTGTTTACAGACTTCTGGCTCGAAATCCAGGTATGTAATAGGAAAAACAAATAATGTAATCTGTTTCTTTCCACTTCATTTTTTTTTGAAAATTCTATAAAGAAAAAAAAAAGAAAAAAAAAGAAACAAAGAGAAGGGGTGGTTAGCAACAACTCCTTTTTTTTTTTCCATAGAAAACAAAAGTCAAGTCTAAATAAAGGGGGAAAATAATACTGACTTCCCTTCTGGCTAACTGATATTGAGCAGTCTTTCTAATTTTCTGGATATTTACAAGCTGAGAACTTTGAGAAAATAATCATAGAATAGAACGTAGCCCTAGGAATATACGCATTCCTACCTCATGCAAGCAAACTGCGTTCTGCACCACCATCTACATATGATCAGGAAATGAGTGACCTAATTGGGTTGAAGTCAAAAGAGGCTGAATCTTTTAGGAGTTCTTCAATTCAGAAGAAAATATCAAACCAAGGGTTTAATTAAAAACTCGATGTCATGTTGCTCTTCAGTGAGTATTTTCCTCACATGTCCGTTGGAAATTTCAGATCCCAACATTCACTGAGATGAGAACAATTTGAAGTGATCTCATCTCGGAAGGTTCTCAGGAACACTCATTCTGAACATATGGGTTTTATTGGATTATTTCATTACTCTACGTTCCTTGGTCTTAACTTTAGCAAATGTTAGGACTCAGATCTGTCTATCCAGCTTCTGACATGCAGTTCCTTGACACAATAAGCTGCAATAAGCCATGAAGCAAGAAACATAAATGTCAGTTATAAGCTATGAAACAATGTTTCAAAGTAGAAAAAAAAAGACAAATCTAGAAAGATCCATCTTACTTCAAAACTCTTCACTTCTTCTTCACCATCATCATCTTCCTCATCATGACAACTCTGATACATGGAAAACATTAAAAAAAAGTCAGCAGGATTAGAATATGTTGAGGCAGGAGGTACAAAAGAATGTTGTGTAGAACACCAAATCACTGGTATTAATTTATCATTGACATTGTTTAAATGGATGTGTCAGATACAGTAAACGTGGACGGCATGACCAATGAATTCATGACCCACAAGAAAATGATACTGTGCTTTTACAAAATCAAAATATTAAATTGCCAAGTAATACAGATACATGCAATAATTGTGAATAAAATTAACAGAAAACATGTCCATTATCAAAGTGCATCTTGTAATCCTTTAAATTCATTTTTATTGTAATTGATCCAAAAGAGGAAATGAAATTCTAGCTGCTACTAATATTACTCTTTAATAGAAAAATAAGTAAACTATTCTATTATTTTGAGTTATTTCCCCAGAAATGATAAAGGAGGTACAGTAATCCATGCATACATTTTAATCTAATTCCCACAGCTAAAATTTTTGTTTGATAAATTGTGTGAGGACACAGCGTGTATGCTTCAAATCCTAATGCTGCCAATTATTAGCTGTTTAGCTTAGGGCAAGTTCCCTTACCTCTCTGGGTCTCCCTTTCCTCCTATTTAAGATGGGAATAAGAAAAAGAGGACCAGGGTTCCTGAGAAGATTATACGAATTAACATATGCTAATGGTTCCCACTTAGAAATAAGTGTCTGAAAATAATAAGCATTTAATACATCTCAACTGCTACTATTATTATGGTTGACCAAAGGAAGCTGTCACTAGCCAATAGCTATGGCAGGTGAAAAACCTTGAGTTCTTCAATGTTAGATCGTTCCAGTCTTTCTAAAGATTCCTTATGGTCGGCAAGCACTCAGTGTATCAGTGAAGTGAATGGTGGCAAGTAATTAAATATAAGCTACAAATCAGAAAAATGCTTTCAATTCAATGATTGCCTGTATTTTGAGTAGAGAGATGAAGAGGGGGTGGGAGAGAAGGCATAGAATGTGATCCTCCTACCCACACAATAATATTCTGTTGTTCATTCAACAAATATTGACTCTCACCCTTTCCAATTCAGAATAAGACTGACGACATGCTTTGCCAAGGAGAAAATAAAGGGCACACAGACCTGTGACAATTTTGCTCTTTGGAAAAGGTGTTCAATAGTGTGCTGCCCCCCAGAAACAAAGAAGTGAATTATTTATTCAGAGGGTGGGGGATTATCTGCTAGGTGCTAATGCCACCTTGGCTCCCAGGTAATCAGTTCACCAGGAATTTTAAAAATAAGAACCCATGATGACTTTAGCAAAACATATCTGCAAGGCAAATCTGTGGTCATCCATAACTACTATGTATCTCATGTTAAATACAGAGGACTTTTGGCCTATCTGCCCTCTAAGATTACCAATGTAATATTTCACTCTTCTGCATTAATTAGAAGTGAAGCATGGGGTGCCTGGGTGGCGCAGTCAGTTAAGTGTCTCACTTCGGCTCAGATCATGATCTCGCAGCCCGTGGGTCTAAGCCCCACGCGGGGCTCTGTGCTGACAGCTCAAAGCCTGGAGCCTGCTTTGGATTCTGTACCTCCTTGTCTCTCTGCCTCTCCCCCACTTGCACTCTGTCTCTCTCTCAAAAATAAATAAACATTAAAAAATTAAAAAAAAAAAAGTGAAGCACAGGGATTTTAGCAAGTAATAAGCATGTTTACTATTTAAGCAAATTAGAACACTAATATGAAATGTCTCCTAATGGATAATTTTAAATTATCTCCTATATGTTTTATTACCTTTAAAAATAGCAAGAAGAAAAAAAAATAGCAAGAAGAAACAAGTTACAAAAAAAAAAAAGGTTATTTATTTATTTACTTACTTATTTATTTTGAGAGAGAGAGAGCGCAAGTGAGCATGGGAGGGTCAGAGAGCAAGGGAGAGAGGTATCTCAAGCAGGCTCTGTACCGCCAGCCCAGAGCCCAATGTAGGGCTCGAACCCACACACCGTGAGATCATGACTTGGGCTGACACCAAGAGTCAGACATTCAACTGACTGAGCCACCCAAGTGCCCCTTGAAATCAAGAATATATTCAGAAAAATCGTCATTTTAGGTTATAATGATATATGCTTTTAAGCTATAAAAGTCATAGGATATGCTTGCTTTTAGAATTCCTTCAGGAATTTAGAGCTCTAGGTGACAGATTTTTTTTTACAAAAGTTTTTAAGTAAAATAACTACTTAATAAATCTTTCCATGAAAATTTAGTGAGATTTGCTCCAATCAGGTTAAAATTTGTGATTTTTAGGACCTATTAAGCCTCAAATTGGAATATACATCAAACCTATAAACGACTTTGAACTTCTATTGATTGCATACGTGGAGGGTATGCTGAGACCACAAGAAAACTACAACAGATCTGCAATTTTTTAATGTATTGGGAAGAAAACAAAGGATTCACATGTATACGAGATACATTTTTCAGTAGCAAATGGCATCTGTGTGATATACAGGGTAAGTAAATAGAGTTCTATTAGATGGTCCTAACACACAGGATTTAGCTTTCTGCACCAAAATGACAAATTCTAGGCAAGGAGTGATACCATATGCCAGGAAGGAAACAGTGAATAAAATCCATACATAAAGGAGCAGAAGTGTGGAATAAGGGACTTTGGAATTAAAAAAAAGAAAAGAAAACTAAACTGGAGGATACTTTGGGCCATTCCAGCAACCAGATCGAAATTCACAATTGGTGATGAGAATCCATAAGCAGTAAGTAGGGCACTTCCCATGGCCAGCATCTGCTGGGAATTTCTTTCTGCAAAGCAAGTATATTTCACACATTGTTAAGTTGCCCTTCTGACTGTGTCATGCCTCAGAAGATGGAGGAGGCAAAAACCAGAAACTTCTAGCATGCATGTAAATCTAAAAGCTAATGGGTGAGGGGTGCCTGGGGGGCTCAGTCGGTTAAGCGTCCGACTTCAGCTCAGGTCATGATCTCACAGCTCATGAGTTCGAGCCCCATGTTGGGCACTGTGTTGACAGCTCAAAGACTGGAGTCTGCTTCAGATTCTGTGTCTCCCCCTCTCTCTCTAACCGTTCCCTCCCCTCCACTCTCTGTCTCAAAAATAAATAAACATTAAAACAAAAAAATTTTAGGGGCGCCTGGGTGGCGCAGTCGGTTAAGCGTCCGACTTCAGCCAGGTCACGATCTCGCGGTCGGGAGTTCGAGCCCCGCGTCAGGCTCTGGGCTGATGGCTCAGAGCCTGGAGCCTGTTTCCGATTCTGCATCTCCCTCTCCCTCTCCCCCGTTCATGCTCTGTCTCTCTCTGTCCCAAAAATAAATAAACGTTGAAAAAAAAATTTAAATAAAATGATTTTTTTAAGATCTAGAGGAAGCAAAGAGAATACGGGACAGTAAGAACAGGATTTAGAGCAGATGTAATAATAATAAAAAAGAAGAGTAGAGCTATTCATCAGCTATTTGCTTCAGATTATACCAGGAAAGAGAAGTGATTTTTAAATACAGACATTATCTAGCCAAGAGAAATGAAAATTAAGACCCCAATGAAAGACCATTTTATTCCCATTTGGTTGGCAAAAATTGAGAAATCCTAGAATATCAAATACTAGAAAGATATGGATCATCAGAATGTCTCTTAAACATTGATGGTAAGAATGTAATTTCGTGCAATAAACTTTGAAAAAGAGTTTGCCATTTTCTCCTTAAGTTGAACATTCTTATACCCTATACCCTACATCCCTTGTACAAGAGAAGAAATGGGGCACCTGGGTGGCTCAGTTGGTTAAGTGTCTGACTCTTGATTTTGGCTCAGGTCAAAATCAAGCCCTCTGGGATCAAGCCCTCTGTCAGGCTCTGTGCTGATGGCAGGGAGCCTGCCTGGGATTCTCATCCTCTCTCTCTGTTCCTCCCCCATGCTCACTCACTCTCTCAAAAATAAACAAAAATTAAAAAACATATAAATGAATAAAAAGAGGCCATTTTGAGCCCTTTTCATGTTAGCAAAAACATAGATTCAACATAAAAGGTTATCAACAGAAAAGTAAATAAATAAGCTAGGGTGTAGTTGCCCAATGGAATATAATGAAATAGTAAAATCAAATGAACTCCGGCAACACATAGAAGGGTTGATGAATCTTAGAAAACAGTATTAAGGAAAACAAGTACCAAGAAATTATATATAGCATACTGCCCTTTTAAAAGTTAAAAACAACTAAAATTAAAAACACATATAATTATATGTATAATTATAATATATACACATTTGCATATATGCGATGTGTATGTATTAACAGATAGGTATGATAAGGGAAAATGACATAAAAGGAGAGCAAGGGTACTGGAACACAAAATTCAGGATGATGGTTTCCTTGTATGTGGGAACAAGGTATGGGTTAAGGGGGAAGATCACATGACTATGTGTAAGTTAGTACGAAGGTCTTAACTTTTCTTGCGTGTGGTACATTTATGGGTATTTGCTACATTACTAGAAACGACTACGTAACTAACTTAGTAAAAGTAGGCCACTATAATGGGCCAATGGTAAGGGTCTAACATGGAATCCAGAGTTACGATTAACCCAGTTCTGTGTTCCTATGGTTAAAATATCAAAACTGAAAATAAAAACCTAATTGATATGTAAGCAGTGCCTTCAAAAGATCCTGCAATGGTGAAAGAAGACATGAAGGCATAAGTCTCTTAAGGTGAGTTCAACTTTTAAGACTCAAGGCAAAAATAGACATTATGTGAATGCAAAATGATTACTGGTAAACTCTAAGAAACCACGAAGGCCAAGAGGAAGTTTTGGACTCTGGGATGCTGATTTATTTTTCTTTTCTTTTCTTCTCTTTCCTTTTCTTTTTTCTTTTTTTCAGGCTCCATATTTAGCATGGAGCCCTGACATGGGATTTGATCCCATGACTCTGAGGTCATGACCTGAGCTGAAATCAAGAGTTGGACGCTTAACCTACTGAGCCACCAAGGTGCCCCTTTATTTAAAAAAAAAAAAAAAAAAAACAAGACAATCTTCTTTTTTTTTTTTTTTTTTTTTTTTAATTTTTTTTTTTTTTCAACGTTTTTTATTTATTTTTGGGACAGAGAGAGACAGAGCATGAACGGGGGAGGGGCAGAGAGACAGGGAGACACAGAATCGGAAACAGGCTCCAGGCTCTGAGCCATCAGCCCAGAGCCCGACGCGGGGCTCGAACTCACGGACCGTGATATCGTGACCTGGCTGAAGTCGGACGCTTAACCGACTGCGCCACCCAGGCGCCCCCAAGACAATCTTCTTAATGCTTCCTCAAATCATGAAAAAAATAGAAACATATTACCCTATTTCTTTATCTTAATGAGGTTGCAGTGGGGAAATTAAATATGAAGAGCAAATAAGTATTCAAATTAAGAAAACTTGATAATTCCAAGGTCTGTATTTGGCTCACTTTAGAAATTCTCTCCTCATGTTTTCATATTTAGTTTAGGGACTTTGTGGTCATTGGATTTTCCCCCAAAAGCAGTCTCCCCAAAGGACTAATTCCTTAATTCTCAATTTTTGGTCTATACCTGTGAATGTATCTAAAAATGATGAAGTCAAGCTTTCACTTTTCGCAGATGACAGGATATTATACATGGAAAACCCGACAGACTCCACCAAAAGTCTGCTAGAACTGATACATGAATTCAGCAAAGTCGCAGGATACAAAATTAATGTAGAGAAATCAGTTGCATTCTTATACACTAATAATGAAGCAACAGAAAGACAAAGAAACTGATCCCATTCACAACTGCACCAAGAATCATAAAATACCTAGGAATAAACCTAACCAAAGATGTAAAAGATCTGTATGCTCAAACTATAGAAAGCTTGTGAAGGAAATTGAAGAAGATACAAAGAAATGGAAAAACATTCCATGCTCATGGATTGGAAGAATAAATATTGTTAAAATGTCAATACTACCCAAAGCTATCTACACATTCAGTGCAATCCCAATCAAAATTGCACCAGCATTCTTCTCGAAGCTAGAACAAGCAATCCTAAAATTTGTGTGGAACCACAAAAGACCCCGAACAGCCAAAGTAATATTGAAGGAGAAGACCAAAGCGGGAGGCATCACAATCCCAGACTTTAGCCTCTACTACAAAGCTGTAATCATCAAGACAGCATTGTATTGGCACAAAAACAGACACATAGACCAGTGGAATAGAATAGAGTCTCCAGAACTGGACCCACAAAAGTATGGCCAACTAATCTTTGACAAAGCAGGAAAGAATATCCACTGGAAAAAAGACAGTCTCTTTAACAAATGGTGCTGGGAGAGCTGGACAGCAACATGCAGAAGAATGAAACTAGACCACTTTCTTACACCATTCACAAAAATAAACTCAAAATGGATAAAGGACCTGAATGTGAGACAGGAAACCATCAAAACCCTAGAGGACAAAGCAGGAAAAAACCTCTCTGACCTCAGCCGCAGCAATTTCTTACTTGAAACATCTCCAAAGACAAGGGAATTAAATGCAAAAATGAACTATTGGGACCTCATGAAGATAAAAAGCTTCTGCACTGCAAAGGAAACAATCAACAAAACTAAAAGGCAACCCATGGGATGGGAAAAGATATTTGCAAATGACATATCAGACAAAGGGCTAGTATCCAAAATCTATAAAGAACTCACCAAACTCCACACCCGAAAAACAAATAATCCAGTGAAGAAATGGGCAGAAGACATGAATAGACACTTCTCTAAAGAAGACATCCAGATGCCCACAGGCACATGAAAAGATGCTCAATGTTGCTCCTCATCAGGGAAATACAAATCAAAACCACAGAGATATCACCTCACGCCAGTCAGAGTGGCTAAAATGAACAAATCAGGAGACTATAGATGCTGGAGAGGATGTGGAGAAACAGGAACCCTCTTGCACTGTTGGTGGGAATGCAAACTGGTGCAGCCGCTCTGGAAAACAGTGTGGAGGTTCCTCAAAAAATTAAAAACAGATCTACCCTATGACCCAGCAATAGCACTGCTTGGAATTTACCCAAGGGATACAGGAGTGCTGATGCATAGTGGCACTTGTACCCCAATGTTGATAGCAGCACTTTCAACAATAGCCAAACTATGGAAAGAGCCTAAATGTCCATCAACTGATGAATGGATAAAGAAATTGTGGTTTATATACACAATGGAATATTACTTGGCAATGAGAAAGAATGAAATCTGGCCTTTTGTAGCAACGTGGATGGAACTGGAGAGTGTTATGCTAAGTAAAATAAGTCATATGGAGAAAGACAGATACCATATGTTTTCACTCTTATGTGGATCCTGAGAAACTTAACAGAAGACCATGAGGGAGGGGAAGGAAAAAAAAGTTAGAGGGGGAGACTCTTAAAAACTGAGAATAAACTGAGGGTTGATGGGGGGTAGGAGGGAGGCGAAAGTCAGTGATGGGCATTGAGGAGGGCACCTGTTGGGATGAGTACTGCGGGTTGTATGGAAACCAATTTGACAATAAATTTCATATTAAAAAAATTAAAAATAAAAATAAAAAAATAAAAATACTTTTATTAACCACATAGCTAAAAATAGAAAGGAATAATGACCATAATGCCCATAACAGCAAAGCCTAAAGATATACTGCTTTCTGCAAAAAATAGGCAAATTCACAGCACTTAAAAAAATAGTCTTCTCTTTGAACTATTCCCTACATGCACATGCACAATTTTCAGAGGGATTATGAGTAAAGTGACTCTACATTTGTACTTCATAATGCTGATTGAACTAATAGTCATCTGTTTATTCCATTTTTTTTCATCATGATAAGTGCACTCCTTAATCCCCATCACCCATTTCACCCATTCCTGTCACCCACCTCCCCTCTGGTAACCATCAGTTTGCTTTCTATAGTTAAAAGTCTGTTTCTTGGTTTGTCTGTCTCTTTTTCCCTTTGTTTGTTTGTTTAGTTTCTTAAATTCCACATATGAGTGAAATCATATGGTATTTATCTTTGTCTGACTTATTTCACTTAGGATTATAGTCTATAACTTCATCCATGTTGTCGCAAATGGCAAGATTTCACTGTCTTTTATGGCTGAACAATATTCTATTGTATATATACACCACATCTTCTTTATCCAATCATCTATCGATGGACACTTGGGCTGCTTCCATACTTTGACTGTTGTAAATAATGCTGCTATATATACACATAAGGATGCATGTATCCCTTTGAATTATTATTTTCATTTTTTTTGGTAAATATCTAGTAGCATAATTCCTGGATCATAGTACCTTATTTTTAATTTTTTGAGGGGCCTCCATACTGTTTTCCACAGAGGTTACCTTAGTTTCTGGGATGAGGATTTTCAAAATGAAGAAAGGCAACCTCCAGAGACTCCAGTTTGATATGAATCATCAAAACTAGCCACTAAGATAAACACAGGGAAACCACATTTAACAAGCTTGTGGCTGGCATACTTGCAAAGAGCTATTTAACACTGAATGATAGAGCTGAACTTTAAAAATATTTTGGCTTTGGACTATGGTCTGACTCTAATTAAAAAATTAATCACGTATGTTAAAAATTATAAAATTTAGGGGTGCCTGGGTGGCTCAGTCAAGTAAGCCTCTAACTCTTGATTTTGGCTCAGGTCATGATCTCGCAGTTAATGGGTTTGATCCCTGCATCTGTCACTGCAGAGCCTGCTTGGGATTCTGTCTCTCTCTCCCTCTCTCTCTGCCCCTCCCCCCTCTCTCTCTCAAAATAACTTAAAAAATTATAAGAATTAAAAATACATCAAATGTCAGGGGCTCTTGGGTGGCTCAGTCAGTTAAGTGTCCAACTTCAACTCAGGTCACTATTGCACCATTTGTGAGTTCGAGCCCCGCATCAAGCTCTGTGCTGACAGCTTGGAGCCTGGAGCTTGCTTCTGATTCCGTGTCTCCCTAACGCTGCTCCTCCCCTGTTCATACTCTCTCTCTCTCTCTCTCTCTCTCTCTCTCTCTCTCTCTCTCTCTCTCTACCTTAGTTCCCCATAATATGGTGCTAGCACCACCAATGGCCCCTCACAATAATCTTCTGGAACTGTTCTCACCACAGTCACATGATGCCCATGTACTAAATCCTAGAGAAGTTTCAATTCTTACCTTATTCACCCCTATTCCTAGCAGCATATGATCCTGTTGACTACTCCCTTAGGTGCACAGCTCCTACATATGCTCATGCTTAAGATTCTCCACCTGCCTTTTTTATAACGGGTTTCTTTTCTTCTAAAAGGAGAAACATAAACCCATGTCTTTAGAGGCGCAGCCGCAGGCCTTCCCCTCTACAGAGGGGAAGAGATGTCTTCTCTTTCTGGGCAAGACCATCCATGTCTATGACCTCGATTCCCTTCGAATGCTGGTAAATCCCAAATCTGTATGTATAAGCCATCCCTGATATACTGAATGTCAGGCACGAATGCCTCATCACACGTCTGACATCTCCACGTGGCTGTCTCACAGGCATTTTTTTTCAATATATGAAATTTATTGTCAAATTGGTTTCCATACAACACCCAGTGCTCATCCCAAAAGGTGCCTTCCTCAATACCCATCACCCACCTTCCCCTCCCTCCCACCCCCCATCAACCCTCAGTTTGTTCTCAGTACACGGGCATTTTTAACTAACAAGTCCACAATGTAATAGGTCATCTTTCCTCTTCACTCCAGGCCCGCAATTCTTCCGGGCTCCCCATCTCAGTATCGGGTAGCACCACCTACCCAACTGCCCACGTGAGAAGCTTCACAGACACCCTGACTCCTCTTTTAATTCACCCCTTCATTCACCCTCCTATTGTGAGATATAAATGAAATGAAGACTCAGTAAATACTGTTACTATTTTCACATGCTCCACTTGTCACTGGACAGTCACGGACTCCCTTAAACCTTAGACTAAGTGGGCCTCCCAACTACACAACCAGCTCCTGTACCACTAACAGCACTGCTACCACTGAACTCGACACAGCTTTTTGCGATCACTTGCTTGCGTCTTGTTTTCTCTCCCTCAGACTATCAACTCCAGGAAGGGTGTATGCATTTTCTTCTTATTGGCCATGTCATCGACAATACCTTGATGCCCAGTGAATATTTGTTGAATGAATGAATGAATGAATGAATGAATGAATGAATGAGTGAATGTTTGGAAAATTAGCTCCCCGTAAATAAAATGTGAACAGGGAAACAATGGTTACCTGTCAAGGAAGTTTGAACAGAGATTCATTCAGCAAGTGGAAAATTAAGATTAATGCCTCTTCAGGCTTCTAGGATTTAACAGTATTTTATCTAGACCCCAAAATACACAGATTTTTATCCTTATGTCAGATGAAAGTGACTTCTCTTTATTCAAATTAAACATTAAAGTCAAGATGGATTCATTTACCTTTGCCATAATATCTGCATAAGCCATATATAAAAAATCTTCCTCCAGTTTGCTATGAAAAACAAGAACAACACATGAGTTTTTAAGTGGGAGGCTTGTCATGAGCAGAACTACCATCATGGTAAAATAACCTTTAGTTTTCAACCAGTATGCCCTTTTAAAATGAAATAAACACAAAACCTAGGCAAAGTCATCATTCAGAAATATTGTAGAATCAGCAAAGATCTCAGACCTACACAGCTGTCCCTGTCCCGCCTTACCTTCCAGAAGAGGCCTTCAAATCTCACAAAATAAATGGTCTATTGACTTACACACAATGTATAGCTTTCATTTTCTTGAAACTACAGAAGCTGAAACAAGCAAATTTAAATGAGGTAGGGGCTTTGACAGCAGAAGCGATACTTGACATTGGATGGAAAGACTCCCCAAATTCTTATGCTACTATATTGCCCCAAAAATACAATGGTCATAGTGATTCTCAAAAATTAAGAAATATGTTTACTAATCCTTTTCTTACAGCGTATGGAAATCATTAATTCATGAAGAAAGGTTTCCATCAAAAATTACCTAATATTTGCAAAGCTATTTCAGCAGTTCAAAGCTTCAGCCATCAGAAAAATTCACTTATGAAAATACCTCATTACCTGACAAGGCCAGACAGAGGGTTGCTCTATGCTTAGGAATGAGATGATTTTGTTAGTTAGGAAATAATAAGAGAGAGAGAGAGAGACATCGTGAGAGAAGAATGGATCACATTGGCTAAGGGGGAGAAATGTGCATTATTATGGCATGCATAGAGGTCACATGAATTTATCTAGACTCTGAAAAGACTCGGGCGGAAAGGATTGATAATTAAATTATCTTCCGGCTTCTGCACGAACCAGAGGGAGGCCTTGGGCAGAGGAGGATTCCTTTTGTATGGCAGGGATGCAGATAAATGTTTTATAACCTCTCCAAGGTTTCCTCCACAGAGCGAATCTATGTAGTGCTCCCTAGGAGGAGCACACGCTGAGCCCATTTTGATTACTGGGCATCTGAGTGCAAAGCTTATTTAACTACACAGAGGGTCAGCCTTTGTGGCTCTGGGGAATTCATATGAACCAGGCTGCAAAAGCCAAGGAAAATGGAGAATGCCCTCAAAACAGACCTCAAAGAAACTTCCTGTGGAGATGATGGTTCACCCACCTTCTAAGGTTTCTTAAGACCCACTGCACAATCTACCCAGGAAATTTGGGTGCCCACATTTTTTTGTGTACTGGAATTTGCTTTGGGTTCCTTTTTTTATTTATGAAGGCCATTTGCAATGAAGAAAAAGCTCATTTTATAAGATTCAGGATCAAGTAAATCCGCTGATGACTAAGTTGTTAGGAAAAACTGGAGCTCACAGGTAGACATCAAAGCCTGCACTTGCACGAATGCTGGCCCACAGGTGTATGGCAGACTGGTCTTATCTTGGAACAATTCTCTCTCCTAACAAGAGTCAGATGAAATTGAAACATGAATATGTGACACACGGGATACTGAGACATGGGTTTCTTTATCTGTTCTTCCTATGCTCACACGAACCGTCCCAACCATACCATTTCTCCGTTAAAGCTGTTCGACTAAACAGAAGGATGAGCTGATGGAGGGGATCGACTCTCTTCGTGCCTTCCTCTTCCTCTGGAGGGTCTGCTCCAGGTTTCTACAAAAAAAACCACATTGATAAAATTTCACACTGAAATGAAATGTTCACTCAAACTCAGGAGCAGTGTGAGGGTCAGGAACAATGAATAAAAGGAAAGCTATTTTCTTCCTGCTCTGGCGTATGTGTGTGTGTGTGTGTGTGTGTGTGTGTGTGTGTGTGTGTGTGTGTGTTTGTGTGCGTGCGCGCACACGTGTGCACGCATGCTTTAGAGGCATTGTGCGTGCACGTGTGTGTTTTATATACACTGTGCATATGTGTGTGGGTTACATAATCAATGCAAAATTATGCAGCTTAAAAAAAGTTATTTAATAATTGGACCAAAAAACACTATGGGCAAGGATGAGTCACATCACTTACAAATTCTGACTGCCATTCTTGGAAGCAGATTCACAACTGGGGGTGTATTTGGTACAGAGATGTCAGCTTTATGGAGGGCTCAATTTATAAAGAATTACAATAATATCCTAGGTTGTTCCAAGTATAAAAGTTTAGTCCACACAACACCGAAAATTGATTATTAAACATAGCATTGTCTTTGCCTACACAAGCAATGACAGGGAAAGAATGCTAAAAGTTAATGTGTGAACCACTTCTACATTTTTTATTTTCAGTTACTTTAAACTCACAAAGAATAGTTTTGTATTAGAACTTTTAACATGAGGAAAATTATAAAGCATTTTTACTTGACTGTACAGTTAGTTAATCTTGACTGTCTGTTGAATGGTTTAATGACTTTTGTATCTCCAAGGCCTTACCCATTTAGACTGATTTTCTCTCTACATAAATGATGTTCTTTCCTGGATTTAAAGGTTAATATTGTAGATACTGGGTACACGTCTGTAAGATACCCAAAATTCTATTGGTTGTTTTGGTTCTAAAGCCAAACTAGAATTCATTTAAAATATATAGGGATAGTCAGGGTCAGGCTTTCATGAATTATATCAGTTTATCCAATATTCTCTGATAACTTGGGAGTTAAAAAAAAATGTTTACAGATGAGGTCTTTAACTTGAGAATCAAGAAACCTCCAACTAGTCTGCAAAATTCCAGAGGACCATATGCCTGGAAATTTTCCTGAGAAGATAGTTTTCATCAGATATTTTTTAAAAATAACTTTAGGTTTATTTATTTTTGAGAGAGAGAGCAAGCGAGCATGAGTGGGGAGGGGCAGAGAGAGAGAGAGACACACACACACACACAGAATCCGAAGCAGGCTCCAAGATCCATGCTGTCAGCACAGAGCAGGATGCGGGGCTCAAACTCATGAACCGCGAGATCATGACCTGAGCTGAAGTCGGACACTTAACCAACTGAGCACCCTGGTTCATCAGATATTTAATCAGGTCCGCGACTTATAAAACATTAAGACTGTGGCGCCTGGGTGGCTCAGTCAGTTAAGCAGCTGACTCTTGATCTTGGCTCAGGTCATGATCTCAAGGCTTCGTGAGTTTGAGCCCTACATGGGGCTCTGTGCTGATAGGGTGGTGCCTGTCTGGGATTGTCTCTCTCCTCTCTCTCCCTGCCCCTTCCCCACTTTCACAGTGTGCCCCTCAAAATAAACATTAAAAAAAAGATTTAAAAAAAAAAGATGAAGACTGCTCTCCTCTCAGTACGAGAGCACCTTTACCTGTCCAAAATGGCAGGACCAAAAATCTAGTCTCCATCTAATGCATTTTACCATGACTTCCTGTTCTTCTTGCGTCTAGTCCCATCATTCTCTGCCTCATATATTTTTAAAAACCAGCTACCTTTCATTGGCTTTTGTTAACCCTCAACTTATTTTTGGTGGATAACTTCTATACGGTTCAGCTTTTATAGTTCTATGCTAGGTTCTAAGGTGTTTAAAGGTGCTCTGCAGAAGAATTTAAAAGAATAATCGAGTCAAAGCCTGGTTATAATAAACTTCTAGCATTCACCTGAAATTCGGAATTGCTGGGTGCTGATGAGATCTCTGAAGTAAGAAGAATAAGATGTTCCCTGAACATTGAATGCAGTAGCAGTCAAGAATAGAAAGTTTCCTAGGACCAACACTGCAATGGTGCTTTCTCTCCGCTGTGATAGGATAACCTGGTCACGCCAGCGTGACTCCACCAGACCCAAGCCCTCTTTGAACTTATAGCCCCACTAAGACATACTGCTAAATCTTCTATCAGCTTATCTTCAAAGTAGTGTTCTTCTGTTTCAATCCAAGACTTTTCATATCCCTGAAGAAAGAGGTTAACGGCCCGGTGCCTAAAAAAGAAGCATAATTTCAAACAAAGAGTTTTTTTTTGTTTTTGTTTTTGTTTTTTGTTAAATAAATTGGAAAGCTGCTTTATCACTGGACTCTCGGTGCGCTCAAAGACATAAGATAAAAATAAACTTCCCACTCTTGACTGCACAGGCAAGACATGGTAGTAAATAAGGCAAGGCTTCTCGTAGCACCTTCCGACTTGCATTTAAATTCTGGCTCTGCCATTTCTAAGCTTCATAATGCTGGTCAACTATTCACTTTACCAACATTCACTTTTTGTTCATTGGTAAAACTAGGAAAACCCCATCTGCACTTCAGTTTGCAGAGACTTAAAATGAGATAAACCATGTAAAGCACGTGGGGTATATGGATGGTCATTAAGTGGTAGCTAGTATGACATCAAGTGGCTTTGGCAAAACAACAGAATAAGGATTAATAAGGAAGTAGTCAGTGGTTAACATTAGATACAGGCCCTGAGGATGACAAAACAAAATGTATTGCATGAACTTAGTAGAGTATACACCCGAAGATTAAATGCTGGAATACTGATGATAAACGGTGGCCTAAGAAATAAAAAAATAAAAAAAAAATAGCGAGGACTAAAAGAATAAGTAAACTCATCATGAGGCCGATGAGAGGTATGGATAAGACACCACCATGGGAAAGGATAAGAGAAAGTCATGACCATAAGGGAACATCATAAGAAACTATCAGAAGTGTTAAAAGGAGACGTGTCATTATGGGATGGAAAGAAAGCTGAGCCCAATGGAACTAATGGTGAGTTACGGAGTCATGAGACACACGGTTAGATAGGTTTATGAAGGGCCTGGAAAACCAAGGAGAGGAATTGACAGTGCATCTAGAATGCTAGAAATCACCATAAAGTCCTGTGCACGGGCCAGACATGACAAAGGACAGGCTCGACAATATTGGTACAAGAGAATCATCTGAGCGGCTTTTATTTATTTATTTTTTTTAAATTTTTTTTTTAATGTTTATTTATTTTTGAGACAGAGAGAGACAGAGCATGAATGGGGGAGGGGCAGAGAGAGAGGGAGACACAGATCAGAAGCAGGCTCTAGGCTCTGAGCCATCAGCCCAGAGCCCGACGCGGGGCTCGAACTCACAAACCATGAGATCGTGACCTGAGCTGAAGTCGGATGCTCAACCGACTGAGCCACCCAGGCGCCCCCTGAGCGGCTTTTAAATGATACACTTGCTAAGCCCTCACAGAAATTCTCATCCAATAGGCTGAGGCTTGGATATTTCTTAAATGAATTTGAATGTATTTCCCAAAAGTGCCAGGTCTGAGCACCACTGCAATAAAGGATACAATTTTGAGAAGGTTACGTGAGACAGTGGAACAGCAGATTCCATAACATCAGGGAAATCACCTCAGAATCTGTGGCCATCAACCTGATATGAAGCAATAAACATGTGAGCTGGAGGGGTGGCCATAAAAGGAAGGATAGCAATGTGAAAAGAGATCTAAGAAAAATGTGAAAAGAGATCTAAGAAAAATCTGATGGAATCTGGAGAATGACTGTACAGGACGGACCAGAAAAGGAGTAAAACTATGGATTCAAGGTTAATGTTCTATTGACTAACTGGTGACACCATAACTGAGTTAGAGAATTTAAAGTATCACATGGTCTGAGGGGGAAATTAATGTATTTTATACTCAGTGAATGTGCTTTGGCAAGGAATCCAGCTGTCTCACTGAAAGGGGAAAGTGTGAAGTTTCTTTGTTTGCTTTGTTTGAGGGCTGGGGGAGGGGTTTGTATTTTGTGTTGTTATTCCCTGACTCATTTATTTATTCAAAGATGTTCTGAAGGTCAGTGTTCCAGGTACTAAGGATATAAAATTGAATAAAACTCTAAAGGATCTCAAAGTCTAGGGGTGCATGGGTGGCTCAGTCGGTTAAGCAACTGACTCTTGGTTTCGGCTCAGGTCATGATCTCATAGTTCATGGGTTCCAGCCCCGCATTGGGCTCCACGCTGACAAGTCAGAGCCTGCTTGGGATTCTTTCTCCCTCTGCCCCTCCCCTGCTCAGCGTGCATGTTCTCTCTCAAAATGAATAAATAAACTTAAAAAAAAAGAACGAAAATAAAGGATCTCAAAGTCTGAATCAGAGAGACAACTAGGCCCAACCATACAGGATCGTGCCTACAACGAGAGGTCTGTAAGAGTGTTCTGGAAACAAAGAGGAGGAAGTGTTCCGTTTGCAAGGAGTTGAAGGGCATGATTTGGTCAGAGATATTCCAAAAAAAGAGACGCAGTTGAGCTGAGTCCTGTTTATCAGATGTGGGGACGATGCCACTTGTACAAAGCTCAGAGAGGAAAGAGCACAGTTTCTTAGGAAAACTGAAAGGAGGCTGAAATGGTAGCTGGGCCACTGAGTCAGACTCAAATGTACCAGTTTCTCTGTTAACGAGTATGCCAGCTGTAGCTCTAAGAGAAGGTTGAGGGACTGTTAAACACCTTTCTGCTATTCCCATAAACTAGATCCATACCAGTTCTTTGCCCCAAGACCGAAAACCACAAGAAATAATAAACAGCAATGGACATTAATAGTGCTAAATTTGGTTCTAAGCACCCTCTATACCTCAATCCATTAAATAATCTGAACAACTCCATGGGGCAAATCTCATCATGGCACAAATGAGGAAACTATAACAAAGTCAGGTAAGAAACTTGACCAATGGTCATGCAGCCATCAGCTGACATGCCAGGGTTCAAATCAAGGCAGTCTGACTCCAAAGAGAGAGTTCCTAATTACCCTACCGTGCCTTACATACGTGAGCACAACTTCCTCGGTATTCAGAAGTGATTGAATAACTACACTGCGCATCACAGTTCTTTGAGATCACCCAACAAAGAAAAACAAGCTCAGGCATTACACAAAAGAGGCAAGACTTGTTTTGCATTCTTCTCTCAGACTACTGCACTCCTGTTAAGGTAGACGTGATGCTCCTCCAGCTTACTAGGGAAAAAAGAACTTTCATCTATTGCCGACATTAAAAAAATTCTGACCTTGGCAGATTATATAAAGGAGCCATTCGGAAGCAGGCCACCACTGCCCTCTTCCTCTGCTTGGACAGAAGTTTGTGCCATACAGCTTTCTTCGATCTCTGTGGGTGCTCCACCTGAGGTAAAAACGATACAAACAAAACATTAAATATGCTTAACTCCGACTTACCCTCAACAATACCGTATTAAACAGCTGCGCCCTTTACATTAAAAATGTTTGGAATTACAATTCCCGAAGTACCCCTGTAATTATTATGGGAAAGCCCGTGTCCTAGAAGTCACCCAATGCTAAATTGGAAATGGTTTTGAATGCTACGTATTTTCTTTAGTCAAAACAGAGTATCTCCCCAGTAGTGTGTACTTAAGAAGCTATGTCATCTGTAAAATCAAAGAAATATAAAACCATTCTACATAAAATCATTTTGCAGCCATTTCAGAATCTGGTTATGGTTCTAAAACATGTTTTCTGCCTACGCAAAAAAATTAACCTATTCTTATTTATGTATCCATTTCGACCAATTTTATCATGAGAGTTACGGCAGTAAACACGAATAGAGGCAGACATAGAAAATTGTACCGAAATTTCAACTGTTCTTTACTATAACAGGATGGGGAGAAAATGACAAGGCTTCAGGAACACATTACTAGGAGTGAGGAAAAGAATTTAATTTTGCAAAAATGTTAAAATACATTATTATTTTGTTAGATAGGGACAAATGAGAATTCAAAGTTGCAGTAAATGAGGCAAGCAAGCTATTTATTTAGCTAATGGTGTTTGGAGCTCCAAGAGGAAAAAGAGATTAATTATAAGTATTAGAGAGGAAAAAAAACAACATGTAATTCTAAATTAATTAGTAGTCTCTAGGTAATTGAGCACTGTACTTCCCAGACTGTAATATCTCCGGTGCATAGATGTAGATTTCTGGAAGAAATAAAAATGTTGCGTTAGCTAAAAAAATAAATCTAAAGTCTATTATCCTTTGCAGTAAAGGGTCAAAATATGAATTTTATAATGCCTGAAGAAAACATTAAGAGTGTCTGGACTAGAGTGGTTTAGAAATTTTAATGAAGCAACTTGTCTTTGGAAAGCACTTATTTATATCCATGATGGTCCTCCCTTCACAGGATCAGTAAACGCTTTGTGACAACTGTCCACTTCGATTTTCTTCTTGGTGGCTGTGTTAAGTGAATCAAGGCTGGTATCGTTCAACTAGACTCAATGCATTACAGTGCCATTCTGATACTCAGGCTGTAGGAGGTAGTTTTTTCTGGGAATAAGGTATTCTGATGGGTGTGGGTGATAGTCAACAAACACATTGAAATAGTGAGGCACTGAGGATACGGTAGTGACCATGGTAGAAAAGGTGTCTGCCATCAGGAAGCTTATCACTTGGCAGAGCATTTTACTATATGTGAGAAGTGCTTAATACCTCTCTTCTCACTGTCCAAATGCTGGGAGGTGCTGCTGTGTTAGCTTGGCTCGAGTTTATGTGTTAGGAAATTCCAAGAGACAGGTTACTCTCATGGACAAAAGTTACCGGATGTAGAGCACAAAATATATAATTGCAAAGGTCGCTGGTACCTACGATAAATTAAGTATTTGCTGTGCGCCCACTGTTTATGCACTGAGTTTGGCAGGTGAAGATACTCATCACAAGCTACTCTATGACTGAGTTACAAATAAACATTAGAATAGAGGTACTGAAGGCATGAATTCCTCTTGTGGTACATCCTCTGCTCTTTTCTATTCTTTGATAATTGATGATTTCTTTTTACTCATGTTCTTTACCATCTGTAGAATAGTTGGCCTTCACTAAAATCTGACCCCCTTACCTTTTCCTAGAAAACTCCTACTTCTCCTTTAAGATTATGGGGATCACCTACTTCATAACTAGATCAAGACTGGACTCCTTTTATAGCCTCTTCAGCACCTTTTGTATCCTAGCACATCTGTATTATTATATATTTATCTATCCACATGCTGTACTAGAGGATGACTCACTTGAGTAGACAGACTGCGTTCAATTCCCTGAACCTGCGAAGTATAATGCTGCCATATGGTCGTGCACTCAAAAAATGTTCGAGGAAGGAATGACTGCTTCAGAAAATGAATCTCACTACTTTACAAATGACTTCATCCATTATGATTGAATACATGTGTCAATATGTAATATGTGAATATAATAAAACTATCAGATTTCAATAAGCTTCATTTCATGTATCTAATACTCATTCAAGCAAATCCAGGTATATGCATAAAAACCAGGAAGAGTTAAAACCTTACGGTAGAACAATGCTGCCAGGAATAGTTCTCTGGTAGACATTTAATAGCCTTCTTAAATATGTGTTTCTTTCTTCTTTTTTTTAATGTTTATTTATTTTTGAGAGAGAGAGAGAGAGAGAGAGCGAGAGCGAGCATGAGCGGCGGAGGGCAGAGAGAGAGGGAGACACTGAATTTGAAGAAGACTCCAGGCTTGAGCTGTCAGTGCAGAGCCTGACGTGGGGCTTGAACTCATGAACTCACGAACCATGAGATCATGACCTGAGCTGAAGTCAGATGCTTAACTGACTGAGCCAACCAGTCTCCCCAATAGCTTTCTTAAATATGTATAAACTCTGGAAAAACAATTCTAGGACTTTATATATCACTTAAAATTTCATTACCTTAAGTTTTGTCTTCTGTTGAGTGATAATTTGTACTTATTTAATATTTCATGGAAATATTGAGGGAAATATTAAGTTCATTATATAGTACATATTACATATGTATATTACTTATGTTATATATTATAAATATTGTGGTGTTACACAATGTGAGTACATGTCCATAGCCATATGGTTTGAGAGTATCCTAGCTACATCTCATCAGGTATAGTGACAGATCGCATGACACTGGAGAAGTTATTAATGTTTGAGGGTCACATAAGTAAGCAAACAAGGAAATTAAAAGGATATTACGTTAGGTGATATCTGTATGTGACTTAACTGGTCAAGGCAGGGATGAAAGATCACCAGATAATATAAAATAGAAATCAAAGAAAAATCTTTGTCATTGTTATGCTAAGATACTCTGCAAAACATTTACGTGACAAAGTTCCTGAGATGACACAGGCCATTTTATGATTTTATGTGTACTGTAAAAATGTGAGATCTGCCACATCAGGTAAAGGCTGTCATGAAAGCCCAGCGACAGATCACACTGTTGGGTTCACACTGAACTCCCTCACTCTGGTGTCATTTTGCCGAATGGACCTCATGAGACACAGGGACAATGTCCCTCTATTGCAAATATCTTACCTAGGCCAGAAAATTCCTTACACAAAAACGCAACCCACTGATGGATAATTTTTCGAATACTATCAATTTGAGAATTGTTAAACAAAGGTAATGAATACAGAAATCAAACACATAGTAAACTTTGTAGTTTAAAATAGGACACAACTGAAAAATTATATAAAACCACTATTCTCACACAGTTTTAATATCGATGCTGTAGCTCTTATCTAAATATATTTATTGCTGATCTTGGAGAAAATTAACTCAAAAATATCTCTAATAAAAGGAAAGTTGAAGCAAGTAACCAAAAAATTCAAATATTAAACTAGTGAAAGCATCTCAAACATGTTGTTATGAGCAGTAATAAAAAATGATACACAGAACATGAAATCAGGTAACTCCTGAAATTTTTGTCAGAATGACTTAAAATTAAGTGTATAATCCTATTTATCTGTATAAATATAGAAATATTTTGGGGCACCTGGGGGGCTCAGTCAGTTAAGCATCTGACTCTTGATTTTGGCTCAGGTCATGATCTAATGGTTGTGAGATCGAGGACTGCTTTGGGCTCTACACTGACAGCATGGAGCCTGCTTGGAATTCTCTCTCTCTCCCTCTCTCTCTGCCTCACCCCTGCTTGTACACGCACATACTCTCTCTCAAGATAAATCAATAAAATTTTTAAAAAAGAAATATTTTGAGAAAAGACAATAAAACAAAGGCCGTGATATCTCAAAATATATTACCTATATATTGCTACAAAAATTACAAGCTTGGAAATTTGCTTATTAGGTATAAGCACTTCTGAATCATGTATTATTTATAATGAGTAAGCTGAACACACATGTTTTTGGCCCACCCATAGCTAACAAATTAACAGATACCACCTTTGAAATGTTTTTACATGGTTAAGGCAAATACCATGGAATCCATGCTGAATCTAACCTGCTCAAGATGAAAAAGCACATTTGCTATATCTAATACTCTCTCTACGGTCTTCTCTGGATCTGATGTATCTTCAGTCCTGTTCGGTAAATCTTTGTAAAGAGCCATTTGCCATCTGATAGCAGGATCCTCCAACTGCGTGAAAAAGGAAAAAAGTTTCAAAAATACAAGGTTACGATGTAAGGAAGGGAAGACCTACTTTACTGGGTGTAGCCCAGTGTCAAAACACCATGAAGAGATCAACACAGAGAAAGACCTTGTATTCATGAAATTTACCATCCAGTGGGGAAGACAGAAATTAAACATGTACAGTTGCGAGGAGAGCTACTCAAGAGAAAGATAAGGTATCATGAGCTTGGACCTAACCTGCTGGTGGCTGTTAAGATTCCCCTGAACAAGTGAAGTTTTACCTAGAATGTAAGGATGAGCTGGATATGATCAAGGCAAGGAAGTAGGCAAAGTGATCTATCTTTCTCTTCCCCTTTCACGGTCAAACACTGAAAGATTTACATACTTACTTTTACAGGTAATGATACAGGATCTCATTTATCTATAAATACAGGGACTCTGCAACTGAGTTTAGTCTCACTGAAACAAAGATATCAAATATAAAACAATGGAGGAATATAAAATCATATTCTTATAATAAAGGAGTCTTTTTAAAATTGCCAAATTTCCTGAGGGGAGATACAACTGAATTCTGTATGTTTTTGAGAAAGATTATTATAAAATCGTAGAAATGGACAAATATAAACATCTTTATAGGGAAAAAAATCACATTACTTCAAAAAAAGAATATAGAATAACTACATTATTGAAAATAGGCAAAGTCATCCCTGTATGTTTCTCTTCCCCTTTCAAGTCTCCATGAAAACTGGGGGACTGAGGGTAATGAAGCAGAAGTAAATGGACAAATCTAAAACTTCACAACTCCCATCCCAAAAAAGCATAGTTTGACATGTGAAAAATAACTCATCTAGGGGCAAACACAGGATTTTATACACTGAATGGCTTGTAGACACCATCTGTCCTTTGATAAAACAAAATGTTTTTCCTCCACATACTTTTTTTCATTTGAGGACTGTGCCTAGTGCTTCCAGACAGAAATACACATTTTTACTTATATTTGGTAAAATAAGTAGCATCTTTATTCTTTCTCATATAAAGTTACTTCTTTTGGCCCCAGGATGACCCATCCTACAATTTCAAGACAATACATTCAAGAAGGTGCTAGGAATAAAAGAATTCATCTTCTGTAAGTCTGTGTGTCTCCATAATATATGTGCCTGACTCTCCACAAAACAAGTATAGACTGAAATATCAAAAAGAATATGCATTCATTACTCCTTTATTTTCAGGTCTCATTCAGTTGGAAGTGAAATGCTGATCATAAATGTGTTTCCTTCTCTGCTCTCCTCTCTCTTTCTGACTCCCCAAGACACAACATAACTCGCCCTCAGTGCTACTATAAAAAACTTCTAGAATATAATCGGATTTCCTTCTGCTTCTTCAAGACATCCTTTTTTATTTATTTCCTGAGAAGAGCATAGAACCTTCGTTTAGAGGTACTGAACATCTCCTGTCTCTACTCAGTAATGGTTGTCATAGACCATGTTTCTCAAAGTGTGGTCTTCAGTCCCGGGGATCCTGAGACCTTTGCATGGACTACAGGATCTCCTCGAACACCCATATATGAAGCATAAACCCTTCACTTGAGGTTCAGGCAGAGGCTTTATGAGTACACTTTAAAATGCTCATAATCGTTTTGCAATCTGAGAAGAGATCGAACTCTAAAAGGCATTCATCTCCCATTCTGGCCAAGTTATTACTAAATAATATGAGTACCTACACATCAAAGTGCACATGAAATGTGCTCTAAATCAGTGTCTGTGCCTTGTGAATACTGGAAAGGTATGTCTCACCTTTAACATATTGTGCTCGTAAGTGTTAAAAGAAGAATATGGTTTTGATCTTGGAAAGAAACATTTTAATACCCAGAAAAGCAAACGTTATGCTGTGGTCACTATTTGTTGACATTTGGACACTGTCATAATTGAAAAAATTTCCCAGAAGGGACACCAGAATAGAAGCAAATAGGCTGAATCAAGATAACAAATTGCTAGACTTCTTACACTGCATAATGGGTTCTGTAAACAAATGAACAATTTATCCCCTAGTATGAAAAATTTCCAAATAATTGTACTACAAAGTAGTACAAAAAGTACTTCTACCAATTTTTTTTACCCACATTTATGTTTTCCTTTACCTCCCTAGGTGAATTCATTTATTCATCTATTTCTATTACAGCAAGTCTTAATATCTCCTATGTACTAATGACTTCTAATGACATATATTTAATTTCTAGACACTAGATGAAAAGTTCAAATTCTTATGGACACCTATCTCCATGTCCCAAAAGTCCTCAAACTCAGCTAATGAAGGAAATTTCCCACCTTTATTTCAAATGGTGACGTACTTTTTTTCAAAGTCTAAAAATCTTTGGTGATCTACGTTGACTTTTTAAAGTAAATAAAATATATTACTTATCTTGAGAGTCTTTAATACCAAGAGTTTTGCAAGTAGAATAGACTGATTAAAATAATATATTTTCACTATATTCAAATAGTGAAATGTTAGTCAAATGTTGCTAAAGTGACATTACTTGTAATACTATTCTAAAGAGAGATTCACTAAATTCATAAATACTATGTACTTAAATATGGCTTACCTTGCCTTGTAAATGAATATTACTGCGGATTATATCTCGTACTTCATCCTCAGTGTCTTTCTGTCAAGAAATAAATGTTACCTAAAAGAAGTCTTACCATTAATGCATCAACTGTCACAAGTCAACAGAAGTAACTCCAGCCTCTTTTGAAATAGTGTATGTCTGCCCAAACCTACGTATAGGGTTTCAAAAACACCACAAATGCGGGGGGTTCTTTTTCAGACTATTTCTTGATACTGCTGTGAACCGGAAACAAGGTACCAACTTACATCGACTCTACAGGAAGTGTCTTAAGACTCACTGGAATGGAATTTCTGGTTCACAAGAAGTGGGGGCAGAGGTGTGTTCCCTTGTGATCAAACAGGGGTATATCTCCATCATTCTCTGAACTCTCCAGAAAGTAATTTTGGCATTTAATACTACCCCCTGTGATCCAGTAACAACAAGGAAATACCCTGAGAATCAAATACTAGAATGACCACCACCAGAATTGCATCTGTGCAGCCCATGGTGACACAATGTCCCCTCAATTTGCTTATCTCAGGGTATCCAATTCTGGATATTCAGAGAGGTGCTTCCGCGTGGGAATGGGGGTAAAAGAAAATGTCCTCCCATTTACATAAATATAAAATAATGATCCCGCTGTATATTCTTGAAAAAGTGCGTCTAGGTAGCCACAAAGAGAAAAAAACAGAGGTCATAAAAAAATCTTGAGAACTGAAATGTTGATGCTTGCCAAGTCGAAGAGTCAACTTGGTTGACTTAGAAAGTCAACACCTTATCTAACCACGATCAGCACAGTCCATGATGCTTCTCACACTGAAAAATTATCCCTCCTAAATTTGAATACATTTTTCATAACAAATTTTATATAGGAGTTCATATGAAATCCATTTTTTTTCCTGCTACCAGCAACTTGTTTGCATCTTTTCTACTGGGTTTCAGAATATTCCCTGGAGGTGATCAACATAATTTAGAAATAAAAATAGCGCCCCCCCCCAAAAAAAATGGGCAGTCTTTGCATACACAGAAAAACTGCTTACTAAAACATCTAATGGAAATGAAATCCTGACACAGACCAGTGAGAAAAAGGGAGTCTAAACATTTGAGTCTGGAGGTCAAGTGATCATTACCACCGGTATGAACAGGATAGTTACCATACTAAATCGGTTTTTGGCCAGAGCGATGAGCTCCTGGTCCCCAGGGGCACAGATGTTCAACCCAATGGGCAGTAACCGCTTCAGAGCTGCCACAATGAGAGAGGTCTGCGTGGAGTACCGATCTCCTTTGCGCTTCATCTTCTTCCTTTCCTGATCAGAGACAGCGGCCTGGGGAACAAAGACAAGTTTTGGAGTCGGTGACTGCTTTTCCCACACTCAGAACTAGGAGCCTTGGGGCGCCTGTATGGCTCAGTCGGTTAAGGGTCTGACCTCTACTCGGGCCATGATCTCACAGTTTATGGGTTCGAGCCCCGCATCAGGCTCTGCGCTGACAGCTGGGAGCCTGGAGCCTGCTTTGGATTCTGTGTCTTCCTCTCTCTCTGCCCCTCCCCTGCTCATGCTCTGTCTCTGTCTCTCTCAAAAATAAATAAACGTTAAACAAAATTTAAAAAAAAAATTGGAGGCTCTTCTAATGTGATAGTGGTTCCAACTTCCTTTTTTCTTTGGTCCCTATTTTTGACAATACTTTTCCTCTCTCCTTCTTAGCATCTCTTGCTAATTTTAAGTCCTACTCTCCTATTCCCAGGTCATTACAATTCACTGGTGTGCTTTCTACATGCTTTTAGAAGGAAAATGCAAATTGTGATTTTAGAGAAGCAGATGTACATATGAAAAGTCCATAGTAATTTCTGATATTATATGTTTAATAGTTTTCAATGCTTAAGAGGAAAAATTTAAGAATATATGGTTTAATGAAAGACCTAAACGTAAGACAGGAAGCCATCAAAATCCTCGAGGAGAAAGCAGGCATAAACCTCTTTGACCTTGGCCGCAGCAACTTCTTACTTGACACGTCTCCAGAGGCAAGGGAAATTAAGGCAAAAATGAACTATTGGGACCTCATCAAAATAAAAACTTCTGCACAGCGAAAGAAACAATCAGCAGAACTAAAAGGCAACTGATGGAATAGGAGAAGATATTTGCAAACAACATATAAGATAAAGGGTTAGTATCCAAAATCTATCAAGAACTTATCAAACTCAACACCCAAAAAACAAATAATCCAGTGAAGAAATGGGCAAAAGACATGAATAGACACTTCTCGAAAGAAGACATCCAGATGGCTAACAGACACATGAAAAAATGCTCAACATCACTCATCATCAGGCAAATACAAATCAAAACCACAAGGAGATACCACCTTACACCTGTCA
Organism: Felis catus; assembly: GCF_018350175.1. Classification (NCBI taxonomy): domain Eukaryota; kingdom Metazoa; phylum Chordata; class Mammalia; order Carnivora; family Felidae; genus Felis; species Felis catus. The sequence goes on from NC_058378.1 coordinate 11,274,274, forward strand.
GAATGGCTAACACTAACAACTCAGGCAACAACAGATGTTGGCAAGGATGCAGAGAAAGAGGATCTCTTTTGCACTGCGAACTGGTGGGAATGCAAACTGGTGCAGCCGCTCTGGGAAGCAGTACGGAGGTTCCTCAAAAAACTAAAAACAGAACTACCCTACGACCCAGCAATTGTACTACTAGGCATTTATCCAAGGGATACAAGTATGCTGTTTCAAAGGGACACATGCATCCCCTTGTTTATAGAAGCACTATCAACAATAGGCAAAGTATGGAAAGAGCCCAAATGTCTATCGATGGATGAATGGATAAAGAAGATGTGGTATATATATTCAATGGAGTATTACCCAGCAATCAAAAAGAATGAAATCTTGCCATTTGCAAGTACATGGATGGAACCAGAGGGTATTATGCTAAGCGAAATTAGAGAAAGACAAATATATGACTTCACTCATATGAGGACTTTAAGACAGAGAACAAATGTACACAAGGGAAGGGAAGCAAAAATAATATAAAAACAGGGAGGGGGACAAAACATAAGAGACTGTTAAATATGGAGAACAAACAGAGGGTTACTGGAGGGTTTGTGGAAGGGGGGGATGGGCTAAATGGGTAAGGGCATTAAGGAATCTACTGAAATCACTGTTGCACTATATGCTAACTTGGATATAAATTTTAAAAATAAATTAAAATTAAAAAAAAGAAATCTAACCGAAAAATAAATAATAAAAATGATTTTAGGGGTGCCTGGGTGGCTCAGTCAGCTAAGCACCCGATTTTGGCTCAGGTCATGATCTCGTAGTTCGTGGGTTTGAGCCCCACGACGGGCTCTGTGAGGACAGCTCAGAGCCTGGAGCCTGCTTCGGATTCTGTGTCTTCCTCTCTCTCCGCCCCTTCCTTGTTTGTGCTCTGTCTCTCTCTGTCTCAACAATTAATGTTAAAAAAAAATTTTTTTTTAAATAAATAAAAATTAAAAAAAATCCCAAGAAACTCCAGCTGCCAAGCCAGTCGGTGCCCATCCCCTAACTCTATCCCTTAGGACCTTCCTGGAACTCATGGGTCATGCCAAAGGCTGGGGGCAGGGCAGGAGAGCTGGGGGCAATCCCTCTGTGCCCAAGAAGGCCGTCACTGCAGGATGAATTGAAATCCATGCAATCCCACGTGGCCTTCAGAAGAACCTCCTCCTATGGATCCAAACCAGCTAGAGATGTTCCTGTCACTCCTCTCAAGCCACCTTGTCTGTCTGTTCAGTTTAACTGCCGACGCCTCTCAGGCAGTGGGTTTGTTCAAACTGAAGCTCAAGAGAATTATAACGTATAGGGTCATATTTAACAAGTAAGGAAGACTCATACATAGAATCTGATGAATAAACTCCTATCTTATTGTTAAAAAAAAGGAATATATAGCTTATTTTTGTTTGATAGATGCTTGGTTTGAAATATACACATTCTCTCACTCTCACACACATGAACACAGTGTATATAAGACTATTATAAAATATATTAGCCTTTTATGCAGTCTTCAAACACGTCTCCCTAGGGCATTAACCCCTCTCTAGTGGAAACAGATGTAATATACTAACTTGTATAACATAAATATTCAGGATTATATATCTGGACGGCCTGTTCACATCTGAGTAGTGCCATGCTACCTCAGGGTTCTTTTGGGATTTTGTTGAACTTTATGTTCATGTGTCAGGGTCACTTTCAATGCCGAATCTAATTTTCACTGGGTAGTAAGCGTCATGCTTTCTATTAACAGGGCATATGCTAATGTCAAAACGAAAATAATTGTCCCATATCCACTGCTTTGTGCTTGTTAAATTTCTTTGTAGCAATAACACTGCAGATATCTTCATGACAGTGACATACTGTAATAGTTTCGGTCTACTGAGAAAAAAAAACAGAAGAGAACTTAACATACAAACAATATGCTTTCCCTATGTTGCTATCACAACATGATGTTAAAAGAATTTTTTCACATTATGTAGTAAAATAATTGAGTCATCATGAAGTAATGGTGCCTTATATATTGTTAATTATATTATATGATATATTTACTATGACACATATTATACAGAGAGTATATGTTGATATATCGAACCTATAATATTTGAACCACAGCAATAAGAATTGTATTCAGTTTCCAACGAAATGGACTTACTGCATGGACCCTGTTCTTACCTGTACCAATTCATAAGAGATTACTTTCAGTAAATTTGGTGGAAAAAAAAACCCTATGAATAATTATTTGTGCTATTAAATTAACTCATAAAAATAATGGATCAGTGGTTTTAAATGAGCTCTTTGCTCATTTAAAAATGAAGGAAATGTAAAAAAAAATAAAAATAAAAAAAATAAAAATGAAGGAAATGTAACCACAGTGATAAAAATAATTATCCAAATGAGGAACCAACATCCTAAAAATTAAACAAATTGATACAAATGATTGCAAACATATTTCTATCCAATTCTGGTAATTTAGCTTCAGCAAAACAATATCATACAATACATTAATGTCTAAATTTTGTTGGTGTTATGGTTTTCTTGACCCTAACTTGTAAAGATTTTTGGTTTTATGGTTGTATAAGTACAAGGGACTTATACCTGGTTTGATATTTATAAATATTCAAGTGACCCTACAATAAGACTAATTGAAATCAACACTAAGGGCAATTATAAACTGCTCCATTTTGAGAAACACTTAGATAAATGAACTCCTCCTTATGCTCAAATAATAATCTTGCATTGTATACCACAGGAAATCTATAAACTGAAAAGAGAAATTAACACATCTTTGAACACTTCCAAGTGATGATATAGTCCACTTCCACTCTAAAGAAATGAAATCTACAATCAAATATGCTTATGAACGACTATATCAATCGGGTTTTTTTTTTAATTTTTTTGATGTTTATTTATTTTTGAGACAGAGAGAGACAGAGCATGAGCAGGGGAGGGGCAGAGAGAGAGGGAGACACAGAATCTGAAGCAGGCTCCAGACTCTGAGCTGTCAGTACAGAGTCCGATGCGGGGCTCGAACTTGTCAACCGCGAGATCATGACCTGAGCCGAAGTCGGACGCTCAAGTGACTGAGCCACCCAGGCACCCCTATCAATTGGGTTTTTTGTTTGTTTGTTTGTTTGGTGGCTGTTTTCTCACTAGACTATGAGCTCCATCAGGGCAGGGGCCAAACTTGGTCTGCTCCTTTCTATTCATTCATTGATTCATTCACTCTTCATTCATTCACTCACATACTCATTATTTATTTTAAAGAGCTTTTTTAATGTTTTTTTAAATTTATTTTTGAGAGAGAAAGAGAGTATGAGCAGGGGAGGGGCAGAGACAGACAGAAACACAGAATCTGAAGCAGGCTCCAGGCTCTGGGCTGTCAGCACAGAGCCCAACACGGGGCTCAAACCATGAGATCATGACCTGAGCCGAAGTCGGCCGCTTAACTAACTGAGCCACCCAGGAGCCCCATAAAAGTTTTTTTAAAGTTTATTTATTTTGAGAGAGTGAGAGAGAATGCAAGCAGATGAGGGGCAGAGAGAAAGGGAGAGAGAGAATTCCAAGCAGACTCCGGACTGTCAGTGCAGAGCCTGATGCGGGGCGCGATCTAGTGAACCATGAGATCATGACCTGAGCCAAAATCAAGAGTCAGATGCTTAACCAATGGAGCCACCCAGGGGCCCTTCCAGTGTTTAGAACCAAGCACTCCGTCTTGTCCCTAGGAGCTGCTCAATAATTTGAGCAGAACTGCTAACACTACTGAATTTGCATATTTCATTTTCAACCAATTCCTAACATTCGAATCAGAGGTGAATTTGCAACAGCATGGTCGATATGGGCATCATATTTAAACAGAAAAGTTGGGTCAGCTGATCCCCATCACGAATCAGTCTCTTTCTCCCTCTCAGGCACACACACGCATACACACACACACACACACACACAGAGCCCTAACAATTTCACCTAAAATAAAATTTAATACAGGATCACGAAAAAGGGAAGACTTTTCTAATAGTCCTACAGTGAAATAGCCTCCCCAAACAAAACAAAAATCATAGATATTTACTGTTTTTTTCAAAAAAAATATTTCAGATATATTAATTATAAAAGTGAGTCTCATCACATCAAAAACACAAGAGATGACAAATGCCGGTGATTATATGGAGAAAAAGAAACCCGTGCTCACTCTTGATGGGAATGTAAATTGGTGCAGCCACTGTGGAAAACAGTATAGACGTTCCTCAAAAGTTAAAAACAGAACCACAGGACGCAGCAATTACACTCTTGGGTATTTAGCAAAAGGAAATGAAAACAGGGTCTCGACATGTCTGCACCCTCCTGTTCATTGCAGCGTCAGTCAAAACAGCCAAGATATGGAAACAACCTATGCATTCATGCATGGATATATGCACACAGTGGAGTGTTATTCAGCCCTAAGAAAGAAATCCTGCCATTTGCAACAACACGGATGAAGCCTGAGGGCATTATGCTAAGCAGACAAGTTAGAGAAAGACAAATACCATATGATACCACCTATACGTGGAATCTGAAAAAGCCAAACTGATAAAAACAGAGAGGAGAGTGGTGGTTACCAGGGTCCAGGAGGTGGGGACAACAGGGACATGCTAATCAAAGTGGACACATCTCCCATTATAAGATAAATGTAAGTTCTGGGGATCCAACATACAGCAGAGTGATTGTAGCTAATGATCGATCCTGTGTTGTCTACTTGAGAGTTTCTAAGAGAGTAGATCTTAAGTGTCCTCACCACAGGAACAAATGGTAATTATATGACATGATGTTAACCAATGCTACGGTGATAATCAGGTTGCAATACAGAAGTGTATCAAGTCAATCTGTTGTTGATTTGTTCACCTGACACTGCACACTGTTATACGCCAACTGTATGTTAATAAAGCTGGAAAAGATAGTGAGCCTAGCTTTAAATAAATAAGGCCAGGTGCTACATTTCAACAGGAACTGAAATCTTAAGAAAAAATAGGACAGAATTCTATAACGCAATAGGTAAAACCCACTATTTTTTTTCTCACATCAACAAACTAACAAGAGTTTGTAATAGATGCTTTCTTTAAAAAAAAAATATAATCTTTATTTATTTTTGAGAGAGACAGAGTGTGAGCGGGAGAGGGGCAGAGAGAGAGGGAGACACAGAATCCAAAGCAGGCTCCAGGCTCTGAGCTGTCAGCACAGAGCCCGACGCAGGGCTTGAACGCAGGAACTGTGAGACCACGACTTGAGCTGAAGTCAGCTGCTCAACCAACTGAGACACCCAGACCCATGGATGCTTTCTGTATACGGGTTTTTTTGGTGTTTTTGTTTCTTAAGGTTATTTATTTATTTTGAGAGACAGAGGGAGCACAAGTGGGGGAGGGGGCAGAAAAGAGAGAGAGAGAAAGAGAGAGAGAGAGAGAGAGAGAGAAAGAGAGAGAGAGAGAGAGAATCCCACCCTGGCTCCACTGCCAGCACAGAGCGCAACATGGGGCTCGAACTCACCAACCGCGAGATTATGACCTGAGCCAAAGTCAGACGCTTAACCGACCGAGCCACCCAGGCGCCCCTGCATATGTTTTTAAAACAAGTCATGCCATTAAAAACTTCAGCAATGCTGGCAATACAATGATGCAACATTGGTACCAATGCAACAGTGAGTCTGGAAAATCAACAGTAAAATAAGACACCTACACATGCCCAGGTTAAGGACCAAATTTCAAACTCTTTAAAGCCAAATCTTAGATTTATCCATATTAATTAAGTAGCCACCATGCACCAAGCGCTGCATTGAGCTTTCAAGTTACCATGTGAATAAAATATGTTCCCCGCCCCTGCAGAATGTTGGGTCTTAAGGAAGTCAAAGGGGCTACCGCCCAGAGTGCTCAGGGCCAGGCTTTCACCGAGGGCTAAGAGTAAGAGAAGGGGGCAGGAGGAGACCGGCTTCACCGGAGGGGAGCATTCACCACCCTACACGTTGACAACTGGGTGAAGTACACTAATATGCACTTGCTGTAGACAACACCACGTCCCAAGCTTCAGACAAAGGCACAGCAGGGCTTCCATGTCCCACACAGGTGGTCACCCCCTCCTTAGAGCATTACGGCCAATTTCATATGCACTGGCCTCTCTCTGCCTGACGGGCTACACACATTTTTTTTTTCAACGTTTATTTATTTTTGGGACAGAGAGAGACAGAGCATGAACGGGGGAGGGGCAGAGAGAGAGGGAGACACAGAATCGGAAAGAGGCTCCAGGCTCCGAGCCATCAGCCCAGAGCCTGACGCGGGGCTCGAACTCACGGACCGCGAGATCATGACCTGGCTGAAGTCGGACGCTTAACCGACTGCGCCACCCAGGCGCCCCAACACACATTTTAATTCAAAATGAGGTCCTCAATCCCAGATTACCATATTCCAAATTGGTCTGCAGGCTTCAATCATATTTTATCTATAATTTTACCCGCTTTCTATATTATCTTCTAATTTTAGAAATGGTACTCCAGGGGTGTGTTGGTGGTTCAGTTGGTTGAGCATCTGACTCTTGATTTGGGCTGTGGTCATGATCTCATAGTTCATGGGTTTGAGCCTTGCATCAGGCTCTATGCTGGTGCTGCAGAGCCTGCTTGGGGTTCCCTCTTTCTTTCTTTCTCTCTCTCTCTCTCTCTCTCTCTCTCTCTCTTCTCTCAAAATAAATAAACTTAAAAAAAAAAAAAAAAAAGAAAGAAATGGTACTCCATACAAATAGCAATCGTTCCTGTTTGGATGTCTGCTTGAAGACTGATACATAACAATATGTTGTTTGGTTTGTGTTTGGCTCTGAATCTCCATTCAAAAGAGTTTCTTTCTCCTTCTGCACTCCAGGGGAGTGGATCTATGGGCCACTGTGATGTCTCAGGCAGACAGTTTGAGGCTTTTTCAGAGGAATCCCTGAAGCCTTCTGGATCATTCTGTTCCCAGCTCTGCATGGGGGAACATCTCTCTGTCCATTTCAGCTTCAGATGTAAGACCTATGGCTACCTTCCTGTTACCCATTCCTGGCACTAGACCTGAACAGTGCAGCTTTTGGGAAAGATGTTACTCATCCCTTCGCTACATCCTGCTTTGGGGCCCTTCCTGCCATATGGGGTTAGCAGAGCACCTCAATGATATGATGGAAGTAGAATTATGATGCTACTTTGGCCAACACAGTGACTCTCAAATCTGTGCAAATGCTGAAACACAAAGACATCATGATTCTTTTGGTGAAACAATCATGTCTTAAACCACCCTGGGTGGCTTAGTCGGTTAAGCGTCTGACTCTTGATCTCAGTTCAGGTCATGATCTCATGGTTTGTGAGATCAAGACCCGCATAGGGCTCTGAGCTGACAGCGTGGAGCCTGCTTGGGATTTTCTCTCTCCTTCTCTCTCTGCCCCAACCCTGCTCATGCACACACATGCATGCTCTCTCTCTCTCTCTCTCTCTCTCTCTCTCTCTCTCTCTCTCTCAAAATAAATAAATACACATTAAAAAAAATAAACTAGAAACATTACTTCTAGGAAAAATGTTTATGGTATGTATGTGATACAAAAGCTCAAGCACACATGTAGACAAGAATGACGAGATGTAAGAACAAGAAGGGAAAGCATGATCACTCATTTCTAAGTACTTCATCAATATTGCTGTTATTTGTTATATATCTTGTTTCAGAGCGTTAGCAGTCATATGGTAAAAAGACTGAAAGGCTTAAGAAAATTTAGAGGGCGGGGGTGCGGGCATTAAGATGCTTCTATCCATTTTTGCATTTTTTCCCCCTGCAAATGGGAGTAAATGTGACTCTTCGTCAGTGTGTACAGATGCCCTAGTGTGGCTTATAGGATGTGCAGCACACTGAGCGTATGCTTTGAGAATCACTGGACTACAATGAGGAAAAGGAGGGAAGAAGATGTCTTTGTAAGGGTGTGCAGACCTCTGATCTTAGGACTTTTCGCTTATCTCAAGTTTCATGATACACCACAATCACCGTCATCCTCCCAAACTTAACACTGACTCCTTGGGCCCTCTCTCTATGCCTTTGTTAACAGCGTCCTATGTCGACAACACGCTGTCAAAGCAGAGAAATTCACTAATGGTTTTCGGCTCAAAACATCCGTGAGACGTGTGCTTTTAGCGCAGCATCTCCTGACAGAGCATCAGCTCACTCTCCAGGCTTGCTGACAGTCCAGAGGGGAGAAAAGTTCTCATCTTTTACGTGTGGCAAGAGCATGGTCACGCAAAAAGCCTACTGTAGTTGGGGACAGACATTGCAGGCATGCAAAGCTTCAGTTACCCTTAGCTTTTAGTTCCTCCGTAATCGTGTCAAATGCATGCATTTATTTTTTTTTTATTTTTTTTAATTTTTTTTTCAACCTTTATTTATTTTTGGAACAGAGAGAGACAGAGTATGAACGGGGGATGGGCAGAGAGAGAGGGAGACACAGAATCGGAAACAGGCTCCAGGCTCCGAGCCATCAGTCCAGAGCCTGACGCGGGGCTCGAACTCACGGACCGCGAGATCGTGACCTGGCTGAAGTCGGACGCTTAACTGACTGCGCCACCCAGGCGCCCCAAATGCATGCGTTTAAAACCCTAAAAAAGACTAGGAGCGTTGAGGGATGCTATTCAATCGTCCCAGTGATCACCAACAAAGCAGGTGACAGGCACGAGTCACTCCTAGGGTTCAGGGGAACAGGTGTCCCTGCCAAGGAAACGCCACCCCATAACTTACGGAGTTAGAGACGGATTTCCTTGGCCAGACTCACACTATGCTGCATCTCTGGCCGTCTGGCAGCATACTTTCGGTGTTACATACTTTGTGTCTGTAATCTGTTCATTTTCTTATTTAGTGGTAATTCAAATAACAAAGGCATGGATCTTTAAGTGTTTGGAGAGGTCCTCCCCTCCCTAACACGAGTGACACAGAAGACAAAAATTTAGAGGTATCCCCCCACATCTCCTATGTGAGAACCTGGAATCCATCCATGTGGTTCTTAAACAATGCGGCTAATTATTCTGATGTCCAAGAGTGTGTGAGTGTGTGTGTGTGTGTGTGTGTGTGTGTGTGTGTTTGCAGGTGGGTGGGTGAGTATGTTAAGCATGCCTTTTCATTCTGAGACTTTGATGTCTTGGGGTCTTGATGATCCTTGATCGCCCCTCCCAAAGCTAGTCATGTCCTACAGATAATAAACGACTTTCCTGCAAGCATGCCTTTCATAGATCAACCGACCAACCCAGAGTCCTATATTCCCCAACCGCCTCCTTTACCTGGGCCTCCGTCCACTTGCCCTAATCGCCCCAGGGCTACGTACCCCAACTAGGGACACTCCTTACACCCCAGAGACCACTGAAATTATGCAAACTAGCCAACTCTGCTTTGCCCGTCCAGTCCCACAAAAACCCTAATACAGGTTCCTGCCCACCTTTTCCCCTTGTTCCCTCTGCCACAAGACCAACAGTGCTTTGCCACATGTCCCCCCCCCCCCATATGACACGCCTTCTGTTTCTAGGAAACTGTGAGTAAAAACCTCTTCCTTCATGAAAGTCATTTCTGGGTCTGTCTAACCATACCTACTCACATCCTAGGTTTCCTTAAAACTGTGTGTATGCATATGTGTTTAATCGGTAAATAATATTACAAAATCTATAAAATCTCAGTTATACATCCTCAAAAGATCTAAAAGAAAATCAGCAAATGAAAGTTACATTCAGACATTTTCTAGAACAGTACAACGCATTATACTAATACCTTCGACATCTTTGACTTGGTGTCCGTAATAAGGAAAGACATATTGTTGATTTCATTCTGTACCACAAAGTTCTGCTCTTCTCTTTTGAAATTCTGAGAAGGTGCAAAGAAAATTTCAGTTAAAACCACACAGATAAGAAGCCCATGGAATCAAGAGGTTACGCAGGACCCAAAAGTCTTTACAAAGAGAAGTAGTAGTTTGATACAGATTTAATAAGAAAGGGAGCAAATATTTGTTATGTATATAATGAGAGTGCTTGGCGTGGGGCAACAATTCTGGGAACTAGATACAAATATGTAATGTTTCAAAGGCGGGAACACTAAGATCCAGAATATTTTAAGCACCAAAGTCACACACCTACCAAGGGATAGAATCAGTACTCAAATCCCAATGCAGCTGGCGAAAGGCACAGACCGCTTCTTGGAAGAAACACGGGGCGTGCACAACTATGATGTAGCTTTCCATTCTGCCAGATATTTTATCTACTTTTTCAAATACTATTGATGTTATTTTATTCATGTTCAATTCAGGAGTGTGAGGACACAGTCAAAGTCAACTGTTTGAGGAGTGGTAGTGAAGAAAGCAAACACAAAATGAAAGTAGAAATAATCAGAGGTTTAAAACAGAAATTAACAATCTAAGCACATGCCTTCTTCCTCTTTTTTTTTTTTAATGTTTATTTATTTTTGAGAGAGAGAGAAAGAGACAGACCACAAGCGGGGGTGGGACAGAGAAACAGGGAGACACAGAATCTGAAGCAGGCTCCAGGCTCTGAGCTGTCAGCACGGAACCTGACACGGGGCTCGAACCCACGAACTGTGAGATCATGACCTGAGCTGAAATCAGACACTTAACCCACTGAGCCACCCAGATGCCTCAGCTTCTTCCTCTTTTGGATGAGCAAAACTCAAATAAAATAATTTCCTAGTAAGCATCCAAAATGTTAACAATTGATGAGTAATAACATATTTTGTGTGAAGGACAGTGAAAAGACCAAGCTTCGACTTTCCTTCAGCTCACGTTAACCTTCTAATCTTACTATTCATGACAACATGGTTGCTCATGAGTTTCATCTTTAAATATTTGGGTAAGAATATATATGACACACACTAACAGATTTGTGTTTTAAATATACCCATGAGATTCAAAGGGTGCCTGGGTGGCTCAGTCAGTTAAGCGTCCGACTTCAGCCCAGGTCATGATCTCATGACTCGTGAGTTCGAGCCCGGCATTGGGCTCTGTGCTGACAGTTTGAAGCCTAGAGCTGCTTCGGATTCTGTGTCTCCCTTTCTCTCTGCCCCAACCCCGCTCATGCTCTGTCTCTCTCTCTCTCAAAAATAAATAAATATTAAAAAAAATTTTTAATAAAGAAAAAAATCCCATGAGATTCAAAAGTACATATTCAGAATTTTTTCTTACTCTTGAAATTACCATTAGACATTCATCTAAAAATCTACTGATGATGATAAATACTCCTCCAAATACTTCCAAAATTATGTTCCAAAATTATGTCTTGCATATAAATTTAAAGAAGCCTGTTTTTGGTATTTTGGTGATTAACGAAGTTGAAGAGTCTCAGTTCTTCAAGGGAAAATATGCAGGTTTTAGTTTTCTTAAGTGATTCAGTCCTGGGCTCTGGATTTCAAATATTCCTTGAAAAGCACCCTGAACCATCTAATGCACCCCTCAACATGAGTTACATGGGATGAGAAATCATTTGCTTTTTATCTAGAGGAACATAAAGACCTAAATGAATTTTAGGCACCACAGAAAATGAAAGTCAATGTGAAATACAAATGCATATATTAAAAAGGCCATTATTTCATATATTATTTCAGTGTGCTTATATTTTTTGATGTATGTTTTTACATACATTTTGATATCAAGTTTGACAGACTCCTCAGAGGCAGGCAACAAATATTATGCATTATTCTAGACATGAAGTAAGTGGGAAATTTTTATTTTTTTTTAAAATATGACATTTCTAAAATAACGGATTTGGATAACAATCTGACGAAATAAACAAGGAAGTTTTCTCAAAGAATGGAACTGAGGGTGAGGATTTCCTTTCTTGGAGTCTCACATTTACGAAGTGCCACAGATTCATAACTGACACAAAAATTCTAAGATTTTGAAATAATCTGGGACAATAATCAATGTTCACTTAACCCATTTTCTGCGAGTTATTCAAAATAATTACAGAATGCTCTCGAGTTCTTATTATTAAAACCCTTTTCAGACTTAAAAACATATAGTTCCACTTGCAGCATACAAAATAGTGAAAATATTCACTAAAGATGTACTTTATAATTTCTTTTCAACAGGATTCCGAGCAGGGACTGTATTTTATTCTAACGTGTACGTGAAACTAAACTCCTGTAGAAACAAGAGTGTGTGAAACAAATTTAAAGAAGTAGTATCTTTAACAAGTAAACAAATGTATCTTGTGAGTGAAAAACACAAGTCCATCCTAGCATTTCTCAAACTAGGCATCACGCGTGCTCCTGGGTGCTCAGCAAAACACCTACAGGAGGGAAGCCTAGAGGAGAAAATGCCACGTCCCTGTGTCCCCGTTACCCTAAGATTTAGAGGCAAACAGAAAAAAGCATTTATGGAGTGCAACTAAAAACCCCTCAGTGACTTTTTTTTTTTTAATACAAATTACCAAACTCCAAATGAAGGTTTATAGTGCTTCAAACTACCACGGGGAATGTGTCCTGTCTCCACACCAGTTAAGGGATACCTAGGAGGCTAGCTTGAGAAACACCGTCACAGGCATTTACTAAAGGGACTGGAAAATTAGTTGAAAACTTGAAAGCCCTGGGGCACCTGGGTGGCTCAGTCGGTTGAGCATCCAACTTCGGCTCAGGTCACGATCTCTCGGTCTGTGAGTTAGAGTGAGCCCCACGTCGGGCTCTGTGCGGACAGCTCAGAGCCTGGAGCCTGCTTCGGATTCTGTATCTCCCTCTCTCTCTCTGCCCCTCCCTGGCTTGCACTCTGTCTACCCCTCTCTCAAAAATAAACAAACATTAAAAAAAAAAGAAAACAAAAAAAAAAAAAAGAAAACTTGAAAGCCCTTAAAATAAACCAAACCGGAAGCAATATTTTTCTACTTACGTGGGATTTTGACCAGTAGATAAACACTTCGGCCACCATGCGGAAAAGGTCCTCTGCTTCTGGGTTAGGTTCTTTTAGCCACTTTGCCCTGGATCACATATAAATAAAGCGGTGTCTCAGTTACTCCTTCCACTTGATTTTTTTTTTTAAATCACCCACTCAGGGGCGCCTGAGGGGCTTAGCTGGTTACCCATCCGACCCTTGATTTTGGCTCAACTAATGATCTCATTACTTGAGCCACATTGCTCCCCCACATTGGTCTCTGAGCTGGGATTCTCTTTCTCCCTCCCCTACTCATGCTGTTTTCTCTCTCTCGCTGTCACAATAAATAAACTTAAAAAAAAATCACCCGTTAAGTTAAATTTCAAACCAAGCAAACTAAGGGCAAGTGTGCTGTCCAGAGAGGCCCTAGATGGCCACTTGAGTACATCTGTTTTACACTTAAAGCAATTTAAACACTGTAACTATCAAACTGCTAACTTTTGCAGAAGGCAGACTACTAATGAGATCTCCCTTTGTCATCTCGAGATGCTTGGTGAAAATCACCTTGTCTATACACATCTGGTTAGGTCACAATCACGCACCAGCTCATCACCGAGCGAATGAAGCCATTCATCAGGACACACGAACCCAGCAAGGCCATGACTGAATCGGAGAAATGAATCCCTTGGGAACAGTGTACCTGTTATAGTCCACAAATCTAATCAAGAGCGGGTAGAAGGCATAGAGATCTCTGGCCAGAGTGGTGAACTCATCGAGAATGAGAAGCTCTGCCTCGGACATATCCCCCCTGGCCTCAGCTTTCAGATGGTCCTCCTCCGACACCACCATCGCTGCTTTTTTCTTGAGTTTCTCCATTAATGGCAAGAAATGAGTTTTCAGGAGCTGAGGTTTCACTTTATTTATAATGGGCTGTGAAAATACTGTTTGAAGACAGACATTAATATTCTGTTCTGCATCAACAGGCATTAAAAAGAAGACAGATTATAATTACAGCTGTAGCATGATTTCGCCCCGCCCGCCTCCCCTCCCCCAGCACAAGGCTTCTTTCAGGATTCAGCCCATGCCTCAGGCGTTTTTCTAGTCCCAAACCTAATTACACAGTTGCTGTTCAAAAATGATTACTGAATTGAATTTGATGTGCTTTCTTGTTTTTTTTTTTTTTAATTGGCAGCTAATTTGGAATGGGGGAAAAAATGTTCATTCACTTTGGAAATCAATTATTTTCACAAAAAGAAGAAAAAATCCCCAAATGGAAAACATTCTTCTGGCTCTTTCTTTACAAGGAGTAGGCACCACTGAATAATCACGAGCCTACATACAGCCATCCCGCGTTGGCTTCCCCAGCCTTGTCCCAGTGGGAGACTCAGACTGCACAGGTCATTTATTTATTTCTGAATTTTTTAAACACCCATCTTGTCCATCCTTGAAGCTGGTCCACATTGTCCGAGGTGGGAGGTGCAAAGACAGACAAATGTAAATTCTTGACTCTGTTTTGGTTATCCTCTCCCCACTCCTGATAAGATGAATCGCTAAAAGGGGGTTGTTTCAAAATCCAGTTTTATTTTCGTCTCTGTCTACAGAACCATTAGTTTTTGCTGCTGCACTTCCTGATCAGTCTTACAGAGACTGTCCAATCAGGAAAATGTTTACTTATTTAAAAGTTGTATCAATATGACAAGTCACCTGATGCCTGATCAAATCTACATTTTTTTTTATTATTTAAAGAACAGCGTGACAGAAACAATATTTTTAAAGATTTTTTGAGCACAGAAGAAAATATTAATGAGGCCCAAGATAGGAAAATTCTAGTAGTTCTGTATTTCTTTTCATTTTAAAATGTTCTTTTACTTAGGAAATCTCTACACCTAACGTGGGGCTCAAACTCATGACCTGCGAGGATCAAGGGCCGAATGCTTTACTGACCAAGCCGGTCAGGTGTCCCTAGTCTTCTGTTATTTCAAAGACTTTTGGAAATGAAACAAATTCACGTGATGCGTCTCTCTCCAATTCTTACCTGCTAACCTCTTCATCCAGGCTCCCTCATCAATTCCCAGGTTATTATATATGATTTTCAATATATTCCCCAAGAGCGTGTTCATGTGCTCGGAGTTCAGGGCGGTACAGCACATTTCAGCCCTTTCTGGATTATTTTCAGGTCCGTGCTCCCACCAACGAGACATGTAGCTGCAAAGCATGGGCAGTATGACTTCCATGACGTGTGGCATCTGTGTGTAGCGAATGCCGGACTCAGCTAATTCCACAATTTCTTCCATGAGTTTCTCCAAAGACGGTATATTTGGGCACACATCCTCCACGTTAGTTGGCAAATTCAGAGCTAGAGAAACACACGTAAGAGTGAACCGCGTTCAGTGAAAGGACGGACTTACGAGGACGGCCACACTTCCACTGTGTATGGCAGCCACAAGCAGCCATCTCGCTCTGGGCTTCAGAGCTGGGCAAGACCCGGTGGGCCTTCCACTGGCTCCCTCTCTTTACTGGTGGCAGCTATATCCAAAGTTCTCTCCTTTCCCCAAGTTCCTATCTTACCACCACGCCTCACTCCTTTAAGATCAGAAAATGACCATTTCTTCTACTTCAGAGCAAACCAGAATATCAAAGGTCTCTGCCTACAGGCCTTCTGTGTGGTCTATCCTTCTGCGGCCATCACCTATTTTCAGAGCAAGGAGTTCTGAGGTCCCTGTTCAGGGCTCGGCCTGTGTTCTCAATGCCCCACTACAGAGGCCATGCTTAGGCCCTATGTTGAGCCACTTATATATGCTCTGTACACAGCATAATATATATGCGTTATATATATAACATACAACATATAATTATACTCTGTAGCGCCTCCTCCCCAGCAGCCTGCTGCGATGCTTCGAATCTCCCCTGGATTGTTTAACTTTCCATAAATGCTTTCTATAAAGTTAACTTTCCATAAAGTGCTTCCCACCACTTAACTGATCGCCCTTTTTCACAAACCCTTACGTGGCTAACCGTTACAGTGGCATTTCCCATCACTGACCAGATTCCCTTTTCCTTAATCTCCATGTATTCAGTCTTTCCGGACTCCCTCCTGAACTTTGTCAGGCTCCTTTACTGGCTATTTTCTCCTTGAAGAACTTTTTAAAAAAATTTTTTTAAGTGTTTATTTTTGAGAGAGAGTGAGAGAGAGAGAGAGAGAGAGAGAGAGAGAGACTGACCACGAGTGGGGTAAGGGCAGAGAGAGAGGGAGACACAGAATCCAAAGCAGGCTCCAGGCTCAGAGCTGTTAGCAGAGAGCCTGATGCAGGGCTTGAACTCACCAACCATGAGATCATGACCTGAGCCAAAGTCAGACACTTAACTGACTGAGCCATCCAGGGGCCCTTCAAGATTCCTCTTGAACCAACTCAGTTAAGCCGTTCTGGTATCCTCAATGAACACTGCATTTTTGTGTCCTTAGTGTTCTTTATTCTGAATTCTGTCACATGTATCTACCAGTCTCTCCCGTACTGCAACTAAAACCCCCCTGAAAGAAAGAATCCAAGTCTAATACTTTCTTGTGTCAAATCTCCCCCATTTCCCTCAGTGTATGTTGCAAACAATTACTCGTGGGATGGCTAAAACCTGAATGAAAGGGGATGCTTCAATTCCTTTACTTTGTTATGCAAATGATGTGTTACAGAAACAAAAGCAGGTAAATTATCTGCTCTGTGTGTTTCCTTTTCTGCAATAAATAACAGATCTTCATTCTGGATTCACAGCAAAAGGATTAATCAGTCAAAAATCCTAACTAAGACAACTTAGTAAAACAGGTTTACACAGAAGCCTAGTAGCTCAAATTCAACCATGTTTTACTATTTACAAATATATTGTGGCAATTATGCAGAGAAATATTGCTAACTCACATTCAACATATTTTGCCTTAGCTTCCTCTGTTATAGGAAATCAGAATTATAAAATGGTCAAATTAAATAATGACGATTCAAGTTTTTAAAAGATTCCTTACTTGATAAAAGGCATTATAAAACAAGTATAACCAGCAGATCCCCTCAAAAGAGGAGTTACACAGAGAAATGATCTCATTAACAGAGAGGGATGCACTTGTGGACAACAAATAGTTCTTGCCTAAGTTTTGAGAACTCTTTAGGGCTACTGGAAAGCAAATGAAATGCAGTATACGGTATCAGACTTAGAAGAAATCAAACAAAGTAATATGAGAGGACACCTACATAATGTTTAAGCCTTGAGAACTCTGTTTTGATCGCTTTCAATGGCTGATTGGAGAAATAAGTCATTTCTGCTATGTTAACTATTGGTCATCCAACTCATTTCAAATCCTAGTAAATAATTCTAACAGGTTCTCACAGACCGATCCTTGAAATCATCAGCAATGGTCCTAAAAGCTTTTCAACTGGGACAGTGGGAAAAATGAGCCTACCAACCCAGAAAAATAGATTTTCCCAAGTGAAAGATGATGCGGGGCATGACTGTTTATAGATACCTAGTATGCATACAGACGTACATAAAAATCTTAAGAATACACATGCTAAGGGGCGCTTGGGTGGCTCAGTTGGTTGAGCGGCCGACTTCAGCTCGGGTCATGATCTCGCGGTCCGTGAGTTCGAGCCCCGCGTCGGGCTCTGTGCTGACAGCTCAGAGCCTGGAGCCTGTTTCAGATTCTGTGTCTCCCTCTCTCTCTGACCCTCCCCCGTTCATGCTCTGTCTCTCTCTGTCTCAAAAATAAATAAACGTTAAAAAAAAAAAAAGAATACACATGCTAAGGTCAGATTCAAATTTGAGTCACTGATTGTGTTTCAGATTTATAAGTTTTTTAAATGATAAAAATTGGACTAAACTGTGAGAAAAAAATCACTTGGAATTAATCTGTCCCAAGAAGACAGACACATCTGGTGAACCCAAACAAAACAAAACAAAAAACCAATCTGAAGGGTACAAATCCATAAATATAATGAATAACACCCTCTGCTCGCTGTACCTATGAGAGAGAACTGAATCAGAAATCAGACTGACCCATTTACTTCCATTTCTGCCAATTATTTTGTCTTATTCTTAGGAGGGCTAATTTGAAGAAATTAAACGACTTTTCTTGTAGAGACACTATGGGGATAGTATATAACATTCCAGAGAATTCCAAATCATAACATTTAAAAACAAATAGCATTGGAGATAATAAATTGAAATGGTCCATGAAAAAAATCACTGTAGGAAAATACAGTAGATGTCATTATGTTTCAAGGTCATATCTCAAATACTGAACATGCTTCTTCTGCATTACCTGCTCTTTCTCGCGATGACTTGGTATTGTAGATAGAGTAGATGTTATGTTTGTCGAGATGAGTTTCCAAAAATGCGACAGGAAAGGCACCAGCAAAAGCAGCAAGACATTCTCCTAACGCAGAGCGTTGCCTACAAGTGCAAAATGTTTGTTTTTTAGGTCTTCCAAGTGAATGAAGAAGTTACACTAAAGGCAACAAGTTCAAAACTAACATTAGAGGGGCGCCTGGGTGGCTCAGTCAGTTAAGCTGACAGTTCAGAGCATGGAATCTGCTTCGGATTCTGTGCCTCCCTCTCTCTCTGCCCCTCCCCTGCTCATGCTCTGGCTCTCTGTGTCTCAAAAATAAAAATAAAAAAAACCTTAAAAAAAATTAAAGACAAAAAAACTAACATTAGAGGGATAATAATCACGCAAATTAATAAAAGTAACCTCCAAATCCAATTTCTACATTGCAAAACATCATCTGCTTTCAATAGCAAAGTCTCCACCATTTAAAAACAGCTAAATTATCCGTTAGTTTAAAAAGAAGTTAAGGGGTGCGTGGGTGGCTCAGTCGGGGGAGCATCTGACTTTGGCTCAGGTCATGATCTCACAGTTCGTGGGTTTGAGCCCTGCATCAGGCTTGCTGCTGTCAGCTCAGAGCCCGCTCCAAATCCTCTGGACCTTCTCTCTCTGCCCCTCCCTGCTTGTGGTCTCTGTCTCTCTAAAATAAATAAAACACTGGGGCATCTGGGTGGCTCAGTCAGTTAAGTGTCTGACTTCAGCTCAGATCACGATCTCATGGTTTGTGAGTTCCACCCCTGTATCAGCTCTGTGCTGACCCCTCAGAGCCTGGAGCCTGCTTCTGATTCTGTGTCTCCCTCTCTCTCTGCCCCTCCCCTGCTTGTGCTCTGTCTCTCTCTCAAAAATAAATACATCCATATTTTTGAGACATTTAAAAAAATACATAAAACATTAAAAAATAAGTTAAAACATCATAGACCAAAATAGCAAGAAAAACCCTGTCAAATCCCCCCCATGAGTCTGGACATTTCTTTGGCTTTGCTTCCTTTCTTTACATCTTCTTCTTTTTTTGAACATAATGACCTACTGAGGAAGAATTCTTATTAGGTGAATAAATGCACTAATAAACATTAAAAAAAAAAGTAGTGATACCAATACACTAATATAATTTTCTGAAAATTTACTAAGTAATTTCAAGGTAGCTATGAAATATTAAGACATAATATATACCAAAAACTATTAATAACACATAAAATTGATTCATCGTTTTTAAGGGAAGGAAGAGGTTTAAGGAATCATTCTGGGATCAATTGATTCAGGGCAGTTCATGACCCATGGCTTCCCCTGCCAGTGACATAAATTCTCACTTTCCTTGGGCGCTTGGGTGGCTCAGTTGGTTGAGTGGCTGACTTCAGCTTGGTCATGATCTCGCGGTCCGTGAGTTCGAGCCCCGCGTCGGGCTCTGTGCTGACAGCTCAGAGCCTGGAGCCTGTTTCAGATTCTGTGTCTCCCTCTCTCTGACCCTCCCCCATTCATGCTCTGTCTCTCTCTCTGTCTCAAAATAAATAAACGTTAAAAAAAAATTCTCTCTTTCCCTTAGCTACCTACATAATCCAAGGATTCGCTGGCACATGTTTATTAAATGTAGGACAATATGAGTTATTTCAGCATATTATGACCTCCTGAAGTTACTTTACATAAATATTTTACTTTAAAAGTCCATAAAATCTATCTAAGAAAAGATCATACAATTCTCTTTGGTAGCTTTAAATTCCTAATGGAAAAATATATGACTACATAAAATTAACAACGCCTAATAGTTTAATATTTTAATTAAAAATGACTAGACATTTAGTCAGCTAGGAGAAAATATCTCTTCCTAGAATGACACTGAATAACTGAATAACACAGAGTTTAATTCAAACACTGAATAACATTTTATTACTAAAAATAATTTAGGACAGCAAGAAATCACAAAGGGAACAGGCTTTGATTCAGACAGACCTGAGTCCCAAACTTATTCCTGATACTTGTATCACTTTAGGAAAATTACTCATTCTTTCTGTTTTGCTTTCCTTACCTAAAAACTGGGATGCAGAATTGCAAAATTTCTGACACATAATAGGAGTTCAATAAAAGTTTGAAAATAATGAGAATATACTTATTTAAGAATTTAATAGCCTAAAATGTTTCATATATGACCCCAAAGTAATGAATTCTCTTACATCTGACTGGACAAGTCCTTTTATTTTATTAATAATACATGTGAACTATTTAATAATTTACTTTAAAATTTTGATTCAATTAGTAATTCTCAGACCAACTGTGATTATTCATATTTTGGAAATAGCAGGTTTTTAATATGATGCTTATTAAGATACCTACATTTTTCTTAGTACAGTGACACTCTTTCATTTTTTCCAAGATATCTTTTACTCATCTTCCAATTTTCATTACAAATTTTTTTTTAATGTTTATTTATTTTTAAGAGAGAGAGACAGAGTGTGAGAGGGGGAGGTGCAGAGAGAGGGAGACACAGAATCCGAACCAGGCTCCAGGCTCCAAGCTGTCAGCACAGAGTCCAACATGGGGCTCGAACTCACAGACCGCGAGATCATGACCTGAGCCGAAGTTAGACGCTCAACTGACTGAGCCACCAGGCACCCCTCCCAATTTTCATTTTTATACTCTCCCCAAATGACTTTATAACTGCAAGAAAAATTAAAAAAAAAAATGTATCTTTTTTAGATCCTAACAAAAGAATCCCAAAGTTTATCAAGGAAAACCCAGAGGTAAAAAGAATAACAATGAGAGCACTGCTGAGGTTATGAGAGAGTTTGGATTACCAGATACTACAATGTATCTTAAAGTACTAACAATTCAGGCTACATGGTACTGATCTAATAATTTAAAAAGTCAAATAACAGAACAAAATAGAGATTCTAGAAATATAACCTATTTAATCTATTACCACAGTATAGAATGAAGGTCTTATTTTAAATCAGTAGATAAAAGAAATATTTAATAAATCATTCCTTTGGGAGGAGGTTGGGGGATGGGTGAAATAGGTAAAGGAGATCAAGAGGAATAAACTTCTAGATATAAAATAGATCACAGAGATGAAAAGTGCAGCATAAGGAATACAGTCAATAATATTGTAATAATGTTGTGCTGTGACAGATGGTAACTACCCTCAGAGTGGTCAGCATGGTGTAATATAGGGAACTGTCCAGTCACTAAGCTGTGCACCTGAAACTAATATAACATTGTATGTCAACGACGTTTCACTTAAAGATAAATACTTTCCACATGGAGGATGGTTTTAAATTTTTAATTTGAATTCTACATAACACCTAAAGAGAAACATGAAATTCAGATTCATTTTCAGTAAATTCCCTTCTTACTCCAGAGATGATCATTCCGGACATTCACTACTTTCCTCGAACTTCTTACATTTCTTTTCTGAATCATCACTTGGCTGAGGTATATTTCATTGAGAAAAATGGAAGCCAGGAGACACACACCTATTTATACCTGACTTACCTACTACCTTCTTTCTGTTGAATGGAGGAAAGTTCTGCGTTTCAAAACGTTCTAAAACATACATTTCCGAACACCCCATGTCATTCTCTTTATTGTGTGCTCACTGACCCATGATAAGCTGCCAATATTACATTCTTCACTTTACTTGTTTTGTTTTTTGTTCCTCATTAGGTCTAAGGTCTTTGAGAGTAGGGATCTATCTTGCTTATTACGGTTGTTATCACAGAACCTGGTGCTTACTCAATTTTTATTGAATGAGTAAAGGATTAAAAAGCTAAATGTAAACAACAAAAAGAATGAAAAACCTAAAAGAATAAGTTTTTTTTTAATGTTTATTTATTTTGAGAGGGAGAGAGAGAGAAAGTGCAAGCAGGAGAGGGACAGACAGGGAGACAGAGAATCCGAAGCAGGCTCCAGGCTCTGAGCTGCCAGCACAGAGCCTGATCCGGGGCTCAAACTCACTAACTGCGAGATCATGACCTGAGCTGAAGTCGGAGGCTCAACCGGCTGAGCCACTCAAGTGCCCCAGAGATAAATATTTTAACTTCTAGCTGTTATGAGTATGGTATCACTTTTCTAAAAATATTAAACTAAGAAGAATAAACACACATGAAGTAATTGACAGATTATATAAAAAAAATTCCCAGGTCATAAGATATTATCTTTATATAGTTTCATACAGAAGCACTATGAAGTTATAAAAATGCTAGAAGTCACAAAGATGGGAAAAAGAACAGGCAAGAGGTTAATATTTGCTATAAATAAAATGGTTTTAATAGATAAAATTCATTACTAATCAGTAAAATAACACATTAATAGAAAATGGACAAGAGATATGAAAGGCAATTCATAAAGAAAAATGGCAGAGTAAACACAAAACAATGGCTGAGAAGTGGGAGTTACGGAAGTGCATTTGAAATTAACATTGGAGGGGCGCCTGGGTGGCTCAGTCGGTTAAGCGTCCGACTTCACCTCAGGTCACGATCTCGCAGTTGACGAGTTCCAGCCCCGCATCAGGCTCTGTGCTGATGGCTCGGAGCCTGGGGCCTGCTTCCGATTCTGTGTTTCCCTCTCTCTCTC
Source organism: Felis catus (assembly GCF_018350175.1). Classification (NCBI taxonomy): domain Eukaryota; kingdom Metazoa; phylum Chordata; class Mammalia; order Carnivora; family Felidae; genus Felis; species Felis catus. Next base: position 11,297,084 of record NC_058378.1, read on the forward strand.
TGCCCCTTCCCTGCTCATGCTCTGTCTCCCTCTGTCTCAAAAATAAATAAACATTAAAAAAAAAAAATTGAAATTAACATTGGATCCCATTTTTAACTATTGTATTTTAAATAGTAAAAAGAATAATAATCAGAAATGAGGAAAATGTGAGGAAACAAGGCTTTTCTTGTAAAATTTGACAGTGTCAAGTGAATCAATTTTCTGGAAAGACAGTGAGATGTTATCATGATCCTTTAATATATGCCTATTCTTTAATCTGTAACTAAAATAAATAAACTGAACTATAACTAAACTGAGACAATAACTAAACTATAACTAAAACAAATAAAATTAAATATATATGGATTTTATATATATTTAAATATATATACATAAATAAATAGAAAACTATGAACGGAGATTAACATTATTTATGGAAATGAAAAAAACATTCATTTTTCAAAAATGAGGTAACAATAAATTTTAAAACTCCCTCAGTATAAAATATTTGAAGCCCTAAAAATCATATAACAAGAGATTAACTGAAAATATAGGTAGGGGCGCCTGGGTGGCTCAGTCGGTTAAGCGTCCAGCTCTTGACTTTGGCTCAGGTTAAGATCTCATGGTCTGCGATTTGAGCTCCCCATCAGTCTCTGCGCTGGCAGCACATAGCCTGCTTGGATTCTCTCTTCCTCTCCCTCTACCCATTCCCTGCTTGTGTGCTCTGTTTCTTTCTCTCTCTCAAAATAAAAAAAAAAAAAAAATAAAGTTAATAAAATATGTGTTAAAGAAAATACAGGTAAAAAATATTCAGAGTGAACTCAGTTGTCCTTTTATATGGATTAATTGTTCTAGCTCTATGTAGTTGCCACCCTATTTTAATTATTGATGCTTTATTTTTTATTATTTTAAAAAAAATATTTATCTTGAGAGAGAGAGAGAGAGAGAGAGAGAGAGAGAGAGAGAGAGAGAGAGAGAGGGACACAGCATGAGCAGGGGAGGAGCAGAGAGAGAGGGAAAGACAGACTCCCACGCAGGCTCTGCACTGTCAGCTCAATCTCGGGAGTGGTGACATCACAACCCAGAGTCAGACCCTTAACTGACGAAGCCAACAGGCACCCCTACGTATTGATGCTTTATAAGTTTTAACAGTTGGTAGGCCAGATGAGTGAGTACTCTCACACTACCTTTTCCTCTCTCAAAATTTTACTGGCTAGTCTTGTGAGTCATTCTTTCAAATGAACTTTCAAATGAATTTCCCAAATTTCAATAAAAAACAAATTTCTTAAAAAACTTTAAGAAAGAAAACAAACTTTTTTTAAATGTTTATTTTTGAGAGAGAAAGAGACAGAATGCGAGTAGAGGAGGGGCAGAGAGAGGGAGACACAGAATCCGAAGCAGGCTCCAGGCTCCGAGCTGTCAGCACACAGCCCGATGCAGGGCTTGAACTCATGAACCATGAGATCATGACCTGAGCGGAAGTCAGATGCTTAACTGACTGAGCCATCCAGGCACCCCAAAACCCAAATTTCTGCTTGAAACTGTATCGTAGTAGATTAACTGGGGGAGAATTTACAACTTTTCAGTATTATTCTATTAGAATATCCTTTCACTGATTTATTTCATCAGTCTTCTCGCCGAATGTCATTTTCTTTAGTCTAGTCTTTAAAAAGACTGCCGTCTTTTTCTTCTCTTTTTCACAGAAATCTTTTTACTGAAGTTGCGAGTGACCTCTTATTTTAAAATTCAGTGGGACACCTGAACTTGACCTGTCCACATCATCTGAAGATCTCTTCATCTTGAATGCGAAAACATGAAAAATAAAGCTGGTTTTAATAACTGCCTATATTCATGCTTAATTTGCTTTTCAGATACATACGAGGAACTCTTCTAGCAGATTCCTTCATAAACTGGACTCATAAATGCTATGTTTAATCTTTACATTGAATATGGTCTTTACCATTAGTGCTTTACTTTTTTTTTCTTTTTACATAACTTGATCGACTTATTGTATCAATTCAAATTTAGCTTAAAGATTGTTCAATTACTCCCAAGGAATTCAATATGTTGATCTCGTTGTTTAGTGTATAACTAAGGAAAAAATGATAAAGCAAAGACTTGAAATAAATGGTTGTAACACTTGAAACAGATATTGACACAAAGTTAGTTTTAAAATCTTACCTTTCCACATAAATACTTTTGCTGGTTCCCAAAGCATATAAGCTAGTCAGAATTCTATAACATGACACCTGTACATCTTCCACTAAGGAAAAATAAAAACAGAACAAAAACACTTGTTATTTATACACTGTCGTAAGAAATTTTAGAATAAAACCAAAATTCCATATTGAGAGCATACTTATGTTTTAGCATTTTTAAAAAAAAATCAAAATTAGGGGTGCCTGGTTCGCTCAGTCGGTTAAATGTCCGACTTCAGCTCAGGTCATGATCTTGCAGTTCGTGAGTTTGAGCCCCACATCGGGCTCTGTGCTGACAGCTTGGAGCCTGGGGCCTGCTTCAGAGTCTGTGTCTCCCTCTGTCTCTGCCCTACCCCTGCTCATGCTCTGTGTGTCTCTCTCTCAAAAATAAATAGACATTAAAAAAAATTGTTTTTAAAGCAAAATTAGAACAAACAGATATGTAAAATGAAATAAAAAATTGCTTCTCAAGCAAAATTCGTTTCTTTAAGGAGCTGAAAGCATTCTATGGAATGGACTATAATTATTCGGAACATTCTCAGGAACATTTTAAAAATAATTTTTCTGTAGATGGAAGAAAAAAGGATTTCAAGAATAAAATTAAACACAAGAATATTTGGGAAGGTCAGGCAGATTGTGTCTCCTGTTTTGAAGGTATATAAAGACTGTGTCTTTTATTTTAACACCTAAGTGAACAATAATGAGAGTGCTGGAGGAGGTCGTGAATTACTTGTTTTTGACCTGACATTCGAAGCATCGGGAAGCCAATCTTATAGAGAAGCCAGAAACTAAAATAAAACCTTATAGGTGATCTATGATCCGATAAGGCATGTTTAAAAGGCAAGAAAGAAAATCTAAGAACCTTGGATTTCTAATCCCAACTCTTCTAGTATTTCCTGGAGAATGTACCATGACATGAATGCAGAAATCATCCTTGTCCTCCGGACCTGGTTCCGTGTCCACACTGCACTGCAGTGCTCCTACAATGGTTCAAGGACATGTGCCGCGAGTAGCGGCTGTGTCATCCACTGAGTAACACAGTGGTTTTCACACACAGCCGTACTTCACTGGGAGACCTACAAGGTGGAGAGTCTGAGTAGGCATGTCATTAAGACCCACTTAACAAGGGCTTACATCTCTCACGCTCAACATCAGTAGGAGAGTCGGAAATTGGGACAGGTCACGTATCATTGTGTTTCGCATTGCTATTAGCGTTCTGTGGATATTTTTAATAATTATGGAAATCTATGCAAAAATAGCCGGTTAAATCCATAAAAACAGACCAAAACCTACAAATAGAAAGCGTGTGAGCCACTGTAGTAGGCCAACTGTTTAGCCACGGACTTTGTCAGAATTACAGCTTGTAGAACAATGTGCACTGACTCAGACGTAATTGGAAAACAATGTTGCACATCCCGTGATCAAACTGCATTAGAAAAATTCCATGGAAAGAGGGAACAGAGAAGCAGCAAAATTTGGAACCTGCACTTGAACAAGGTGGAAATGACTGCCCACCACCACTACCTTCCTGGTCCCTTCTGTGAATGCATGTGATTCAGTGATCTACCTCTCTAAGAATGGTTTCTGTAACTCAAATGTCAACCGAATGTTCCAGGGGCAAAAAAAAAAAAAAAGAGTGCATTTCAATGGATAAGCAGCGCTTGATGGGGCTTTTACAATTTCTCATTGTACTATTAGATAGTGAAAGTCTAAGTAATAGGTTTACATACATATTAGATCTTCTCCGAACTGATGCTGGCCAATATGCTCAAATAATGATGACAGCATTGGCAACAGAGCCACCGTGGTATAATTGATAATCTGAGTAACACCTTTGGGTTGGTTTCGGGTGTGGGTGAACTGGCCCTGCTTGAGGTTCTCCATCGTCTTCTCCAGATCCTCCGCTGCATTGTCCAGAAACGTTCTGAGCGCACTTTTAACACTCTCCAGGCCAGTCTTCATGACAGTCCTGGCAATTAGAGAAGGGAGAACAGACACCTTGCAAAAGGACCAAGTGGAATAGAAATAACACATGCTTCTACTTTGGTTACTTATCCGTGACTTTCACTCAGCCAATTACTTTAATTCACCCTCAATAAACTTTTTCAACGTACTTGAATTTACAGTAATATATTGCTCCGTGAATGCATAACCTTTCCCAAATGTCTTCACCGTCAACTTAATGAGGGCCCAGATCAAGAGGCAGCGCTCATGCTCTGTATTTTCTAGCAATTTTGAGTATTTGTTTCATAATGAGCAAAACACAGGTTTTGAGCCAGCTAATCCCCAAATCCAACACGACCGAAACGGTTTCTGAGGCAACGGCTGTGAAAGAAACGTTGAATCCCTGCTACACCAAGTCATTAAATGATGTAAATGTTTTAGGAGTGAAGTGTAGCCATGAGCTAAATGAGCCTCTAAAGGCTGAACTTTGTACAGAAGTGACCCCCAAATGCCACTATTTCTAGTAGGAAATGAAGGGATCTAATAGCATCTACTTTTTTCATTTATTATACAAAACACCTCAAGTAAAATTTTAAAGGCAAAAATAAAGAACCCAAGAGTATCATGGGGTATTCTCTGTAGGAGACATGGAGGAATTTTTATTTAGATCTATCCTGGATAATAAGTGAAATAAATGTATGACTTAAAGGCTGAATCAATCCTGTGAGATACACGGATTTGGTATTTAGGCAAACGATTGGGTTTCCAGTCCTGTGGCTGGGAGGGCAGAGTAGAAAGTACACGGACTTGGGAACTGGCCTACTTCCACACTTACTATGCAATCAAAAGCTTCACTTTGCTCATCTGTAAAATAAGAATAAAGCTCATGTCCTTATAAAGCTAAATGTTACCACAAGTGTGGAACACAAGTTACCCCACCTAGAAGCTACTGAGACCTCTGAAGTTGCAGCTTACCATCATCTTTACTGGACATGATACATTCCCGCTTCAACCTTCAGTTACATACCTAGCTGCTACAGACATTGCTTGAAATTTAAATAACGATATATATATATGATCACAAAAATAACAGAATGCCATTTATTAGTAATTTACAAAATACGTTTTCACCCACAAGTGTTTATTACAATTCCAAACACTGAAATCAAGAGACAAGGAATGTCTTAATATTCTTTTAAGTGTAGCACTACTATGCTCACTTAGACAAAAACATATCCATTTACCTTGCATCCAAAGTCTGACCCAAAATATGAAGACAGTTGACAATTGATGTGGCATCATTTCCTAAAGAGCAAACAAAATGCTATATAAATTGCCCGGAGGATTTCTCAGCGACCTTTTCTGGTAATATTTGTGTACCAAAAATTAGTCAACAGTACAACCCGACAGTAACTCAATTAACAAGATTTTTTGATAATCAAGTTCAAAATCATGCGGTTTTTCTGCTCGAAAGTGGTTATGCAAATGTAAGTAGAAAAGCAATAAAGCATGTTTCATCAAATAGCTGACATACTCAAGAAGCATTCAAAGCACTGTGCCAGGCTGAAGTGTTTTAACTGAACTCTTCAAATATATTCACCTCCCCATATTGGCTCATCTTCCTCCTAAGTCATAATGTGTAGCAACTTTTTAAAATCAGCTCATATCCTTTATGAAACGAGATGGGCTAAAAGTCCCATAAATAAATTGAATTCCTTTGCAATTACCCAAGCGTCTCTGCTTTCTTACTCCATTCAGCTGCATTAGGATGAATTATTTTGCCCAAGTGTTTTTGGCCTTCGGTGAAAACGAGCCACCAAACTATCACGTAAATAAGCATCAGAAGCTGAAGAAATTAAATCCTACCCTTCTCAGATATTTGAAATGGGGATGGCTTTTCTCGAAAGATGACGTTCACCCATTTTAACTGTGTATTTTACCAGAAAGTACAGAAATAGGAATGATGAATTACTGTACCTATTTGACTTTGTGATGAAGATACATAACAGCAAATAAATAAAATGATGAATCCAAAGTTACAAAGTAATTTGGCCACTCACAATACAGCTTGCCATTATTGCCTCCTCATTTTATAGTTCCCTATTTATAATACATAGAGTCATTTCCCGGGTCCTGAGGTCTGAATGTACATTTTTAATAACATTTGAGTATGTTACATTCTTTAGGCAAAAAAAAAAAATCTTTATATGAAAATTAACAACTGCCTTAGAATCTGGATAAGACAGTTTAGTGATATGATATACATAAGAAAAAAGAAAACTAAGGTGTTCATTGCTAGACTCTGAGTTCTTTGATAAAATGTCCCATTCATCTCGTGCTTTGATTCTCAGAATTTCTGGTAATAATGAAGACAAAATCAGCAGAAAGGCAGAATTTGTTATGTCCCTGTCTATTGATTCGTAGGGCTTTCACTGCAGCCCATGGAAGTGTTACTCATTTAATTATTCATTCACTCAATAAATACATGTCAAATACCAGGCATTCTGAAACTTCCAGTTATAAGTGAAACAGAGTTCTCATGGTACTTGCATTTTAATGGAGGACACAGTTAATAAAATATTAAGAAAAAAATCAATATGAACCTAATACCAGGCTACAGTAAAAACTATATATTTATATATATTAATTATATAACTATATATATATAGTTACACACACACACATACATACATATATCAGAGAATAGGGATAAGAGCAACTGGGTAGGGTAATAAGGTGAGTGGTCACAAGGCTCTAAGAAGGTGGCATTTGAGCAGAGATTTGAATGAACAAATCATGCCTACATCTGGGAGAAGGGCCCAGGCAGAGGGAACACCATGTGCAAAGGCTCTGAGGCAGAAAATGAAGCTGGTGTTCCACGTAAGGCAGTGAAGGTGGCTGATGTGTGATCAAGATTCAGGGGAAAGAAGGGGGGTATGAGGTAGAGAGGAAGGGACTGGCCAGGTTTTGCAATTAGAGCAAGAGGTCTGATTTTTTTTTTTTTCAGGTGCAATAGAAAATATCCTTAGGTTTTGAACAGGAAGGGTTCTGGTTTCTATTTTAAAAGGACTAATTCACACTGTGCAAAACTCTGGAAGGGCAAGAGTGCAAGTCGGTTAGGAAGCTGCTACAGTCAATGACACTGAATTTGCATTAGGATACCAGCAGTGAAGAAGTTAAGAATTCATTTTAAGCCTTCGCTTATGGACTGAACGTGAAATGAGACGGATGGGAATCAGGGATAACTCCAAAATTGGGTGAGCACTTGTATGAGCAATTGGGTGAACGGTGGTAAGATTTACTGATGTAGAGAGAGCACGGGACGGGAGCCGGATGAGGGAGCTGGGGGCAGCTCAATCTGCTTCAGGCAGGTTCAGCATGATGGGCCTATTAATGTCAGGTAGAGAAGCAGAATAGGCTGCCGGTGCACACATCTGGAGTGCAGAGAACACAGCTGGGTTGGGGCTACACATTTGGGCCCCATAAGCATACAGATACTTTGAAAAATCATGGGCCTGAATGAAATTGGCCAGCATGTGCATAAATACAGAAGAAAAAAAAGGTCTCAGGGCCTCCAATGTTTGGAAGTGTGAAAGATAAGGAGGATACGGCCCAGAAAATGAGAAAGAGAAGGCCCAGGAGGGAGAGGGGACACAAGGCAACGTGTGAGACTCTAATGGAAGTTATTAGTTAGCCCCAAGTCAGAGAGGCTGGCCCCTCACTCTTTGTCCTAAAACTCAGTTCTTTTTCCCTTTCCCTTCCAGTCTGCTGTCTCCTCCTATAGAGGACCAGTGTTTGTACTTTGAGCCTTTTCCAAAGGAGTGGCTGGGGTATTGCAAACCTCCATTCACTATGAACTCGTGAGGCGGGATTTCTGTTCCTGGTGTAGGCCAGCCCCGAGAATAGTGTCCGGTAAACAGCAGGTATTCAGTTAAATCTTGTGGGCTGTGAAGAATAGGAAATACTACCAGTGGCCAGACAAGTTCTGGGGGTCAGAGGAAAATGCATAGGGCGTATGGAAGATTTCTGTGATTGTAGAGTAACCCACCATAAGCTCTGGGAATCGTCACATTTTGGTATACCCCATATTAGACGCAGTATAACTTTGAATGGAAACATCTCCGTGTAAAAAAAAAAAATGGTGGGGGGAGGCCCCTAAGGAATGTAGAAAAAGTACAAATTGAATCTTCAACATCTTGTTGGGCAGACCAAGCAAAAGCATCAATTCTACCAGCAGGGGTAGAGGCGTAGCTTATGATTAGTTTTGAAGAGATAAAGCATGTAGCAAGAACTTTAAATAATATAAGAACCCCGTGCACCCCGCCCTTCTGAAGGCTCTCTGGATCGCCATTACCAGAAATGTCAATCACACTATCGGTAAGGACAGGAAAGGCTAGTGACAGTGGAGTAAGATGATGAAATTCTAAAGCGATGATTGTATTTTCATGTATTTAACTACATGTAATGTCTTCACTACTCGGACTAGAATAAAAACCAAAAGTTTGATACTTTCCAGCTTATGCTCTTTCAAGGTCCAAACTGCTTCCCTTGTCTTAAACATAACTGACCAACACTTAAGGAAACACCCATGAGTTAGTTGCCTACTTGTCTCTGAGGTTGTGTGTTCCCATCAGTGCGTAAGCATGAAAGGTACATAACTAAAATCATAACCTATCCCTGAATCTGACAGCAAGAGACAGCAAACGTTTGGTTTTTACAATGATTGTACCAACTCATAAAACACGACAACTCTCTAAATAAAAACAACAAAATTAAAAGAGGTTAGAGTCAAAATATTCCTTTTGTATCTTAATCTCAATTTGCTTTATGGTTTTTAATATAAGGTTCCTGTAAACCAGGAGTTTTCAATGTTATTCAAAATCTGACGTGTGATGTCCTGCTTCCGTTTTGTAATCAGATGTTTCGAGTCACTGGGAAAGCAGTGACAGACTTTCTAATTTTTATTCTTCATCCTCACTTGTCTCCCATGGCTCTTGACACAATACCTCATTGTGTTCGCTTCTTTGAAGAAACGATTAATCTTGGCAGAATCCTCATTAATAATGTGAAATAAAACTATGCTAGAGGCACAAATTTCTCTCAAAATTATGAGGGGATAAAAAGAGACTGAAAAGGGCCAATGGCTTCATTACTTCCGAAGTCTGTGACACTGAACAGAATAAAATTATTGAAACTTTAACCTAGTGAGAAGTTTTAGTTAAATTGAAAATATATTTTAGATAATTACATATTCTATTTATTTACCCCGAAGTAAGTACATTCTCTCAAAGTGGTATGTTCAAAGGAAAGAAATATCTGTTATCGCTCTAATACTATTTTCTGATACTATTTTCATGATAGGTCTCTAATTCTGTCGTTTCTCACCTATTTCTTCACAAGAAATGCGTTATTTTTTATATAGCACATAAAACAAGTTAAATCCAGGAAACTCTTGTCTTTGCTATGTATACTGTCATGAAAGAACAGAACTGTTACTCTAGGGAAAGACCTTAACAATATTTTAGTGATTTCAACAACACTCAGCAAAAGCAGCACATTGCGCATAACTGAACTATTAAATTCCCAGCATAATGACATGTCCAATTTTCAGATATGCACTATCCTCAGAGACCCTGAGTGCTTTAAGTAATTTTCCTTTCATTATGTGTCCCATTAAACACAAGCACGATCTGAACCTTCTTAGGGATGATACGTACATGTACTAGTTTTCTAATATCTCCTGATACAAGATAGCAGTCCTCATTTTAAACACTTGAATGGGTTTTGGGGGTGGGGAGATAACAGATGGGTCAACATAAATTTAACACATTAATTTGTTGATCAGGGAGAGATACCAACTGATAGAATCTACTGTATCACTTTACTACTGAAACTCTGCAAACATAACATTAAGATTTACACGGCAGTTTAAATCAGGCATCTCTTCCTGGGGGGAGAAAACCCAACATTTTAACAAGAACTACTGCTTCTTTTAAATATGTGACAATACTGGGGCGCCTGGGTGGCTCAGTCGGTTAAGTGGCCGACTTCGGCTCAGGTCACGATCTCACAGTCTGTGAGTTTGAGCCCCGCGACGGGCTCTGTGCTGACCGCTTGGAGCCTGGAGCCTGTTTCAGATTCTGTGTCTCCCTCTCTCTCTGACCCTCCCCCTTTCATGCTCTGTCTGTCTCAAAAATAAATAAACGTTAAAAAAAATAAACAATAAATAAATATGTGACAATACTTACCCTATTTAATATCCCTGCGGCTAATACTGGAGTCAAATTAAAGACGTGCCACATTGGGTTCTAGGGTCACTGAGGACAAACCAGAAGAAATTTTGGAGTACTATGCTCAATTTTGGAGTGTTTGGTTGATTCCAGGCATTCCCAAAAATGTCTCTGCTATCAGATTAGGAAACTCTCCAGCTCTCTGGACAATCTGCTATCTCACTAATACGTGAACAATTTACCAGAAAGTGTGAAAGTAGAAAAGGCTTCCGAATGATAACTATTTTGTGCCTTCTCAAATAGTTCCTCTAGGTGAAAGGATCACAGTTGGCTGGGTTTAATGATCTTGTTTGAATAGTCATTAATTATGCATTACTTCCTCTTCAGTGTAAGTACCCTAAGTGGTTTCTTGGACACCTTAAGAAATAAAAATATATATATATATATGTGATTCTAATGAAATGTGGGATAATTGGATACATTTTTCTTAATCATCTCATAAACCAAAAAAAAAAAAAAGGTAAAATTTCAGTTATTCTGAACGTAAGAAAATTCCAAATCAAGAGCCCTTATCTCTTTGTTCTAAGTGTCTGCTCTTCTCTTTTGGAATGTAGGCTTCCTAAAGGCAAGACCTAGTTGGTTCATTCCTTCAGTCACCTGACATGGGTAAAAGACCTACTATGTGCCAGGCTTCAGATACAACAAGCCCTCAGTGAGCCGAGAGATTTGTGCCAGACAGGGATGTGACTCTGGGGACATCATGGAGGACAGGTACTCGAGTGAACAGAATGTTCTAAGAGTAGGGGGAGGGACTAAAATCAGGGAGGTTGGGGAAGGTTTTCCTGACAGAGTATGTAATATTTGGGTTGAAATCTGAAGGATGAGGTGTGCAGTTTACTCCACTGAGTGTGAAGGACTGGAGAGGAGACTTATGTCTGGGGACCCCATTCTAGTAGGCCATTACAGCAGGTGGAAAGACCCTGCACAGAAAGGGATATGATACTTTTAAGAAGCAGAGAGAAGGCCACTTAAGCTGAAGCATAGACAGCAGGCCAGAACATGGCAGGGAAGGTGGATGGAGGGGTACTTAGGGGATAGCCTATGAAACACTAATGTGGCCAGATTCAGAAATTTTCTTCTCAAGAAAAGGGAAGCCACTGAACCTGCAGGAGAGTGATAGGAAAGACAGGATTGTGGGAAGATCCAACTGCTGTGGAGCACACTTTGGAAGAGCAAGACGAGATTCAGGGAGAATGGTCAGTTTGTTCCAAGAGGACAGATGACTGATGCCTGGACTGGCCTCCGATGGTCACAGTGGAGAAGTGCAGAAATCTTCATTTTCCTATTCTCACAGTCTGAAAGGATGACCCCACACAGCAGAGCACAATAAATGTTGATTGATGGAGTTCCTGGGGCGGGGGGCTCGGTCAGTTAAGTGTCTGACTTCGGCTCAGGGCATGATCTCCTGGTTCATGAGTTCAAGCCCCACGTCAGGCTCTGAGCTGTCAGAGCCTGGAGCCTGTTTCAGATTCTGTGTCTCCCTCTCTCTGCCCCCCCCCCCCCTGCTCATTCTCTGTCCCTGTCTCTCTCAAAAATAATTAAACATTAAAAAAATTTTTAATAAAAATTAAAAATGAATATTGAATGAATGCATCAAATGAATGCTATTAAGGCATTAGATTGTATTTTATTATTATTCATTTCACATATAAAAATAAAGCCCTTATGAAGTCCTGATTTGCATACACCTGTGGCACCACGGCTGTCCCTGTTGGAGGCTTAGTTACCAGATTCTGCTTCCTTTCCAACTGACCGAAAGGCTTAAACAGGCTGTAGCAGTAGGGCTTATGTATTTTCTACCATCGCTGGCATTTGTAATCAGAATTTCCACTTAGCAAAAGTGAGCACAAATGGTGGGATTAAAAAGCAATATTTCATTAGTTGGCAATGGGTCCTTGAAAATGGCAAATGGGATTCCCATCACTTCTCAACTTGCCTGGGTCCTGTCCATGTTCTAACCAATTTCCTTAAATACAAGAGTACACCAACTTATAATCACTAACGAGGATGTCAGAATTGAAACAGGAAGCCTATATATATATATATATATATATATATATATATATATATATATATGTATAATGGAGATACTAATTTCTTCATTGTTATATTTTTCCATAAAGCATTCTAATGGATTCATCAGAACTACTGTTCTGTGGGGAATAGGGCCTGTTTCTGCTTTTAAAAGATTTAGTTTTTTCAAATATAAAATGAAACGGTTTAAATGCCTCAAAAAAATATATGAAGCATAAAACGTTTTGTACTGATGGTCTCTTTAGTTCTTAAATAGTGTGCCTCAATGTAGAGAATGCATTTTTAAGTCGATAAAAGACATACACAAATATAGAAGTCCAAATGTGGGGAATCTTCAATTAATCAGAAAAGTCCGTCAACTACAGATGAAGTCTGGAAGTATAACAACAATTTAATTTGGCAGCCAGCTTGGAATAAAGAGTCCCTTACTCATCAGATCCTGAACTCACCACAATCACTACCACCAAGACGAATATTTTGTCTCTTGGTATGAATATTCCCCTTGTGTCTCCAATCGCACCTTCCTGACATGTTGAGGGTGTGTCTTTCTACATCTTTACTTCTGGTCATCGCTCCTAAGACACAAAGCCCGGGCATTCCTTTGTCAACCTCAACTTTTAACTGTCTTAATCTGTCCTTAGCTTAAGTCATAAACAGTTTGTAAATTTAAAGCAGTACAGTAAAAACCACTTTGATCATCAGTGTATTGCCTACCAGAATTTGGAAAAAAAATGGTATCATGTTAGAGAAGGGAGAAAGGAAAAAATCACAGATAATAGGACTATAAAGGACCACTATGTATGTATTTGTGTGTGTGTGTGTGTGTGTGTGTGTGTGTACATTAGGTCTCTCTCTTTAGGGAAATCCACAATGGCAGAACTGATACATCAAAAATAAATAGTTGGTATACCACTTCGACTTCATTCTGGAAATGGGTAAATTATAAAGGCTTAATTGTGCATGTACTTTAAAGAGCCAAGTCCTCTAGGTTCCCCTAGGAATCCCTTAGGTTTGAAAGCTGTTAAGATTGCAGTTTACATAATCCTTCAACATTCATTATCTTACATTCGATCAGCTATGTGCAACTGATCTCTAAGATTAGTATTTATTGTGACCCAGTTTAAAAATGGAAAAACATGGGGTGCCTGGGTGGCTCAGTTGGTTAAGCAGCTGACTTTGGCTTAGGTCAAGATCTCACAGTTTGTGGGTTTGAGCTCCGTGTCGGGCTCTGTGCTGACAGCTCAGAGCCTGGAGCCTGTTTCAGATTCTGTGTCTCCCTCTGTCTCTGCCCCTCCCCTGCTCACGCTCTGTCTCTGTCTCAAAAATAAACAAACGTTAATTTTTTCTTTTTAAATGGAAAAACAAAAACAAAGGTTCAGAGAAATCAAGTCTCTCATCCAAATCATTCAGCTGGTCTAGTTACAAATAAAGCATTTATATCTAGGTTTTCCGACTTGAAGCCCACTATTTTTCTGGGACATCCTACTAGAGTCTAAAGCCAGGTTGTAACTGTCATGTGTAAACATGATATGGATAAGACTTAAAGATTCTAATAACTTGACAAGACTGTATTAGAAAATGTTTGATTAACAAAGGCCTCCTGAAGTTCGTATTATTGTATAGGCAAATGCCAAAACAAATTTGAAACCCTGAAAACAAGAGACGCTAGAATAATATAAAGAAGACACACACAAGTACGCTTTTGAGGTAAAGTAGCTCTCCAGTAAATTCCTGTTAAAAATAAAAATAATAGTATTTAAAGGCTACAGGATTTAAAATACAATGCCTAAATGGAGTATCAGCATCATGTAGGGATGGTATGAATATTAAAGTCTGGCTTGTCTCCATGGAGAGGTAGTACAAATTTCATCAATGCATTTATCTTCAATTACTAGTCCCTTAAGAAACATAGGAGGTTAAAGAACAGGCAAAATTTATCCACAGTAAAAGAAGTCTATATGTAGTGCCTTTGCAGAGGTTATAAACCGGAAATGGCACAAGGGAGGCTTCTGGGGTGCTGGAAATATTTTATGTCTTGATCTGAGCAAATGGACATGTATGCATGGATGGAAAATTTCAACAAACTGTATCATCAAGCTGTCTTCAAGATTTGTGTACTTTGCTCCATATATGGAACACCTCAGAAAAAATTTTTAGAAGAAATTATAGTGAAATATAAACTAAGAAGCCAAGAATTTACAGTAAGAACTTAGAAACAGCACAACGGAAATATTACCATCCTCATCAGTAAGAATGCAAACACTGCTCTTGAGAAAAGGGGTCCCCATCAGAGCGATACAGAATAAGACAGCATTCTCGGAAAACAAATGGAGGACACTTGAATCCACTGTTATTACGAGAAAGTTGAAGAGTTTCTAACAATTCTGTCTGCACAATGTTCATACAAATTTTTCTATGTCGAGGAAAAGTCAAACAAAAATCAGTCAACTAGAAATTACTTTGAAGGGATTTTGCCCAATGATGTGGCACAACTTAAATACGAATGCAAAAACTCAGGCAATTTAAATGAAATGCAGGGGCGCCTGGGAGGCTCAGTTGGTTAGGCGTCTCTTAGTTTCAGCTTGGGTCATGATCTCACGATTCCTGATTTTGAGCCCTGCGTTGGGCTTTGTGTTGACTGTGCAGACCCTGACTGTGCAGACCCTGCTTGGGATATTCTCTCTCTCTCTCTCTCTCTCTCTCTCTCTCTCTCTCTCTCTCTCTCTTTCAAAATAAATAATAAACTTTTAAAAATATTCACTCTGTCTTATATAGAAATGACTTAACCCTTAGCGTTTCCTGTGAATGGAACTGAACTTACATCTGTATCAGTACACTAAATATTTCATTACTAAAATCACCCCAACACTGTCTCAAAACCGACAGTGCAGAGAGCTAAAGTTTGCTTTCGTGCTTTACAAAAGCAGATGCAGGAAATGAAAACACAAATTCTGCCAGCTGCTCTGGAGTCCTAAAGCCCCACGGCAAGGAGAATCTGTGGCATGTGGGTGACTGCCCTGCGTGGCTGTCCAAAAGCAGGTGCGCGGTGTGTGGACTTCAGTCACGCGAATTCTCAGACACAAACAAAAGCTAACTATGGGGTGGGTGATGCTAGAAAAGTCACTTCTGCCACGTGAGGTCCTTGCCTCACTGCCTCTACCATGAAGCTCCAATGTCTGGAATGCAGTCAACATGCAAATCTGTAGTCAAGAGCATTAAAAAAAAAAAAAAAAGAAGAAGAAGAAGAAGAAGAAGTGCAGTTAAAAATTTTTTTCTGACTTATGACAGCTCATTCTTTAATCTATCAGAAACAGACAAATGAATTCAAGGGCCCGGTTGCACTTCACCCCTCCGAAATAAAAGACGGCAGAAGCCGCCATGTCCATTCATTTTCTCTTTCATAATACAACCTTTTGATTTTCAAATGTGCTTTGGACCAGCATAAAAAAGTTACAGTCTTCAATTTCACCATAGAGAATGCTACTTACAAACGACCTCGAGGACCTTATCTTGGCCTATGACAACCATGCATGCAGCCATGCAAACATGCATTCATGCAACATAGCAGCACACAACACAGTGCAAAATTGGCAAAGAAAACCAAGTGATGGCCATGCTAGTATTGGTTGCAAGGGTCTCCTTACCAAATAGTGAAATCCTATGCCTGACAAGAACTCCAAGTTTGCAGAATAGGCTGAAGACAAAAGAAAAACAAAAGAGAAAGGGGGGAAGGGGGAGGGAAGATAGAAAAGACAGGGAGAAATTAAAATAAAATTTAAAAAAAAGAAGAAAAAAA
Source organism: Felis catus (assembly GCF_018350175.1). NCBI lineage: Eukaryota > Metazoa > Chordata > Mammalia > Carnivora > Felidae > Felis > Felis catus. The sequence goes on from NC_058378.1 coordinate 11,313,325, forward strand.
AAGAAAAATAAACAGCTGATATATGAGCAGGAAAAAAGCAACATGATGTCACGCAGAAAGAATCAATTTTCTGAGCAGAATGTGGAGTAGAGGTATTAAAGAAAGAATCTTTGAGTGCATATCTTTAACAAACATGGTTAAAAAAGCACATATTATAAGTAAAGAAACCAAAAAAAATTTGAAAGCAAAGCTAATTAATATAAAAGCAATCTATATGAACCCCTTAAGAATATGACTACTCAAATAGCACAAGGAAAACGCTTAAAATTTTATCTGCCCAAATGTACCACTGAAATTCTAGAATTTTTGTTGTTGTTGTTATGGATTATTATTTAAAATCAGAAGTATGGCACTTGGGGCATGAAATGTCACTTTAAGGTTTAGTATGTTTATCATTTGAACTTTCCTTCTTTCCAACTGTGAGCATACCCCTTCCATATACACCAAAGCATCCAGTGAATTTGAACACAGTGAGGTAGAGATAGAATTTGAACAACTGATAATCACTCAGAAAAATGTTGCAGATGCAATCACTTCAAGGGCTCTTCATGCTAATGTTTGACTTAAGCCTATTTCTATCTCCTCCAGAGCAAGTTTCTGGGCCACTGTGTTCCTGGGGATCGGCCGTGGGAGATCCCAAACAAGGGTGGCCTGCATTCAGCAGGACAGCAGTGATATGTACTAACTCTCACATCAGAACCTGGGAAAGACCTGCCATTGTCCCAGCTTGTCCCCAGGCTGCAGTCTGGCGGGCTCCTTCCAGGTCTTCTAGAAATACCCTTCACTCCCTTCCCTGCTATACTCCCTTCTATCCATCCCTCAGGATTCAGCAACAGACACGTCTACTCCAACAAGCCTTTGCTAACACCCAGTGCTCCTTCACCACTCCCAGTCCAAGCTGAAAGGGTTCCTTCCAGCCTCTCCTAGGGGTCATGTGCAAATCTCTACCATGACACGTAACCTTCCATATTGCAAATGATACTATTTTCACATCTACCCAAACACTTCTGAGCTCTCAGATAGAGGCTCTGCGTAGCCAGAACTTGATGGAAGCTCTAGCCTTGATGACCCATGTGTACCACACCACCCACACCCAGCTTGACTGTCCCAGCTAGATCCTGACTGCCCCATTCTGTCTTGCAAAGCTCTCCCATAAACAGCAGTGTGTAGACATGCCCTCCCCAAGACTGGGGATATGGACGATGCCATGGAAAAAAAATGGAGTCATGAGCTCACGGCAGGACTGGAGAAAGGAGACGGAGAATCACGTCTGTGACTCTGACTCTTTTAACAGTAAGTTTTGGCTATCATCTCTCATTTCTGTAACAATACAGAATAATGTATTAATGAAAAATAACTATAAAGGGTATCGTACAGCTTTTCCGAGAGAACAAGCATCGGCAAATCTCTCAGTGAATTTGAGGTCTTGAGTCGTCTCCTAGCAGTTCTAAAAGTTTTTAAAACAATGACCTATTCAAGCAGATATTATATTTAAAATGAGATATTAGCCTCCTGAGCTGCATTGTCTCTGTGTTATAATGTAAACAAAAAAAGAGATAATAAAATAAGCAACGTTCTCCAGGTGCTCTGACCCACTGAGCCTTAGGCTAATTCAACAACGATCTGCCTCCATCTCTAGAGAGTGAGCGCTTGTCAGAGTTGTACGTATTTTGGATCCCTATATGTATATCAACCTGTTTTAAGTGATCTCGTTTTACTTCTTACGAACTGAGACTCTGTCGTATCAGTGTGAAACATTCTGAGATGATGTTGAATTTGTAATGCTAGGATCATGTTTGAACCCAATTCATCCAGACCTAGGACATTTTCCTGTGATGAAAAACACAGCATTATTCTGTGTCCGATTCTGTTGGATTATAGTGAATGTCTGAGAACCTGTTTGAAAAAAATGACTTCTTAAAATAGCAATGCTTCTTAACTTTGGTTGTTCCTAATCAGTAGCCGATATGTAGAAATAGAAATATGTAGATATGTAGAAACAGAAATATGCAGATATGTAGAAAACCAGGTTCTCACAAAGGACAAACTGTATCTATTTCCCCTCCTGTGCTATCATCCACTTTTAGAGTGGAGTTTGTATATCAACTATAAGGTTTTATTATTATAAGCTTTAGCCTATAGTTTCTCTAAAAATATTCTCCATAATACTGTCTTCTCTTTCTGTATGTATATCCCTCCATTACTCACATTCTTAAGAAATTATAATTCATTGGGGCGCCTGGGTGGCTCAGTGGGTCAAGCATCCAACTTTGGCTCAGGTCATGATCTCTGGGTCTGTGAGTTCGAGCCCTGTATCGGGCTCTGCTCTGTGCTGATAGCTCAGAGCCTGGAGCCTGCTTTGGATTCTGTGTCTCCGTCTCTCTCTGCCCCACCACGCTCGCTTGCTCACACATGCACACACTCTCTCTCAAAAATAAACAGTAAAATAATTAAGAAAAAGAATTCATAACGCACCTACAATTCCTTGGCGTTGATGCCTCACTGCTCTACAGAAACACTCCCTAGAAATTCTCGGTGCTTGCTGATCAGTAAATCAAAAAATACTTTTTCAATCTCGGTCCTGGAAAGCTGCCTATGGTACTTGGCATCACTGACTACTTCAATCTGGGAAACTCTCAGTTCTGTTTTACAGCGATATGTTTCCCCTTCTTCTCTAATAAATCATCCTCAGTGTTCTTCAAAGAACCATTTCTGAAAACCCTTCAGATGTAATGAGTCTCTAAGGTTTGGAATTCAGACCTTTTTGCTTCTCTGTCTACTCTCCCTTCATCTGCTTCCAGAACTGTGAGCATAACATGGGTACAGATAATCTCCAAATATGCCATTTCCGGCTGAATAACCTGCCATGCTTCAGTAATTACCTAACCAAACCGAACCCCTTCTTCTCAAAACCAGGTCTCCGTCATTTCTTTTTTTACTGTTGCCAGCAATATTGTTCTAACCACTCAGCACTGAAACTCCAGCACCGTGGGGACCTGCCATATGACCCACTGCCAAGGTCTGTGATTCTCTCTCATCCGTGCTTCCCGCATCCAACCCCTCTCTCCACGTACATTTCCTCTGTATTCCCAGTACTTCATATATGTTTCCGTTGTACTCATCACAACTTGTTAAGTGGTTAGCGCTACATGTATGCAGGTACTCAGCTGCACTTTTAAGTGCACCTAATTGGAACTGCATTGTTATATGTGTGTGTTTATCATCCTCAGTCCTAGGACGGCACCTTGGACACGGCATGGCGGGCATTCAGAAACGCGTGCTGAATGGATCTGTGGGTAGAACCACCTCTTTAAGGTAGCACTTCCCTCACGACAGCCTGCATTGCTGTCATGGCCTCTTAGCAAGCTCACACTTCTCAATCCCACTTTTGTGGCCAGACTGCCCTTTATCCCAATGGCTTCATAGGGCTCAGGAATTAAGTAAAAAAGATTAATTATAAAAATTAAAAAGAAAAAAGGAAGAAGGTGCCTTGTTCCAGCAGTTAATATCGATGACTGGGTTCTATCATGAATCTACGTCACCCACACTTACCCTAAATTGCTATGTTCTACACTCTATACGTTATCGACACGTAGAAAATAGTCCCCCTTCTTAATCTACAACCTACAGATTCTTGAAAGTCAATTCTGAATTATCGTGTCTTCTGTATATCTCTAGCCTGTCCATACCCACCCAATGTGGTCTTCCTTGTCCTTGAATCCCACAGCACTGCATGGCTTTCTTCTACTAGAATTATATTTTTACCCACATACTTAGGTACTGCCAGCTACACTCCCAGAGAGCAGAGAGCACACCTTACTCTTTTCCACAGACATGATGGTGCTGGCTTTAGACACAATAAATGCTCGACATATGATTTCTAGTGCCAAAAAGTATCCAAACATCTAATGGCGACAACCCATTCTTAAATGTGGAGGTTAATTTAGACCCATGCCGTACTGCTACACGCAACTGTTAAATACGAATTAAAACTACTCCTGCAGTGTTCAACATGGGTGTGAAGGCATGACTGCTTATTCACAGTAGCAGGGACAGTGGGGTTTTTTTTTTCTTTGTATTTGATCCTTTTTTCTTTTTAACCTATTTTCCCTGCCAAAGTAATATTTAACTGAAGTGGTAAGAAATCACATTTATAAAATTTCAGTGATCCCATTGTAACATGTCTAAAAAATTTGTAGTTGGTTTTTGTTAGTGTGACGGTGATTTGGGTTGTTTTAAGACATAGATTTATGATCAGAAAAGTAAGACTTTTTCCACTTTAAAAATATATAAAAATGGTAAGAAAAACACCTCTACTATGCTACCCAAGGGAAACAACTATTAGAATCAAGTTTCTTCCCTACCAATATTCTTCTACACATCCAAATTCAGAGGTTTTTTTAAAGATCTTGATCCATATTATTTAAATAAATATATATATTTTTTACTTTTTAAATAACCATTGTCCTAAGATGTGATATATTTGCATCCGTCATAATGTTAATGACCAGACAGCATTTTCCATGTGCCGTAATTTCTTTATCATTAACTTTATTCATTTTTCATCCCAGAATTTTTCCGAGGTTAAAATCTACCTATGTTTGGTACTCAAGGGCTGTGATGCAATAAGGTACTTCTATCAGTGTGCATCTCATTCTTATATGTTGGAATGAGACCATTTCTCTTTTGGAAATGGTAACGGGAGAAATAAAATGTCCCGGTCCTTGTTGCCTGAGGCGGAGAAAATCTCAAGATGAAATTACAGAAAACCTTCTGGTGAGGCGTTAATAAAGAGGGGGCGTCTCAGGCCCCCAAACCACATCAACTGAGGCTCGCACAGAAGAGCGATGCTCTTCCAATTTCTTCTATGAGGGGCAGTGGGCAAAGGAAAATTAGTTACCTCTGTGGTTAGTGAACAGCTCTCAGAGTAAGAATGAAAATGGAATGGAGATACAAACATGATGGGGGGGGGGGAGAATAGAATTTGCATACTTTTATTTGTATTCTTTCCTATATTCTTTGATTGTATTTCTCCTGGTTTACATAATTGACTGATACCCAAATTACCAACTCTGGGAACAAAGCTGCTGTTACAAAATCCTACTCTGATGGGGGAAGGGGGCGGGGGTGAGGAGACTGCAATAGCCTGGGCTCTCTGGTATTGAAAGGTAACTTGATGCCTTGGCATTTTCTAGCTACCGGGAATGGTGGGCCGGTGAAGCTATTAGGGCACTAGTGAAATGCAGAGAGCCGGGTCTCTCTTTCCCAGGGAAAGCAGAAAGAAGACCACTCCAAAGTCAGGAGGAGATTCGTACCTTGGAAAGTAGCCCCTCACCCCCTTTTTTCTGGTAACAAAGATGGTGGAAACAAAGTGCGTCACTGGATGGATTCTCTGTTACTTTAACTATAATCGGTTATACCAACTTCACAGGAAGACTATTATTTGAAGAAGTTTGGGGCCATTTTTAACGCGGTTGCAATCTGACATCACATGACATCACATATCATTAAAGTCAAGTCCAAGGAAAGCTTGTAGCCTGCTTTATCTCAGTTACTCATTTTTATAGAAACTTCTTTCAAATACAATCTAAAAGCTTGGTATGGACTCCTGTGTAATTTGATAATACAGAAATAGATTTGCTCTGTAATCGATCACATATGTACTAAATTTTGACATATTTTGAAAAATCAGACTTGAAATACCCAGCAGAATCACAAATAAATCTATGAGGAATACTTGGGTTTCAACAGAAATGAGAAAGCATTGCTAAATTGCCAACTTGAGTGGGGCAAATCTTCAGAAAGGTACATATTTTTACGTCATTTTCTTCCAAGATAGGTCATTATTTACACACAAACGTTGAAAAATTTGATTTCTGTAAATGGGATTTTGCCCTCCAGAAAAACTCCTTTATTTTTCAAAATTGTGGCAAATAGAGTAGACTCAGAAATTTTAGAGGAAGTAATGTTAAAAGCACCATTTATTGGGGCACCTGGGTGGCTCAGTTGGTTAAGGGTCTGATTTCGGCTTAGGTCGTGATTTCATGGTTCTGTGGGTTTGAGCCCCACATGGGGCTCTGTGCTGACAGCTCAGAGCCTGGAGCCTGCTTTGGATTCTGTGTCTCCCTCTCTCTGCCCCTCCCCTACTCGCGCTCTCTCTCTAGCAAGAATGAATAAACGTTAAGAAAAATTTTAGAAAAAGCACCATTTATCACAAATACTAATGCGGTGATGACTCTGTGGATTCTGTGATGGGGGTCTTATTCCTTCTATTCAGCATATTTAGCAGCAAAATGGAAGAAAACTCAACGTTTAGAACACAACGTATTAACTTGTAGAGAGCATCCTCCTCCGTGTTTGATCCCAAGGGGCCAAGGGTCAGGGAAGCCGGGTAGACACTGCATGCTCCCACCTCAAGGTCCCCAAATGCTCTTCCTCAAATGCAAATACACTTCGCTCAACAACAGTCTTTATTTTGTGTAGCTCTTTACCTCGTCACCATTTCTTTCTCCTTGTTTGACGCATGTCCTCCAGAACAGAGGGGTCTACTTGCTGCAGATAAGAAGTATAAACGATGGTTTTTGAAATACTGATCAATTAAAGGAAGCACAACCTGAAAGAAAGGAAAAGAAAACAGATCTACATGGTGGATAGAGACTCTGGGGCAGCCAGACTTCCGTCCACCTGCAGCAGGTCCCCCAGTATCCATAGCCCTGCCAGTTGGCACGATTTTAGAGTATGCCTCTCTCAAATCTTACCCTGCTATCTCTAGTCCCGGGGGGGAGGGGTGTATGCGTGCACACCTGCGTGCGTGTGTGTATGTGAGAATTGCAACTCCACACTGTCAATTCACTGCTCCTAGTAACTATTCTGTGTGGCAAGTGTCATCATCCGTTTTACAGGTATTAAACTGAGGTACAGAAAGTGAGTGACCTACTCAAAGTCACTGCCGCTTACCTACCTCCACAGGGTTCTCACCTGGCCTCTCTCAGAGCCGCCTGGCCTTTTCCGCATGCTAATCCTGCTGCCCTTTGGCGAATTCCTCTTCTTTGCCCTGTGTGCTCACATCACAAGGCTCTGCACATGCCATTCCCTATGTCTGAAATGCTCTTCCCACACCCCGTAACCCGTCCACTCCACTCTTCCTGCAGACCTCAGCTCAGTGCTTCATCAGATAACCGTCCACTGATCTCCTCAACTAGGTAAAATCCCCATATTCTCTGGTCTTAGAACATCATTTGCAATTTTGCATTTAATACGTGTGATTCTGAATTAGTCTTTCTCCAGAAGAGTCGATAAAATACACAAGAACAATACACATTTCTGGGTCTGTTTCCCATTACTGTGCTCTCCTGGCTTCTAGAACAACTCTTTGCTCTGCTTTGTTTACTCCTGGGTCACCAGTACTTAGGACTTTATGGGACCTACAGCAAGCGCTAGATAAATATTTGTTAAATAAATAAATGAAAAAAAAAATAAGTGGCATTATCAGTATTTAGACTCAAGTTTGTCTAACTACATTTTTCCTACAATGTGGTATATGGCATATTTATATATAACAGCAACATACAAATTTTTTGTGATCTTCCTTGAAACTTGTGACATTGCCTGGATTTTGATTGGCACATAATAGCTACTCAATAAATATGTGAATGAATGGATTACAGACTCAGAGGAAATTAAACCACATTAGGCGTCTGCAAACAAAATCACTAGGGGTACACAGGGCAATACAAGAATGTATTTTAAATGTATGATTAGAGGCCATGGATACAGCATTTGTAATAATTGGCTATCAAGGGGGGGATTACAATGCAGTATGATAGATAACTAACAATACGCATCTCAGGATAAACTTGGGATGCTTGATACGGATTTTGAGCGCTATACTGAGTGGAAAGAAAAGACAAGAGAAATCTCCCTTACAGTAAAGGGCACAAATCTGAAAACATATAAAAGAGGCCAAATATGAATCAATCAAAACAACACGCCGTTTTGCAAATGATCTCTAGGAACCAGCAAATGCAAGGACTTCGAAAATAAATTGACAGAAAGCATTACGTCCTCAGGCTAAGTGCAACATCGTATGAACAGGAACGCTTCCCAAGGGCATATTCTGTCTTTGCGACAGGAAGCCCCGGGACTTAGTCTAACACCTGACAGAGACCGGACACACGCAGCACATGCTATGCCAGTGAATGGACCCAATGAGGAGAATCTGCAACACTTTGTCTCCTGACTGGAGACAGGAAGTCTGTCTGAAAGGAAGCCATGCATGTTCCTGACTGGCTGAAAGGAAGTCATGAATGTTCGCGGCCTAGGGCAAACTCTTGATAAATTCGTATTAAATGGAATGAAGAGCGATATTTGGGTAGACTTTACATATAAACAATGCACCCTCTCTGATCCTCAGCTTCCTCTGCTGTAAACGAGTAGGACGAGAGTCCCACAATAAAGCTTACACAGTAAAGCTTCTTATCATGTACAACTCTCTGAATTTATAATTTATAAATGAATTCTTTTCCCCTTTATAAAAGAAATGCTCGTACATTTTTAAATCCTAACAACCAAACTGAAGAAGTAGATTATTTTTCCTCTTTGTCATTTGACAAAGCCCAGTAAGGAGAACTTTGATTCCTACAGATTGAAGTGATTTGTGAATTACGGCAGGAAGAGCAGGGAGTGAAAATAAGACCGAGTATTCTGGGCGCAAATTCATCCTACATGACTCATGCACTTATTCCTGTGCCACAAAATATTTACTTGTAGTAGAACTCACACTCGTAGACCAGTACGCTCCGTAAAGAGGCAAAGATCTAAAGGGTATATTCGGTCGACAAACACAGGGAGTGAAAAACAAGATGGAGTGTATACTGTACTTTAGCAAAGAACTTGATTTCTTGCTCGTAAGGAAAATGTTCCGCCTTGCTTCTGCTGCCACCATCTGTAGAAATGAAGAGTTGTTGAACATGTTTTGTTTACTTGAAACATTACAAGAGCTTCCACCCAAAAAGCAACATGTAGAACACATCACTGTAACATCGCTGAACGTGTTATCCCAGGAAAGCGAACATAGAAACCCATCCGAAATATCAAGGCTAACTTCATTCAGCAGTATGACAATTTTTTACAAGGGATTTTCAAAAGTACCCAAATCGTAATAAAAAAAATCTATCGAGGACAGCCCACACACACGCTGGCGTAGCTTTACAAGCTTCTTGACACGTAGCGGGAAAAGTGGAATAGAGTCACATAAAAGCCCCGCATCTTCTTTCAGTAAGAAAGAAGCTCGCCAGGGATGACAACAGTGAGTATAAACTCAGTAAACAAAAATTGGTTAAGATTGTTAGATTGGTGAGCCTCTAATAAAAATAGTTGCTTCTGGCTGGGACTAGAAGTTACAATATTAATATGCCGAGTGAAAAATTGCAGGAAGCCAGCCTGGGATGAGCGGGAGGACCACGACCGTAATATTCGGTTGGCAAATTAACATTCTGCTCAGGAGTAAAGAAGTTCACTTATGTCACAACATAATTTCCATGAGCAAAGCAAAGACACCCGAGTTTTCCCCATGGTTCAAAACGTTAAGAACTGATCGACCGAATGCACTGGGCTTTGAAGTGGCCCTTCTGTGCCTCCTTCACGCATCCACAGGAGGTGACATCAACTCTAATAACCAGGATGATATGCAGACACACGGGAGAGCAAAATATATCCACAACTGGATATACAGTTTTAGTAACATTTGTAAGCAGAGATTTCTTATTGTGTAAGAAGCAAACTGACTGTTGCTTGAAAAAAGTTCTTTTGCAAATAGAAATAAAAGCAATTTGAGACAGATTTTGTAAAATCTGAAACATTAAGTTTGGGATGACGTTTAGGAAATTGAGGTAATATTTTGTAATATCAGAACAATGCTCTTTCCAGAGAATGAGTAAAAGAAAAGTACGGCTTTTGTACACTTGCAGGCATCACTTTTACATTAAGAATATTACTCTCAAGAATATTGTGCCAAGTGGCTGGATCCACGTAGGGGACTTTCCCACATAAGCTACGTCTAGACGGAATTCTGCACATCACAAAATACGTTAACAGTTCAAGGAATTAGATTGGAAATATCTTCCCTTTTTACATTATGCATTTACATTACACATTTTAACAAAAATGCCTCTGTGCAAAATGCTGATGGAGAGAACTGTGGTCTAGATGGAATACAAAAATCAGAAAAAGCCATATGCATTTCTTACTACGGCCATTAGCCTCCAATGTGTTGCAAAGGCAGTAAATTTAAAGACAAAAGAAGACATCTAGAAGTTTTCCTTGCAGTGACAATGAAAACTGGCAATTAAAATAAATGTAAAGGGTCCCAACTCTGCTCCTCTAACAGAATTCTTGCATTTTCTCTGTCACAGCCGTCTGAAAAAGGAGCCTGTGACCTCGGCTCCTTAATTTCTTGGGTAAAACACCACCTTAATTTCTTGGGCTTTCTATGGATCTAGCCTCACTTTCTGCCCACACCCTTTATCCTGTGGAAATAAAGAAGTGCCCTAACTGGGTGAATTTAAAGTAAGGTTCTTAATACCCCCTCTGCACAAACACTTCTTTATTCAGAAACTTGAACACAGTGGGGAGAAAACCCAAACACATTTTACCCTCTGAATTTCTGTTTCTGTTATCCATGTCGAGCTTAAAAAGTTTTTTTTCCTTAATCCCTTGATTTTGCTTTCTCTCTTCTCTCTTGCCAAAAAGAAGAGTAAACTTGAGTTGCCACTCATCTCGGGTACACTTAAATGTGCCTGAGAAATTTCAATATTTAATTTGCGTGCATAAGAGCTTTAAAAATTCACCATAGCTTCATTTCTGTGTTTTGGATCAAATTTCATTAACTGAGACTAAGGTGGCTACTTTTCAGAATGATTCATAAATCATATTTAAAAAATCATTAAAAATTTTCAAAAAATCATTGCAGGACCTACAAAAAGATTACATACTGTAAATTAGTTTGCACGGTTGGCTTTTGTGAAAAAAGGTAGTTAAGAAGAGTGCCAAGGCACAGCATCCACACTGCAGATAAAGAACAGATTGAGAGGGGAAGTTCTTTAAGAGAAGGACACTCAACTGGAAAATCTTTAATCGCATTTGGGATACGGGAGACCAGGAACAAGTAAATTCCAGAACTCAAATTTCTATGAACTTTAATCTGACACTGTGCCAAAAACTAAGTCCTAAATTCTAAGAAAACAGTAGTAAAGAAGACTCCTTCGTCAGGATGGGTTTGTTGAGGATGTGTTTATTGCTAAGGCGAGGATGATGGGCTGGGGGAAAGTATTGAAAAGGAGAAAGAATGAGGATTAAAAAACAAAAATAAAAACAGAAAAAAAAAAAAGCATGAAAAAGAAATTGAAAAGATAATCACCAGAACACTCTGTTCTTCCAAAGGGGCCAGATTCTACTTCCTTCTATCTTAATGCCAACTAGTGGCTGGAAGACGACCCGACATGAAGCTGGGTTTCAAGTCAACGGTACTCAGGACAATCATGAAATAACAGAAGTGAGAGGAGGCTGTCTTGAAAATTTGAATCTAAGAGTTAAAACGAGGAATTCTTTTCATACTTGGTGGGCCACGTGGGGGGAGGAGGTCTCTCATTTTACTCTAACGGGACCCTAAGTGAAGTGTTCTGCGTTGCAGATATTCTACTATAAATGTGTATCCCTACACAGGATAAACTTGAGGGCTTCACATTGCCTGGAAAGTTTGGGGATGCACAGAGTTTCCGTTTTTTCAAGAGCAGGGCAATTAATTTCAAAAGGGAAGATTTAACTGTACCTTAAATTGGGATATCCATCCAATGTGTCTTTCAAAATATAAAATCAATGCCAATAAACATTGTAAGGAGAAAAGAATGATGTGTTCGGTTTTTTTTTTAAGTTCTGTAAATTATGCCATCCCTAAAAAATGTGTTTGCCTACTGACTGCTAGATTCTGTTTAGTACTAGGTTGGATAGAAAGTGTTTATACCACCAGGGAACAGACCATAAACAGCCCAGGAGACTGTGCTGTTCTGCACCCTGATGTAGGTACCTACCAAACTCCAGGATATACTGATGGGCTTCATCCACATAGCGAATGAGTTGCTGAAGGAAACTATAGGCAAATCGTTTCTCAATGGAAGGTGTGTCCAATTCCAGGTCCTTGAATCCCCTAGAGCAGCAAAAATGAAACATGGAAACCAGTTTCTACACAGACTACTGGAAGGTAAAATTTTGCTTAAAAAGTATAAATGATATATACAAATATGGAACATTACCTAATATTCTTGTAGCTACAGGCAAAAGTGAGATTTAATTTATAAGGAATACTTTGCATATGATATAAAACTGTAGTGAGTAACTCTATTACTATGCAAAAAAAAAAAAAGAGTCACTTTAGAGAAACAGTGGGTCATTTCTGCCCCCAATTTTTGCCTAAATGATGGATGGGATTTAACCTAAGTAGTGAAAGGAATGAGGTAGGTGGTAAACAGTCAAGGGCATTTATGTTTCTGATGTGTTTATTTTGAACATACTAAATAGTAGCACTAAGATTTAAACGGGTCCTGAATCATTTGCAACATTAAATATGATGGGGGTATTTAAACGGTCAGTCTTTATAACAAGGGTATATACTGGTACGTGTGCTTTTACCTGGATACAGCATATCCATTGATCTGTAAGAACTTGAGGATGTCCTGTGCTTTTTCCCTATCCTTGGCTTTCTCTTTGGCTGTCAGTGTATCATAGGGTACCAGCAGGGGATGGTTTCCACCTCCTAAGAGCATGTCAAGACAAGAACACAGCATCACGATGAACAAATAATCTGAAATATGACAGATGACGTGCATAATAGGACCACACTACAGAACTTCTGGTATCTTCTAGTTATACATGGAGTATACATAAATCATATATGGCTCTTGACTCTCCAGCACCTTTTATGTTCCAATTAACTTAGCAAACCTGTTCAAAGAAACACTGTGCCTATGTCTTCTAAGAGGCAATTAATGGGGCACCTGGGTGCTTCAGTTGGTTGAGCATCCAACTCTAGATTTCAGCTCAGGTCACGATCCCAGGGTCGTGGGACTGAGCCCCACGTCAGACTCCACACTAGGCATGGAGCCTGCTGGGGATTCTCTCTCTGCCCCTCCCCTGCTCATGTGTTCTATCCCTCTCATATAAAAAAAAAACACACACACACACATTAAAAACAAACAAAAAAACACAGGGACACGTAGACATTTGTGACATCCAGGGCTGATGACACCTGCAATCACGGAAGAAGGGAGAAGAAGCCGTGTTACCCTCTCCATTCAAATGAACTCTGGATGTGGAGCATGTAAATACACACTAAAACTTGCACAGCTCGAGCTAGTGAAATTGTAAGGCAATTATAAGGGCTAAGCTTCACTTTCCACTTCACAGAGAGAGGAGAAAAAAAGTGTCTTAAATATGGAAATTTTAGTAAGCCTCCCAGATCAAACAGTACTTTATAGCCATATATTCTACGCAAAACCCATGCTTGGGTTGCTAAGTTCAAAGCTGCTCTCTCTTAAACATCTCATAAGAGTAACATACGTATGTGACTGACTAAAAATTGTGGCAGGCACCTAGGTTTCCGGTTAACCTATTTTGGTGAAAAATATCAAAGAGTAACCTTCTAGATTTAAAAATTCTAGAAAATATTTAAATTTTAAAAAACTAATAATGAACAAAGTATTAATAAAAGTAGAGATTTTGTAAAAATTTTTGTAAAAGTTATAAAAGTTTCAGGAAATGCCCTGGTAATTCCAGATGTAGAGATCTCACGATCAGCATCAGTGTGACTAGCATGGTGTACCCCAGATTTCAACCTTATAAGACACGTATGGGGATATATTTGGAACGGAATCCTGAAATTCCCTGAAACGCAACTACTATGGAAATTCCAGAAAAAAAAAAAAAACTTAAAAATTAATATTTGGTTTGAACGTTGGTGCAACACAGAGCCTATAATATCAGTGTCCAACATGATGTGGCCGGGAGCTACTAAAACAATCCTACTGAATTTGCCCTACACACAAAAAAAGCAAACAAAAAGGCAAAGGAGAAAATGCCATGTCTGCCTGGAGTTTGCCTGGACTGAGAGCGCCATCTACAAAAATGTGATCACGCACTGAGCTTTCTGACCATTAGGTGACACTATACGATCATAAATGCAAAGGGACAGACCACAGCTACAAAGCCAACAAATGCTAAGCATTTTAAGTAGCCATCAGTCATTTTATACTTTAGCACTCATAGTATCAAGTATAATACAGAATATTCAGAAGACAACAGAAACCGGTATTTTGTGAAAAGCAAGAAGGATACAGAATACGTTATTAAGCACACAAGGATCAAATTTGACTTCGACCATCAGCAGAGATCTGTGGCGATGTTTTATGAAAAAAATGTGTAGATTAAACGTCTAATTTGATCATCCTGCTATCATCTGCTGTTTTTGCATTTAGTCCTTTATTCCTAGTAAATATACTAATTTGGCAACCACAATGATTTGGGGGGCAGACACCAATAGGTTGTTATGGGAGGGAGAGAAAATAACGAGCCCAGGACGGGGTAGAAACTGAGGTATGCAGCTTTTAGGTGTCTGACTCTAAATGACTTTCTGTTTATAGTTGTTTCCTTGTTCCTTACTTCCTATACTTCACTCCTGGTGTTTCTCCCTCCCTCCCTCTCTCCTTTCTGCCCTCCCCCCCCCCCCCCACACACACACGCGCACACACATATCACAGGCACCAAGCCAGGGAGGTTACTGGTACCTCCCACACTCCAGCCCAGAACTCAGAAGTGAAGCAGAGTTGTCAGCACACAAGTTGGTGTCAAAGTCCCTGGGTGAGAGAACAAATTTGTGAAAAGACACAAGTAGTTTCCTTCCAAAAACTGTCCAAGCCTCTGGCCCGTCTTCTTTCTAAGACTCATTTCTTGCTTTTTGCTCGTTTCAAAACCCAAAGAAGCCAGGGCTGCATATTCTAACACCTTTCCTACTGGGCTGCTGTTCTGACCCTAAGCCACTCCCTTTTTCTTTCAAAAGGGGAAGCATGCGTGGAGGAAGAAGAAGGACTAAGGTTTTGAGGACTAATGCCACCACCTCACCATTTAGCCTGCTGCGACCATGCCAGTCTCCCAGCTACAAAGTATGAATCTGGACCCGTACACACGGGATGCAGAGGTTGGGACGTCTCATTAACAGGTGGCCTACTTTAAAGAAAACACTGACCGTAGGACACTGAATGGCCAAGCCACAGTGACTAAAACATACTTGGAAAAAGAGAGACTAGACTTTTTAAATGTCTATTTATTTTTGAGAAAGAGAGCGTGTGAGCAGGGGAGGGGCAGAGAGAGAGGGAGACAGAATCCGAAGCAGGCTCCCGGCTCAAAGCTGTCAGCACAGAGCCCGACACGGGCTCAAAACCACAAACCGTGAGATCATGACCTGAGCCTACTCAGACACTTAACTGACCGAGCCACCCAGGCACTCTGAGAGTTGACGTTTTTCATGCTATCTGCTTACACAGGAAATAGGCATTTTGTTTACTATTCATGTGGACGATGCCCCTTCAAGAATTTCACTAAGCAAAACTCAATGCCTCTATGGCTCAGCCATCCATCCATCCATCTGCTCAACTATCTGTCGGCCAGACAAGTGCTCATTCATTTAACAAACGTTTATAAAATGGTTCTAGAAAAACAGGCCTAGCCCTGAGTCAAATTTTGGAATAGGCAATTTTGGTGTAAGGGATCCTCTCTGTTCATTTCTGTGATGGATTCTCACTTGTACTAGTCTGATACGACTAGTGTGGTGTTGCTACCATCCTTCAAGACCCCAGCTGTAATTTCCACCATGAAATATCCCCACCCTTCAAAACTATCTCCCATATATTTTTACCTAGGCCAATAAATAAGAAACAGAGAGTCTCTTGATGCCTAGAACTATACAGTAAGAATTATAAGAGTAACAGAAGTTGGGGCCCTGACCTGGAGACAATTATTGCTTCACCGGGGGAAAGAAGTCCCTCTAGGAAGTAATTGTACAGAGAGCACATGCGTGAACACACACACACACACACACACACACACACACACACACACACACACACCAGTATGTTTATAGACCAGGAGTGAATAAATAACAATGAAAGAGATCACCCATCCATGTAGGATGCATCAAATTGCAGAAATCATGCAAGTAAGTTAAGAGAACATCTGAGAAACAACTACGAGAATATTATGTCATTTTAGTATTTAAGAATAACAGCAGCAAAGACCAAGCAAAAGCATGTAAGAGATAAGAACGTAACTAGACTGGACAAAGCAGAGGGGTTGAGATGGAAAAGGGGAAGGGATGACATGAGAGAAATATTTAAGTTAGGGATAGAAGTCAGGGGGAGAAGTGTAAGGAATTCACAGAACACCTCGAATGTTTGGATGAGGCATATCGATATCTACATGCTAAAATGGGTAAGAGAGTCGTAGAATTCCCAGACATGAAGAAATGTACACTCACAGGCAGGAAATTATAAAATTCCCACCCTGCAACTGTTGTAGGCATATCTGAACCATTCTAAGAAAATAAAGGTATAATAAAAAGATGGTTTTATCCATACCATATATTCAGAGTTGCACTCTGTTTTTTAATCAGGATTTTTGGAAAATATTACCTTTGGACTCCAGCTCCATTTTCTTTTTCTTTGCCCATATATTATGGTAGTTTTCAGCCATCATTTCTGCCATAGCCTTAAGTGAATGAAACATTTAGAAAATAAGTTATAATTTAATGGGTAGAAAAAGACCTCACTTGCCAACAGGTAATATCAAAACATGCTTTAAATTAATAAATCATAGCGTGTCCAGGCTAAACTATCTCAAGATTATCAAACACAATGATCTTACTTGGAATCTGAAACCCAGATTCAACGTGTGAAACCCAGAAACAATCTGTGAAATTGTGTGGTAGTAAACAGCAGAGATGATTTGATGGGAATGATTATTGTTATTTGTAATGGTTTTTGTCTAGTTATTTGTAATGTCTAAAGACAAAGGTTTTATTAATTCAATAATGAAACTTCAGATTAGCTATGGACTTTAACAAAAAAAAAAATCTATTTATTTGCAGGTTCTTATTGCAATTTCCAAAGCTTTAAAAGGCAATCTAAATCTTATTAAACAATGAATGCAAAGAAGCTTAGATGGAAAGTCTAGATTCAGTGCCTGCCCCACACTCAGGGAGAGACTTGGACAAGCCACATTAACCTTTTTGTGGCCGTTAGCTTTTTGGTAAGATTGTCTCTAAGATTCTCTTTTCCCTTTTGAGTTTCAAGACTACTATCTCATTCTTAAGGCATCCATACGGGAGCAAAGACAACGGGCAAGTCAAACAATTTAACATAACTGACATGACCTACTACATAGGGTTTGTCTTTATAAATTTATTTCTCGTGGAATAATACTAACAATGCCAATATCGCTGTTTGATCAGGATACTGACCTATCAATTTCTGTTCCAAGGCAACAAATTTTCGTTTGCTCCAATCAGCCATTTCAAAGTACATTCCTTAGGCACAAAGGTGAACAGATACAACTATGGATGCAGCAGGCAAAATGCTACCCGTTTCCCTGGATAAATGACTTAAATTTCATATTCTTTACTGGGTAACTGAAGTTACCCTTGAGGAGAGCATTTCTAATTCCTGATTTATTCTCTTCTCACTCACAGCTATTCAATTATAGTAGGATTTTTTTTAATGCACATTATCTCTAAGGAAAATATGTTATCTGGAAGACGCATCCTAGAAAAAGTTGTATCAACTTTCAGAGCATTAAAAAGCTAGGGTCCATAATCTATAAATTCCATGGACCCTTTATATGATCAACATATTCAAGCAATTCATGAAGAGAAATGTATGCAGGAAAGTGTTACAATATGCTTTTTAAAAATGGAATTTTCAGAATACTTTAAAAAAGTAATACTTACGTGCAGGTCTCTGGACAGTGTGACATTGCTCATATCAATGGCTCGGGGGCTATAACCATGGGCAGCATCAACAGAAACCTAAATAATTTATGTGAAAATGATAGAGTCTAATTAAAAAACCCAGGGGAGAGAGACTTAAGAAATTTTAGAAATACAGGACAAGTAAACTTTCAAACATAATGCTTCCTCAGATGGAAGTGGCAAGTATCTGTACGTACATACTTCACGAGCATATAAATTAAATTGTATTTGGGTATCTGATAATTTCAGTTTATGACTGAATAATACATCCCAACATTTCAGGAATTGCCCCTCCCAAAAACTAATGGTCAGAATTCAACATATTGTGCAATGGATCCAAGATTCTTTTTTTTCTTTATGTTTGTTCATTTGTTGTAATGTTTACTTATTTTTGAGAGACAGAGTGAGAGTCAGGGAGGGGCAGAAAGAGACAGGGAGACAAAGAACCCAAAGCAGGCTCCAGGCTCTGAGCTGTCAGCACAGAGCCTGACCCATGAGCAGCAACATCATGACCAGAATTGAAGTCAAATGCTTACCCGACTGACCATCCAGGTACCCCTACTTATTCATTTGGAGAGACAGAAAACATGAGTGGAGATGGGAAGAAAGAGAGAGAATCCCAAGCAGGTTCCATGCTGGCAGCATGGAGGCCAACATGGGGCTCGATCCCACAAACTGTGAGATCATGACCTGAGCCAAAATCAAGAGTTGGAAGCTCAACCAACTGAATCACCCAGGTGCCCCTGTATCCAGGATTCTGAAACATTACCTTAGTCAAAGGCTCGCTGTATTCTTCAGTTTCTTACAGACTCTAATTGGCTACAGTGAAATTTACTCTTCCTCATGCAAACAGTAATTAATCAAAGAGGGCAATATTTATGAATGTCTCAATGGGCCAAATGTGAAGATAAAATACAACCAACTCTTCCAAAGTACACCATACAGTAGTCAATGATTTACAAAGTTATCTCCAGTAACGATCAGACTTAATTTCTGAATTTTGGCTTTTGAAAAAACGAAACATCTTCTCATCAACCATAACATTTCATGTACAGTCTTGAGCTCTCAATACATTCCTCACAATGTATATGTTACATAACAGTGTTTAATAGAAATAAGCTATGGTTCATGCTTTAAATCTAAAGCTCTATCTTAATATATTCTAGCATGTATTTATATTACATTTCATATGTATAGTCTCCTATTAGACACGTATAAGCCAAAAAATAAAAGTAAAAATAAAATGCACACTATAGCTCATGTCTGTGTTTTTAGAAAAGAGAGGCTAACGTTATGTTACCATTAATAACGGACTCATGGGCTATTCTCAACCTATTGGTTAGTTTTGACTGAACCCTGGCTTTTGAGCCTTCACCACTGCTCAGTACCATCTAATAATGGAATGTTTAATGAAATCACATTTTTTCCCTCTTTTAAATTAAATATTCCTAAAAGGAAATTTGAAACTTAAAGAACACTAGTGACTTACCCAAGGTCACAGAGCTAAAAATCTGAGCTGGCAGGATTCCAACTCAAGCTATCTGATGCCTTGGCCACTTCTCTCTCCCTATCACCTCTTATGGCCTCAACATATTGCAGTGCATTTCTTTCCCCACAAACCTAATATAACTGTCCTCTCAAATGTTATCAGTTTCCAAGCTGCTACACAAGGCTTCTTTCCAGCTGCCATCAAGCCAGTCCATCTAGATTTGACACCAGGAATCACTGCTCTCCAGCCCTTCATTTCATGAACTCCAGGAAACCACCCTCCTGTCTCTGTGCTCAACTTCTCTTGACTCCATTTCCTCAGATTCCTTCTTTGGCAACTCTTCTATCCATTACCTGAAGATCCCCCACATTTGTTAGCTCATGGCCCCTTTCTTCCATCTTCAAAGCCAGCAACACTGCATCTCTTTGGCCATTTTTTGGAAGTCACATTTCCCTTACCCAAAGCCAGAGCAGTTATTCCACTCTTAAGGATTCTTGAGATTATACTGGACTCGCTGATAATTCAGTATAATCTCCCCCATCTCAAGGTCTTAAGCCTTGATCACACTGGCCAAGCCCAAGTCAAGTCACACTTCCACAGATTACAGCAACTGGGGATCATCTTTGAAAGCCGTAATTCTGCCTAACACAACATCTATAATCAAATTCATTGTTCCCTCCTTGCCATCTCTGAGCAAGTAGCCATCTCTGTGCTCCCTACCTTTCCTAATATAAACACCCACCTGGCAGTCCAGCCAGGATCCATGGTGACCACCTTTGATTACTCCTCCTCTTCTGCAATCATATATCAGGCAGTCACAGAACTCTGTCTTTTCTACTTTAAAAATCCCTCCGGGATACATCCACTTCCCTCCATCTCCACTCTCTCCATTCTAATTCAGATATTTAATATTTGTCTTGTTTTGAGGGATGTCTATGGTGTCCTCCCAAGGAATCTGTCTGTCTTCCATATCCTCCTTCTCTAATTCATTCTCCACTCTGTTGTCAGAACTGTATTTCCAAAATATTTATTTTGTTATTCTCTAAACTCTTCCACTGTATGGGAAAAATCTGTGGGCATGGGCTGAGCCTTATTGGTCGTAATGTTCCCAGAGGCTGTGGCACAAGCCAGACTTCGCCAACACTACAATGATAAAGTGATTCCTAATCTCACAGACATGATGGCAAACCTATGTCTTAAAACTGATAAACAAACAATATTAGACTCTCTGGAAATTGAATAAATGAATAAAATGGAGTTGGTATCAATAACTTTATTTGTTCCTAAAATAAAATTCTCAGTATTTCATACCCTCTTGGACTATGTCTATCATTTTAGCTTTAGATTAAGTTACTGAGGCTGGGTTAAAGAATGTGAAGTTGATGCCTGTTTGGTCAGGGACAGATTCTATTTATATTTTTCATTACCTATTTCTCTCCTTCATATACAGAGAAATCAAAAGAGCGGCCAAGGCTGCTATAATTTCAAGTTGCCCAAAACATGCGCCATTTCTGAACGAGGGGCTTGAACATTAATGTAATTAACTCCAGTGGTTTTAGCAACAGTAATGGCCACCACGTGCATGGTTATGCGCAAGGCAGGCAGATTATGTCTTTTGTTCTTTAGAACAACTCTAAAAGGTAGAGGTCACTTTTCACCATTTCAAAAGGAGAAGAAAATTTCAAAAGAATTATTTCAAAAGTCATAGAAAATGGCAGCATCAAGTTTTGAAAATAATTCTGTCCGAGTCCAAAGAATGTCACTAATTTCTCAAAATTTCTCCCAACATTCCATGTGATTTGATTTCTGAGACACCCCCACCTTTCTCCTGGCTGCCCAGCTCCAACTCACTCAGCACCAATATATACACACACTTCCTTCATCTCCCTGACATGCATCAGGCGTCACTCCCAACTTACTGCTGCTGCACTCCTTGGGACATTCTTCCCCCAACTCCGTGTAATTCCTTCACCTTTTTCAAATCTCTATTCGTCTTCTCAGTGAAATCCACTCTGACAACCGTGTAGAAAACTGCAACTCATCCACAAATGTTATCCAACCCCCTCCCTCTGCACTCCCAGTCTGCCTTTCCATGCTGTTTTCTTGTTTCTGTAGTATGAATCATATCTGCTGCTTACTTTCCCTACAAGAATGTAATCTCCATGAGAGCACAAAGCTTTGTCTATTTTGTCCACTGATCTGCCTGAAAAGCTAAGAATAATGACTGGAACACAATAGGTGCTCAATAAAGAATCCGTTGAAGGAATGAATGAAATTTGGTTTTGTCCTAGCCTGCATTTTAGTTCTAGGTGGTCACACTTTCCAAAAGTTTCATTCCCATCTCTCTCTTCATCCCAGGTTATAAAATTATTTTTCATTTGTTTAAATAGTTTATATCCTATATTTGCAATACTGAAAGACAGATAAATAGGAACTTGCAATTTGGGGACAAGTAAGTAATTGTTAAGAACTTGTGGAATGTGCCTGAAATTGTCAGAAACGCCCTCCTTCCATGCTGTCTTCGCCAAGAGGCCTACTTAGGCCCCCTCTCTAATCAGTATCTCCTCACTTTTTCCTATCTGCACTTCTATATATTCTATATCCTATTAAGTTGTTATTGGCCACGCCCAAGCCCTTATGGTATCTTGCATATGCAAATTACAAAACCCTAATGGAGCAGTAAATTTCCTAAAATCAGGACTCATGTCTTCCTGTGGTGTTCAAAGCAAACAAAAAACATTAAAATTGTTATTGATCCACATAAAATAATAATGGTAATAATTAAGTATAATATTTATTGAAATATAGGCCAGTTACTCTTTTAAGTGACTCATGAGCCCTCAGAATAATCTTTTAAAATAGATGCTTCATTTGCTTCATTTTTAAAGATGAGAAAATCGTAACACAGAGAAGTTAACCAGTTTGCCGAGCTCACGCAGCTACCTGGTGGTAAGGCCAGGATTTCAACGTAGGCAGGCTATGCCAGACCTCGCTCAGTTAAATCCAGGCTGCTTCTGCCTTGCAGAGGGAGAGCTGAGCCCCATGTGAAAGGAAGCTGAGACAATTCAGCTCCAAAATCACATCGACAAGTGACCTCTCTCAATTCACCCATTTATATTCCTTACTATAAACTGATGCTATAAAAAGCGTTCCTTAATTTATCCAGAAGAGCCTATCTATTGCATAATAGAAAATATCTTTATAAGCTTTATGGGAAACCAGCAATGGAGAGAAAAGAAAAGACATTAAAAAGCTTGGCAAGATGATACCTGAAAAAGATGATAGAACTACAAGATTAGTGATTAAGGAATAATATATTTTAACATTTCAAGTAATGTTGCCTTCTGCTTAAAGAATCTTTGAATAAAAGTAATGATAAGATTATAAATATATTGGTGGCATCGACTGGAATTTGCTCTCCATTTCTGATACTGAGAGAAATATTCTTTCTTTACTACTAATAGGTCAAAGCACTACAAACGCAAAAACACTCTTATCTACCATGAAATGCTCTCTGGCATTAAAAATATTTAAATAATAGCAGTAACAATAAGAGTTATCATTTACTAAAAAGAAAAAAAAATGGAGGTGTTAACATTTACTCAAACAGATCAAGTAACATGCCTGATGGTACATTTCTAAAAAGTCTCAGTCTACCTCCAGATATTTCGTCCTTCATCTATGCACTGTGCCTCTGGCATACTGAAATCACATAGGAGACATAACAACGCACATCATATGTCACACATGTACGATGTCCCTCTAAAACCAGTAAGACCTAAGACATGGTTCTATGAGTCTCGGTTGATAGAATCTATCGAGAGCTTAAAGTCCCCAGAGAACAATATTACGAGATAAGCAAGGACTAAGGAAGACAGGGAATAAATACAACACATACAATTTTAAGTCAGGGGACACAATCTTGCTGTTACGGGCAGTGGGAGAATCTACCTTCTTGTTCTGGGCACAGCTTAAATCACCCCCATTAGATAGTAATTTTTTTTTGATTTCCTGTCCAATTTAGAGGGGAAAAAAGAAAAATTCCACCCTCTGCACTCTGCACCACCTGGTACACACCACGAGTCGAAAACTTCCTGTACTATGTTGAAGTAGGTCTAACCTGCCTGTCTCTGACACCACATTGTGAGTCTTTGGCCCTTATCATCTTCATGTTCCTATCATCTACCGGAGGGTTTGTGCTCAGTATGTGCTGAAACAGATTAAAAAAAAATGTAACCTAGTCAGAAATGTGTGCGTACATGATAAAAAGGTAAGATATGCTTTTACGGCTTCCACCCACATGATACTTACTTAA
The DNA here is from genome assembly GCF_018350175.1 of Felis catus. NCBI lineage: Eukaryota > Metazoa > Chordata > Mammalia > Carnivora > Felidae > Felis > Felis catus. The sequence goes on from NC_058378.1 coordinate 11,337,196, forward strand.
GAGAATTTAATGTACAACATGCCCAGATCAGAACTCAATCTATCTCAAATATGAAGCATGGGAAACGCATGCTATGAATGCCCTTATTTTCTTTAAAAAAAACGGCAATAATACATATGATATTTTGTGCGAACCGAACAAAGTAGCCCTAGCAGTCTGGAAAAGGGAAATGACAGGTTTGGCTCCCAGGAGAGATGAAAGGGCCACAGGTAATAGTAAGCATTTGCTCCTCACCTTGAACTCCAGGTTCTTCAGGCTGAGGCTGTGCCGTATCTTGAGCACTGACGCCCCACAGCCAGCACCTTGCTAAGTTGATTGGGTTTCCTTGATGTGACCCACTAGCAAGGTGCTCTCTGAATTCTTTTTTTTTTTTTATGTCTATTTATTTATTTTTGAGAGAGAGATAGGGTGTGAGCAGGGGAGGTGCAGAGAGAGAGGGAGATAGAGAATCCATAGCAGGTTCTGCACGGTCAGCACGGAGCCTGATGCGGGTCTTGAACTCATGAACCATGAGATCATGACCAGAGCTGAAGTAGGATGCTTAACCGACTGAGCCACGCAGGTGCCCCTCTCTGAATTCTTGCTCTGCTTGTATGGTTGCATATATTGCCTTTGAAAAGCGGACAGGTGGTCAAGCTCACTATGTGGACCATTCGTGTGGGTTCTAGATCGGGATCACTGTCTGACGATCCCACTGTTCCCTAAGAAACCAACCTTCGGTTCTTTCTCGAAAGGAGAAGAGAACTCTGCAGACAATCTCACTGTACATAAGGCTTCATCAGTAAAACGTCAAGACCTCACCACTGGGCACTCCTTTAGAGACTAACCAGGAGAAGCATCACCTGATAAACTCCAGTTTTAACCAAGACTTAATTCACTTAAAAAGAAACATGGTTTTTCCTCTTCTAAACATTCTGTTAGTCTTCGTAATTTTCCAATTATTTGTTTTGGAAAACCCACTAATTAAATAAAAGATTCAAATGATTGTGAAACAACATAAGCTGTGCATTCACCGATGTGTTCTTACCTGGCTTGTCTGAGAAATACGACGAGAACGGTTGTAGAGGGCCATGCTGTCTCCCTCCCGTGTTCTCTCAACCCTCCAACCCCACGCCAGCATGGTTTTTAAAGATTCTTTGATTGGCCAGCGATAAATTTCTTTTTCCTAGAGACAAAAAGGAAGAGAAAAAAAAAAAAAAAGGGAGGTGCATGGAATCCAAATAAAAAATCTGAAATAGACTACCTTCACTTCACTTTAAAAAAAAGAAGACTGGCATTATTTATTTAGAAATGAAAAAGGAAAGTAAAAATTCTGAAAAGCACAGGGTGAGCTGAGATCTAATTTGGCTAATGCTACAAAGAGGGATTTCAGCTTATTATTTCATTGGAGGTTAGTTTTCTTTAGTTTCCCAGCTTCTGATACTTTAGATAGAAACTAAAAAAGGAGAAACAGTGCCAGATTATATGAACCATGAGTGCAGGCTTTTCTACCATCTGAATACACAGATGAGAAAAACTCTTCCTCCGTAAGCACCAAGCTAAAAAAGTCCTTTTCACTTCATTTGTCAAGATATTGATTTCCCCCCCAAAGAAGTAAAATACGTGAAAAATTATAAGTAATAATCATTGTAAATATTACTTCTTTATCCCTCATCAAGAAACTCCTTAGCACGTAAGAATATTTTCTAAAGACCTTAAAAATATTGGGGAGGAAAAAATATCAAAAAGGAACAGAAGAATATTAAGTAGAGAAGAACCTATTAAATGCTGATAGAAATAGGAATAGAGAAAAAAAGACAAAAGATTAAAATTAAAAATTGCAACCTTTAAATAAAGGTTTTTTAAAAAGCATATGTAAATAAAGAAAACATTTTAATAAGAAATTACATAATAAAGAAAAAAATTCAAAATAAATTGAAACTGTATAACAAAAAAGAAAGAAACCTCACCTTTTCAGATAATAGTTTATATGGCTTCATTAACGGCTGAACTTTAGACGAGTCTGAATATATTTCTCCATAAATCCATCCATTTGCCAACTTAAAAAAAATCAAAATTATTTTACATGAATTAATTTTTGAGAATGTAGGTATGTATGTGTTGAAGTGTGTACTAGTAAAATAAAAATAAATCAAGATATGGGCTAAGGTTTGAATTCCACCCAGCATAAGTCAATATAAAGATTTCCATCCTAACCAATATTATTTTGAATAATTACCGAGAACAAATCTTTCTATCCAAAGATTAAACACACCCTGAACAGATCCAGGTCTATAGTTATGTCAGTAAGCACTCCCCCGCTAAGCAAACTACAGGGTGCGCGGCCCCCATGATGTTGATTCTGCGACATCTCGGGACCCTCCATCTGAGATGTGTATGCGAAATGCTCGTTCAAACAGGAAAACTGGAGTGTGCTGTTTTTATTGGGAAGCTTCTCTGAATAATGCTAACTGTTTGGTCCACTCCAGTATTCAATTAACTCTCAACATGTTCGTTCCACATGATTTTGCCCTTGCAGTTCTGTATGTGTCACCGTTTCCCTATCTCATTTCATATCTGCCCATGGAATCTGAGTAACTAGACTGCAATAGCTCAGGACAGCCTTCTTGTAAATTTCCTCTCCATCACCACCAGCTCGGTACCTAATAGAGTCTTTACATAAAACAGACACTTATCTCGGACTGACTCACCTAGTAAATAAATTAGTGAACAATGAACCACACATTCATCAAAACAAAAAGAGGGTTTCTTAGGAGAAAGGGACTGATTGGCGAAGGCAAGAACTGAAATTTAATATAAAGTCTAACAGGATGATACAGAGCTGCTCCATAAACACAAACACCTTGGAACCTTTGATGTTTGATTTTCACTTCGCCAACAGTACATGCTTATTTTAGATTCCTGCATCATCTCAGCTCAATTTCTCTGACAAATCTATTTCACATCTCTCAAGTTTAACCAGGCTCAATATAATGTGACTACACAGCCATAAGGTTCCTTTTAGAGAATTTCATGATATGTAGGACATGTGTCACTTAACTCATCAGCTTGCATTTTTCTGACAATCCAAATAAAATATGTCAACCTGCCATGCAGTTTATTTTTAGCGACCTGCAGATCTACTTAGCAGTAAGACCTATTACAGAAGACTGGAAGGTATAAACAATCACTATTTCCGATTAATAATTTCAAGATTTCTCTAATATAAAATTACTCTTGAAGTGAAAGTTTCTTTAAAAGATTTCTGACCCACAGTCACCTTTTCTTCCTAAAGCCCCTGATGATGATTATCTCACAAACAATATGTGTTTAGAAACTGTATTTATTATTTCACTAATAGAATTTTTATTCCTAAAACTGTGCTTTTGATAAACAGATATTCTCATTCATATTGGATTACACATATTAATGGCGGAACCAAATACTGTATTAGCAAATTGTAATTAAATATTCTTGCTTAATCTAGATACAGCTCTCACTTTAAGGTAGAAAATAGTCATGGTCAGAAATATTTGGGTGGTGGCCACTCACTGGGTACATTCAGTACTGAATGAGAATGTGATACTCTGGCTTTTACCTTGTCCATTGACCATTTGTCATGAGAATGTTCAGCGTATTTGTTAATGAAGTATTCCAACTTCTCAGGAATTGTAATGCTATGAGAAAAATAAAGAAAAAAAGCTTGATTTTTACAGGATTTATGGGAAATCATACCAGTAATTTACTCACAGCTTATGATTGCTTAAATCCCACTTGATGCATAACTGTTAAAAAATCATTTTAACATAGTATTGCTTTTCCCTAGTGCAGGAATAATATATAAATCAAGCCGGTAATGTTCTTATCTGCTCATCTTGTATTAATTAATAACTTATTATGTCTTCATAGAAGTTGTATATATTAAAAATTATATATAATATAATTAAAATATATTGAAAGACGAGGATAATCAATCATACGAAAAAAATTTTTTTAAACCTGAATCAAGATATGGTTAGATTTAATGGGCTTAAAGACATACTTCCCTTCCATACTCATTCTTTTAAGTTATTCTCCCTTTTTGACTTAAGTCTCTTCTGCAACAACTATAAGTAGGTAAAAGATCTCCTGAAATCTGACCGGTGACACTTTTTCAATGTACTAAAATTTTAAATTAATGTCATACAACTAGAGATGTGTTAATGATTTTATATTTTATGGTCTACATATAACATTCTACTATTAATATGGACTGTAGTGAAAAGTAACTACTCATGCTCTGTGATCTTGATAACATTTATTCTCGATTCCTTTCATATTTAATTAATATTTGATCTCTTCGACAGATGATAAGTGCATGCAACTGATGACCAAGTCCAACTATGAGACTTGGGAATATCAAATAGATCAATGAATGGAAAATCAAATATATATATATAATTCCATTCACTCATGCATATAACTTTATTAACACAATTACCATTGATAACTGACTTCTAAATAAAACCTAGCATAGTGAGATGGTTTACTGTTCTTGTGCAACAATGTTATCAGTCAGGAATTGAACTATATGACCCAGAAATACTTAAGAAACAATATATAAAAATCACAAAGATGTAGCAATGATTGATATCACTAAGTAAACCTACTCTGGTAAGAAGGCCCCAAAGGGGTAAGCCTAGGTAAATGAATATATATGCCCGACAGCTGTTAATCAGTTAGATCTAATTAATCAACACCAAGACCACCACACGTTCTGATGTTATTTTAAAATCGTGGATTATATCACGTTAGCAAACCACAAACTTACCCATGTAGGAACTGAATATGTGATATTTTGGTTTACTTACATTGGAAGAGAAACAAAGGATCAATCACATAAGCCAAATACTGGGGGGTAGAGTCTTTTCTCACGGGACTGTCATCAAATACCAAACATGCAAATTTAAGGCATTATCAAACTAATGGCATACCACTTGGGTTGAATTTTTGATCTGTTATGGAAGCTAAACCAGCTGGGGGGCCACCCAGAAGCCTGAAAGTTGAACTCCCAAGCAAATTCGGATGCCGTGGATGAGAACTACCACTGACTGCCTTGCTAACACCATAATCTTGCGGAGTCACCAAGGAATCGATAAGATAATGTGGCATGAAGAGTCAGCTTTCCTCGCAAATGGGAAACCATGGTCCTACTCAAAGACAGTAACAACAAAAATGCTGAGACTCCAAACACCTGAAGTACTGAGACATCCCATTTGTAAAAACAATTTACGCAACTAAGTACGGGTAAGCAGTTTTATGTGACGGAACATTTGATCTGTGGTTAAGGCTGTCACGTTGCATTCTAACAGCATGCTACATTTTCCACAAATATTCTCATTTGATATTCCTGGAATCTCATGCTGTGCTTTATGATGCTGCACACCAGGTGCTACCCCTTAGACGTTGCTGACATGTAGCAGTGACTCTCTGCAGCTGACAGAACAGCTCTGCCCTGCCGGGATCACCCCCAGTCAAAAATGCGCTACAGAGGCTGGCTGCAATTAATAAACACTTGGGGTAAATTTTCAGCTACAAATATAGCTGATATCCTTTCTTGATTCTCATTACCGTAGATACTATCATGTGGTCACACACACAGAATCCGGGTTATGTGACGTAGCCTAGAAGGTACATCGTTATCTACTTCTGACATGTGTATGATCATTATTATCACCACTGTTCATTCTGTCAAGTAAAGGGACCCCTACCAAAAGGATACCAATTCAAAGGGGGCATGGATTAGAGAAAGTTCACATTAGTACCTTATTCAATTTCAGACTTCACACATCATTTACAATAAAAATCTGCTGCAATAGAAAGAGTCCATACTTTGAGGTATCAACAGGTTGTGGGTTAAAGTTCCCTTCAGAATCCATTGATGACTGTTTTTCCATCATACTGACATAATTTGACTCCATGTAGTCTGGAGGCAAAGCTCCCGCAACGGCACTCAGGCAAGGCAGTGCCAGTTTGAAAAGTTCTTGTTCATATTTCTGGGAAGAAATGGAGGACCAAAACAAAACACCAAAAGCCTGGGTTACTGTTGAGCAAAAGTTGTCAGAATGATCGCTGTGGCTGGCACAGCGCTGTCAGAAAAGATCGGAATTACCCCCAGGCTAACGTAACTCCCTGGCAGACTCTTTCTCTAGCAAATGGAAAGTATATGTAGCCTGGAATCCCATCAAACATGAGACGGGCTGAAGTCAGAGTTACTGAGTTGCTGCTTAAGAAGAATAAAAACTCTGCTTCTCTGAGAGGTTTTCTCCAATATTTGAAATGAAATATACTCAGATATTCTAAATGTATAACATGTCTTTACAACTGAAACATAAATTCAGTAGATGAATAGCATAACTATAGAATACCGCCATACCATGTTATAAAGGCCATACTTGAAAAATAAAGGAACATTCCAGAGAGTAAGAAATTTTAACCGATCTGTATCATATACAAAGGTATGAAAAATAAAATTCTAAACCGAGAAAGAAATTCTATAGGGAATATGCAGAGTCAAAATTTCTGGGAAGAGGTATTTGTATATTAATCACATAACTAATTAAATTTGTATTTATGAATTTTTAATTTTTTAAAGTTTATTATTATTGTTATTATTTTGAGAGAGAGAGTGTGAGCAGGGGAGGTGCAGAGAGAGGGGGTGCAGAGGATCTGAAGCGGGCTCTACGCTGACAGCAGAGAGCTCCATGTGGGGCTCGAACTCGCAAACTGTGAGATCATGACCTGAGCTGAAGTTGGACGCTCAACTGACTGAGTCACCCAGGCACCCCAGTATTTATAGATGTTTCAGAAGGAAGAAAATAATAACTATTTAAAAATTATCTCACTTCAAGTGTTCAATTTTAAATTAATGCTGTAAATTCCTCTAAAAATACCTTCAACATTTGTAATTTGGTAACAGAAAGCATCAAGATGTAGCTTCCAACTGTAATCACAGATGAACTTGACTCTATTATGTAGCAAACTTCTGGATATCCTGCTCTGGTTGTCTAATAATGTCCACCTGGGAATTCAAGCTGATTTCGATTAATAATTTTAGCAGAAGCATACAAAGCATGCTGTTCTGATTTTTCTCCGAAATACTATCCCCTTCCAGCCTTCTGAAAATATCTGAACTATCCGTTATAAATACGCCAGGTGTTAGGGAATGTCACATATAGAAAGCAACACTGAATGGAGTGACTTTAATCTCCATGGCAGCAAAGTGGGAAAAGTCAGGAAGGCCACTGGAATATCATAATTTTATGAGGCTGCATATTTTTATATGTGATAAGATTTTGTCAGGTTTTAAGATCAGGGTGACTAGGGAGGGTTTGAGTCCAGGTAAGTCCGAATGCGCCAAAACTTGGAGCGCCTGGGTGGCTCAGTCGGTTAAGTGGCCAATTCTTGATTTCAGCTCAGGTCATGATCTCACGGTCTGTGAGTCTGAGTTCCGCATAAGGCTCTCGGGTCTCAGTACAGAGCCCACTTTGGACCCTCTGTCTCCCTCTCTCTCTGCCCCTCCCGTGCTTGTGTGCTCTCTCTCTCTCTCTCTCTCCCTCTCTCTCTCTCTCAAAAATAAACATTTTTTTTTAAATGCACCAAAACTCAACCATGTTCATAATTTCCTAAAATGCTTAGCCATTTTAAATTCTGATGGTGTTATGGTCACAAGGGCCATGCTACCTTAATAATTATGAAAGCTCGATATCAATTACATTCTCAAAATTTGTATGTTAGAAAAATGAAAAAAAAAACTACACAAGTCTTAATAAGTAAAGATGATATTCTACTAGGAATATTTACAACTTTTAAATTATTTTGTCACACAAAGCCCACAAAATATTGAATCACCTTTTGAGACAGGGCGTCAAAAATGCCCCAAAACAACTTTCTTGATAAATGAAGTTCTTCTTCTGAGGCAGCTCCGAAGTTCCCCCACCCTCCAGGCAGGCAGTAATATTTCCAGCATCTTTCATAATGATTTGTCAGCAACTATGTGAGGAAACAATTACAAAAGTGATGACTTAAAGGTACCATTTGGATTTTTCCCATTTCCACCCACGTGACTTGACCCAAAGGCCAAGTAGTAAGGTCAAAACTGCTCAATCTCCTATGAATTCTTCTGGAGAATACTATACTATGCCTCTTTAAAATCTAACACTAATCACAGAATGAGGACCAAATACCCAGGTTTACGAACAAACCATCTAGAACAGTAGTCTTTATGAGAGTGTTTGGTTACTAATGTATCCTTGAGTCCTATATATTAGATGGTATCATTTACTCACAGTTTCATGAATCACCATCCCCTGGATGTGCACATCTACACTTAGTGACAGGATTGACCTCAGGGTAACCCAGAGGCACAAGTAAATATCTCTAGGATACAGCACCAGAAATGCACATTCTAAGGGAAATCTACCTCTCAATATTTTTGCTTCCTTTTGCCAATCCTTCATCACCACACTTCAGGCTTTGCTTCAAGCTTGAACATCTCAAACTACTCCATTTCAGTAATCTCCTTATCTATTTCTCTGGTGGTTATGGATGCAGCGTATTATCTTTCTGAGTATCTATGTTGCTTCTTACATTTTCATCTATGCATATTTTGTTTGTTTAGGACTAAACTGAATTTAAAGACAAGGATAGAATCTTCAAATTATTTGGTAGCTCTTTGGATAGTTCATTTTTGATCTATAAACTAACAAATATTCACAACTACTTGCTGAATTAATGAAATGATCTTTATGAATCAACAATAAGTTTTTGGACTCTTTTCTGTAACTAAGAAGGGAAACAAATTGATAAGGATTATTGTTATTAAAACAAACTACATGTTGGGGCACCTGGGTGGCTCAGTTGGTTGAGCAGCCAACTCTTAATTTCGGCTCAGGTCATGATCCTAGGGTCATGGGATTGAGCCCTGTAGTGGGCTCAATGCTGGGTATGGAGCGTCCTTAAGATTCTCTGTGTCTCCCTCTGCCCCTCTCCCACATGTGCTCTCTCTTTTTTTTTTTTTTTTTTTTTTTAAAGTTTTATTTTTCAACGTTTATTTATTTTTGGGACAGAGAGAGACAGAGCATGAATGGGGGAGGGGCAGAGAGAGAGAGGGAGACACAGAATCGGAAACAGGCTCCAGGCTCTGAGCCATCAGCCCAGAGCCGGACGCGGGGCTCAAACTCACGGACCGCGAGATCGTGACCTGGCTGAAGTTGGACGCTTAACCGACTGCGCCACCCAGGCGCCCCTGTGCTCTCTCTTTCTAAAAAAAAACTTAAGGGATGCCTGGGTGGCTCAGTCGGTTAAGAGTCCGACTTTGGTTCAGGTCATGATCTCATGGCCTGTGAGTTCAAGCCCTGCATCGGACTCTGGGCTGACAGCTAGGAGCCTGGAGCCTACTTTGGATTCTGTGTCTTCCTCTCTCTCTGCCCCTCCCCTGCTTGTGCTCTCTCAAAAAAAAAATAAACATTAAAAAATATTTTTTAAAAGTAAAAAAACTTAAAAAACAAACAAAAAATGACATCTCTTACTACAGAGATACTTCTATTATGGTCTCCCCTTCAATTACAAAATACACACACATATAATTTAGAAATCTCAAATGATGAAATATTGAGATCTAATGTGTTTGGATTAACTTGGAAATATCTATAAGGTAAAAGAGTTTATCACATAAAGTAATACTGTCTCTTTTTTCAGTACCTTCCAGCTCATTTATATCAAGAAAATTTTGCATGGCAAAGGGTCTCTAGATGATAAAAACTGTAAAAATGGGATTTGGGTCAAGGATACAATTTATTTTACATAATTAATTAACATAAAAATTTATTAAACCAAAATCAATTTCTCATGGAGAAAGATTGTATTTGCTAAATATCTAGGGATGGTCAGAGTAACAGCAGTTCAAAAAATAGACGTATTAATATCTCAAACTTCTTTTTCCACCACTATTACTGGGTGGCCACAAGGAAAAATGATGCTTACCAGATGACAGTGCAGAGTGGTTCCCTATAAAACAGTCCATTACGTGACTATGACCTCCACCCATAGACCATGCTATTAGACGTACTAGGACACATCGAATATTCTAATGCTAAGTCTTGACTGAGATACTAGATGACAGAAAAACATTCCCAGGTCAGTAAGACACTATGAGACTAGATCATTCATGAACAGACTAATGAAGCTGGGCAGAGAAAATGTCAGTGATTTTTCCATACTTGGTGACAAACTCTAACTATATACAGAAGTTGTCTTTGAACTCTATTAAATTACACTTGGAAACTGTCATGAAATTACCAACTTAGAAAATGTTTCAAAAGCCTGCTCTTTATCCCTTGAGGTTGCTAAGATTTTAGGCCATATCTACCACCATGTTTTCCAGACTTAACGATATTTTAGTGCATCGTTTCCTTGTTGCCCGTCTTTTTTCCCAGTGACTTCTATTTCCATTCACCTAAAGGAAATCAATCTTGGAAATTCTACGATCTTTTATTACTTATTTTATTGTGATATACACATTTCTCAAATTTATATGTCCCTTTTCAAGAACTGGAAGAAAATTTCCTCGTCAAAAATCAAACATGGCGTTTCTAAGAGCTGTACGTATTGTAAGAGGAGCAAAGTCAGAGGACTCGGTAATCAACTAACTACAAACATTTCCTATCCTTACCTTAAGAGGCATCTTCGCATGTTCATTTAATAATGGGACATCAAACACTAATCTTCGGAGCAAGTGCTGCATCATAGAAGGTCTCAATTGGCTGGTGGAACAAAGTTCATTTAAATAATGAAGGGAAATGTGTCTAAACTAAGTAAATAGTTCATTAGACTAAATTATATATGCCAAGAACCTCTCTTCAGATGGTGGTTAATTAGGTGCCCCAATCCAAAGATCAACAAAAGGCTACACAACTATATAAAAGGTTACATCCCAACTCATCTCTACTCCCTAGATCTGAAGAGCATTCCTTAGAGATGGCCCTCTTTTCTCCTCCTTCACTTTCCCACCATTCACAGTGGCAGACCCTAATGCTTCCTGAGACCCTTCCTCCAGAAATACTTCTTTCTCCACTCTACTGGGTGGGAATGGTCTTCAGTGACTGAATTAGAAGCAAAAAGAAGAAGAAGTATCCCAACAGGAGGGAGAAAAAAAAAGGCTGAGACAAATTTTGCCAGAGGTGGAAGGGAACAAAAATCAACATACAGTGAACGTCTACTATGTGGGGTCATCCTGAATGTTTCACCTTGTTTAATATTTAGATAAACTCTATGAGGTAGGTATTTTGATTTCATTTTTACAGAATTTGAGGGTCAGGGGGGCTACAGACAGAACCTCCTAATTTTTCACCTCCTTCAGTCCCATCTGGCTGCTAAGCCATACATACACTTTACTGTGAGTGCAAACTTTTCTTCATCAGTGGACTGCCGAGCCACGTGCTTTCACCCGCTCTTGAAATCAGAAAGGAGCCATCACCCCAGCTAGGGGGCTTGAGAAATTGTCATGTTAGCTGTCAGAGCTCCAACAGGAGAAGGTATGCTCTGATTTTCACAGTAAGACATTTGAACACTTCCATTTACAGGAAGTGGTTTTCTAGGCTGGAGGAAATAAAGTCAGCCTTCATGATTGCCACACATAAGTAATGCTTTAATATTATACTATATCATTTTTTATATATTTAAGAAGTCTCTTTTTTCTTTTCTCTTCTGGAAAAGGAGTTAAAATCATCACACATAGTCAAAAGGGGAGAATCTATTAATCTTACACTACGGCGGCCAGAGACTCCTCACACAGTCACCCTACCCACCAACATCCAGAATAGTAAAATTGATCCAGCATTATATCCAATGGCCAGATACCCTAGAGAGGCTTGGAGGGACACTCCAGAACTTGACGAGGAGCATGGGTGCTCTGATAAGACTCAGACCTTGGGTACAGGGGACTACCTAAAGTGAATTAATTTTTTGATACAGAAATTGTTTCCAAAATTCATAACTATTTGTCAAGGGCCATACAGTAAATGCTCTTCCTTAAAGGAGAAGAAACTGGATTCGGAGTTGGCTTCCCACTTACCCACAAATAGAGAGCAAACAAACTTCTATGGAATCCCGCTGAGCTTTGGTAAGTGAGCAGCCCTTCGAAAGTCTGTACACAGTGTGCAGTAACGAGTCAATGAGAGAAGCGTGGTGTTCTGTGCCCGCGAAAAGAGGGGCACATCTTGTTAATAAAGGCAACACGGCTGTGCAAAGGTACCGATTGAGGGCCAGGGCCATGTCTGTGGCACTCAAAGCAGCCTAAAAAGAAATCGTGAGAGTAGAAAGTCATTTGTGTTTGGCAGTAGACAACTCTCAAAGGGATGAACATGTTGACATGTAATTCCATTATCTAGAAAATGACAAATACAGTGAAACCTGGGTTTGTGAGCATAATTCATTCTGGAAACATGCTTGTAATCCAAAGCACTCATATATCAAACCAAATTTCAAGACCCATTGGCTCAGTTGGGATCCTGTGACGTCTGGCGTCATGTGCGACTCGTATTAGAAGACATCGCTCACTGATCAAGTTAAAACTCATTAGAAATGTTTGCCCATCTTGCAGAACACTCATAGAACAAGTTACTTGCAATCCAAGGTGTTCCAGTATATGAAAAGTGAAGATGCATTCCTCAGTTATACCTTTAAATGTGGTCCATGTGATTTTTTTTTTTTACCACTAGTAACAATCAACTTTCGATTGCTCACAAATAGATAAAAATGAAGTGATGTCAATAGTGATCTCTACCTCCCCATGAGGCCCAAGAGGCTCACATTCTATAATAAAATATCAATGGTAAGATGAGTGTGAGTTGAAGACACTAATGATATCCAAGAATGTGAGTACTTTACTAGGGGAGGAAAAAGAGAAAGAAGCTTATTCCCATAACAAATCTCATGTTCAAAAATTCTTCCATAATTCTACTTAATAACGTTTACAGTTTGCTCCCGTCCGTCGGAATCAACAAAGGTTCATTGTCTTCTTGTGTTCTCGACTATCCTATTAGGTTCAGAATTACATGTGAACACCCCCAACAAAGAAAAAAGAAAATTCAGTGTATTTTTAGGAGTCTCCTCTCAAGACTTTCATGAACAAGCTGTTACCACCTCAAGATCTGGTTTTCTCTGGAATCAAAAAGACCCACTTAATTGAGAAAAGGAGGTATTATAACTATCGAAATGACATTTAGAGCTTCAGCTTACTCTACAATGCTTCAAACAGGAGAGTATTTACACCAGGAATGACAGATTCTCAGTGCGGGCCACAGGAGGCACAGGGAATATTACAGCCTTATCTATGCTTTAAATATTATAATGATGATATTATATTATAATGATGATATTATATTGTAATGATATTATATTATAATGATGATATTATAAGATGATATGTTATAATGATATTATATTGCAATGATGATATTATAAGATGATATTATATTACAATGATGATACTATATTCTAATGATGACATTATGTTATAATGATGATATTATATTATAATATAGTATCCTTATAAGTATTATAAGGATGATACTGTTATTGGCACAACTCAACAGTGTCCATTAACTATTCTTAATACTGTAACTGCTTTCATCGAGAAGCATGATTGTTTCAGCCAACCTCCCAAATTAGGGTTAAATGAACTTACTATCTTCCGTGGTACCTGATCAGAATTCTTATTTTAATCCTGAGGTTGTAAGTGCTCTCCACTGTTCAATGAATTCCTTAGGATACAGTCTATTTTATTTTATGTTTACCCACTGCCTGCCTAAAAATATAATTGGTACTGAATAGACATTTGGTGACAATACATAAACGAATGAATACATCTATGGAGAACAGGCCAGAGGAGGACATGTCAGGAATTGAGAATGTTCATCGTTAAAATCATTACCGTATCTAAAGAAGCAGCAGCCCGGAGATCAGGCAGAAAGCCAACCTCGAGAAGGTGGAGGAGGAAATCTTGAACCTCAATGCCATAGACCCTGTCAAGGAACAAAACCATGGCTGCCTTGTGATCTGGGCAAAACCCCGCAGACATGTCAGGCTCCACCACATTCCCATCTAAAAGACAGAAGGTAACATGTTGTTGTTAATGGACAGATTACAAATGGCTTCTCTCCAGCCTTCTCACATTCAAGTAAAATTATCAGTTGAATGTTTTTTTTGTCCTTCTACCCACAGGCCAGTGCTAGGAACTGGCCTAAGAATTACCACAGGGCAACGTAAATTCAAGGTTATTCGAAATGTGATTTGGACATATCCATTTGTTAGCTGCGTATTTGATTCAATACACAGCATCATGCTAGACAATGCGAAAGAAACAAAAAGGCATCCCAAATCTACATTGGGAAAACTAGTAAATACCATAAGAAGTTAAACTGCAAAGTCTTCACTGTTTTCAAAAAATCAGTGTTTTCAAAAACACTAATAACACTCATGCATCCCCGAGGGCCTCTTTTAAACACTAATAACACTCATGCATCCCTATGTGATAATCATGGTTCATTTACATATTTATGGCTTGGACAAAATGATGCAACTCTATGAATCAGTTGGACTGTCAAATGAAGTATGTTTCATGAATCATAATAGCATTCAACAACACTTAAGACGTATTTGAGAATCAGATTATTTTCTCTATTAATAGTCACTATTTGATGCCTGTACAGATCAGGGAATATCTTTAGAATTCCATAGATCCACACATTGGGAATCACAGAGACATGGAATTAAGGGATTATGTGCCAATTTAAAAAACTGGAGGACAGATCTGTTTCCTGTTTGGCCATGTGGTAATTATGCCAAATAACATCCTGCTACTGATAATACACTATGAGAATCTACAAAGACTATCACAGAATCATTAATATTGATACAATGTTGAAAAAAGAAGGATCCAGGGAAGAGGTTACATGACCACAATCATCCTGAAAAAATAAAGTCACAACTCGTTTGTTTTCATTCGTAACTAATGAATGGATTCCATATCTGAATCGTGACAATAAACAAGTAACAATGTTTTCAGGGACATTATATTAAAGGCTAATACCAAATAGCTTCCATTCCTTATTAAATGATAATAATACCCATATACCCACTACTTTCCTTCCTATCATTAAAATAATGGGAATAACAGCTTGTTTGCGGTGTTAGGCGCTATGCCAGGAAAGCTACAGACACCATTCGATAACAATTTTCACAAGCACGCTGTGAGGCTGGTATTCTTAGCTACATTTAACAGATGACCACTGACCTTTAAGGAAGTTAAATAACTTGCCCAGGGTTGTACACCTAGTAACTGGCAAAGTTAGATTTAAACCAAGGAAAATCAGCTTTCAAATCCAACCAAAACTGATTTAATCCCTAATGTTAAATCATTATGTTATATTTTTTAATTAAAAATCTGTATGAAATTCCAGTCCAATTTAATTCTCCTAAAAATTGCATGATAGGGAATTCAAATTTATAAGATTCTATGATTTTTTTAAAAATTCTTTTAATGTTTATTTATTTTTGAGAGACAGACAGACAGAACATGTGCAGGGGAGGGTCAGAGAGAGAGAGGGAGACACAGAATCCGAAGCAGGCTCCAGGCTCTGAGCTGTCAGCACAGAGCCCGACACGGGGCTCGAACTCACGAACTGTGAGATCATGACCTGAGCTGAAGTCAGATGCTTAACCAATGGAGCCACCCAGGTGCCCTAAGATTCTAAGATTTTAATATACAGTCATGACTAACGAAATGTTAAGCAACCCGCTGATCCTAAAATAAGATCTGTGTTTTAAACACTCAACCAGGTAGACATTCATGTTAAGGAATGTTACAGCTACACATACCTGGGATTCAAGACTCATCGAGTTGCTACAGTTGCTGTTTCACTTTTACCATCTCCTCAAACACAGTGGAGACAATAAAGCTGACAGACTGCCTCCTGTCAAATTTCTGGCTTTTGAACTAGAAGAAGGAAGGCCAGGTATACTGGCCTAACCTTGTGGTCCCTGCAATATTCATCTGCCTACAATTACAATTACTGCCTTAGATAGTCTGTCCAAATCTGCTGGGGCCAAGTGCTGCAGGGACTGAACATGAACTTTTTAAAATTTATTTATTTATTTTTTTTTGGGGGGGGGGAGAGCGCACCAGGAAGGGGCAGAAAGACAGACAGAGAGAGAGAGAGAGAGAGAGAGAGAGAGAGAGAGAGAGAGAGAATCCCAAGCAGGCTCCATGCTGTCAGCGCAGAGCCTGATGTGGGGCTCGATCTCACAAACCATGAATATCAACTTTTGAGACTGCGTGTTTGTCCCTCAAGTTTTCTGAAACCCTCCCTCTTTCATTATTATTCTGGGCCATGCTATAGTTCTAAAAGATATATGATAAAAAATTTCTGGGGCGCCTGGGTGGCGCAGTCGGTTAAGCGTCCGACTTCAGCCAGGTCACGATCTCGCGGTCCATGAGTTCGAGCCCCGCGTCGGGCTCTGGGCTGATGGCTCAGAGCCTGGAGCCTGTTTCCGATTCTGTGTCTCCCTCTCTCTCTGCCCCTCCCCCGTTCATACTCTGTCTCTGTCCCAAAAATAAATAAACGTTGAAAAAAAAAAATTAAAAAAAAATTTCTGAGAAAGGCCTCAGCCATCACTAAGGGAGGAAGAACTAATCATTAGAGGCAAACTTCACATCCTAAATATATAACATACAGTAACAATTATTGTTGATAATGGGTGATGCTTAAATGGGCAACTGACTTGTCACGGAAACATACAGAAAAGTAGAGCTAAAAGTTTAGCTTTTAAAGTTGACTTAAATGCGTACCACTCAAAATAAAAACATACAGTTTTCTGTATATATTTTCCATGAAAGGAAAGTGGTAATAAAAAAGTAGAAATTTAATAATAACCAATGGATTGGGTTTTAAAAATTAACTTTCATCGTGATTGTGAGAGTTCACAAAAAAATCCTTTAAACCCCAAGGTAGACAAAATAGTGCATATTTATAAAGGAAAACACCACCAAATATCATTACAGCACAACTAAATAGAATAGGAAAGAAACCACCTTGAAAAATCTTGAAGGCTAATGGCAGATAACTAGAGCAAAATGATATATACTTTGGGGGAATTCTGAATGAGACATCTGGATATTCTTGGGGTTATGTTCTTGGTTTTTCATGATAACTGATTTTATCTAAAAATGTAGCACTTCTCTCTTTCCTAATCTGGGTAACACTGGTATTATTATCTTTCTTCTGACAGCACCAATTTTATGGCTCAAAATATAGGGAAAAGAAAGGACAATGTACTTAAGTAAATGAACATGAGTTAGAAAGAGAAGTGGAAAGAAGGCAGGTGAGAACAGTCTGTATGTATACAAAAAAAAAGAAGTTGCCTCAAGTGGAGAAGATGAAAAGCCACAGACAATTATTCAGTTCACGCTTTCTCGAAAATCACAATGAATATTCAACTCTTATGGCTGGAAGATCTGGGTTTATAAGCTGGGCACATATGAAACTACTTTCTCTTCATCAGAAGGCTGGCTAGGAGGGAAAGTCATGTTCAGTTACACAGTGGTCCCTTCATTCTAGACTACACTTCCTTCTAAAATTAGAAGTTTACGTAAAAATGACATATGTAAGAATATCCAATAAAAAATTGAAAACTGAACAAAATTGAAACTGGAAAAAGGAAATCTAAGTATAATTTGGAATCTAATTTGTCCCTTAGTGGTCTTGAATAACTTTTTTAAAAATGTTAACTTATTTATTTTGAGAGAGAGAGAGCGAGAGAAAGAGAACGAGCAGGGGAGGGGCAGAGAGACAGTAAGACGGAGAATCCCAAGCAGGCTCTGTGCTGTCGGCAGAGAGCCCAATGTGGGGCTTGAACTCACGAACAGTGAGATCACGACCTGTGATGAAATCAAGAGCTGGATGCTTAAACAACTGAGCCACCCAAGAGCTCCAAATCTTCAATAACTCTTAAATCTTTTTCTCCATGGTAGGCAGAGTGAACCACCAACAGGGAATCGGCCTCGGGCCGACACCATGTGCTATTTCTGCTGTGGTTTGGGGGCACTGCAGGGGATCGGTGTGTGTGTAAACCACCCAAACTGTGAGGCATCTGTGCTTCATCCAGCCATGCCTGAGCCCTCCCTCTTCCCCAACCCAATCTGGCCCCAGGGGAGGGGCCACAGCTGTTGGACAAAGGTTTATGTACAGAGTAGGTTATACCTTTCTTTTCCATGCTTTTGGGTTAATATTAAAAACTAATCACAAGCAGTTGCTAAACCAAAATGACATACTGTAGAACGGCAATAAACATTTCATCAAAATGGTAAAAAAAATTCTTTTTTAATTCTCTCCTTTGTCTTGATAAGAGCACTTCTTTCAACACACTGGGAATTTATAAATGTCTAAGTCAGAAGCTATGGTCATTTCTGGGGAAAAAAAAATATTATAAGTAAATGACAATGAAAACTATCCAAAAGAGTGAAGAAAGGAATTGCAGGCAAGAAAGACAGAGAAGAATGAGGGCCAAAAAAAACAAACAAAAAAAAAAACCCCAAAAAACAAAAAAAAAAAAACCCAAAAAGTGGAAAGAAATTAGATGAGGTACATATTTGCTCTTCTCTGGAAACTGTCTGAAATGTCATGTACAAAAATCTCATGGAAAACAGCCATTTAAAAACAATGAGGCTGGAAAATACTTTACAAAATAGTAACATCTTTTTCATTTATATACGTGTGTTTGTAAATGTCTGTGTAGAAGAATATGGCAATAGAGCTTTTCTTAATTCAATGAAAAAGATATACTTTATAGCTTTTCCCTTTTTAACTTTTTTAATGTTTATTTATTAATTTTGACAGGGAGAGAGAGTGGGGAAGAGGCAGAGAGAGAGAGAAAGAGGGAGAGAGAGAATCCCAAGCAGGCTCCATGCTGCCAGCACAGAACCCGATGCAGGGCTCTATCCCATAAACCGTGAGATCATGACCTCAGCTGAAATCAAGAGTCAGACGCCGAACCCACTAAGCCAATCAGGTGCCCCAAGTTTTCTTACTTTTCTTGAAGAAACGTAAACCCAGTAACTATGCTGCATGGCAGTGGGGACTGGGGGCGAGGTGTTGGGGGGAATGTCGAGTGCTGATGGTATTTAAAACATCATGTCCTCCAATGCCCCACTGAATTACAAAGAAGCTGGCCTTACCTTTGGCTATTGTTGGCATCTGAAAAGCAATGCTGATTACTCCCACCAAATCTCCCAGTGGAATTAGGGATCTCAGAATTGACCGGATTCTGATGGCTTCCCCCTTACCAGCATGAATCAACTACATGAAGGAAAACGAAGGAACGTTAGAACAACTTCGTGAAATCAGTGTTACAATTCCATCCAGAAAATCTAAAGAATGGGTCTCCCCATCTAAAATAATTTTCTGCTAATTAATTATACGTATAAACTTCGACTTCTCACAGAATTTGTTATTTTAGGCTTAGAGACAGATATTTACTCGTCCACACAGTAGTGCTGACATCAGCATACGCCAAATCATGTACTACAGCATAGGCCAACTGGTTTAACCATCAAAACAGTAGTTTTTATCCTCTGCAGGGTACTAAAATACATTGAAAATCTGATAAGGCTACGAAGGCTTACCTCGCAAAATTATATATAAATACCTATCGTAACGTGAACAATAAATACAATGAAATAATTATCTTCGGACCCAGAACACATAGTAATATTTATGATTGATTTAGCCTCTTTCTTGCTTTGAAATGAAAATGTAATTGTATCCTTATCCATATTCCATACTGATTTCTCCCAAGGAAGGGTTTAGGATGTAGTGGGGGAAACGTGAATATGAATCATGACAGGTTTTTGAGGCTGTCACTGGCTAATGGACGACCTGTAAAGACTGGATGCGATATGTCAAGAACCTCAGCAAGGCTCTGGAACAGACCACGGGCTTTCGGAGTGGGGGGGGGGGGCACCTGTTTCCTTCCCCACAAGGTGAGAAACACAAGTACAATCTCTGTCACATAGGAGGTCTTCAACCAATCGATACAGAAGATGAATAAATTTCAGAAGTGCCAACTTTAGCGCCTTACTGAGTCGCTTGGTTTTTTTCCTCCTAGTTTAATAGAGCACAAAATTTCCATTTATTGGCATAATTTCCTGGTTCCTTTGATCTTTCATGTCAACTGAGAAAAGAACAGATACTGGGAGCATGAAGTTTTTTGTATGCAATCACCTCCAGCATACAAACAGGCTCCAAGTCCTTCTAACATTCTGACATTTCTCCACGCTGGGATTCCTCTCTGTTCACAACGAAAAGTTATGTCAAGAAAACATGGAAGTTTTTTTTTTTATTTTAAAGGCTTTCTCTGATTTTATTTTTCTTAATGTTTATTTCTGAGAGAGACTGAGTGTGAGGGTGGGGGTTACGGGCAGAGAGAGAGGGAGACACAGGATCCGAAGCAGACTCCAGGCTCTGAGCTCTCAGTAGAGAGCCAGATGCAGGACTTGAACTCAGGAACTGCAAGATCATGACCTGAGCCAAAGTTGGATGCTGAACCGACTGAGCCGCCCAGGTGCCCCAAGAAAACACGAAGGTTTTAACCTACAGCCATGAGAGAAGGAGACCAAAACAAAAAACGAAAAAACAAAAAAACAAAAAGAAAGAAAAAAGAAGTAGAGAAAAATAAAACACAACACGAAAACAAACGCACAAAACCCCCACAGATCCTAAGCATACGTAGAAAGATGTGATCTGTAAGCAACAGTCCCATGGGCTTTTCAGTTTAGACGTGTATCTGCCATATGCCCCAGCACTGTTCACTGTGTTTCGATCTCTGTGGTCTTTCCCATTCCCAGGCCATGAAGCTAATTTTATGAGCCTTTAAAAGCTAGCACTTTTAAAATGAATACGATAGAATAAAACAAAGCCGGTTAGGGTAAAATAAAGTACAAAACATCGGAATGTATTACGGAGTAAAAGTAAGTACCATTCCAGGAGACTTCTAATTTCTTCTCCGTCAGAACATTTTAGAAAACACCAATCCATAGAGCCTGAATAGCTGTTTCCATCTCTGTAACCAACCGCACTCCCACTTTCCCCTAAACCAGTGACGGGCATATGGCAGCTTCCTCAGAGACGAGATACTGCGCACCAAGAAAATGACTCTTGTCGGGAGCTGTTGCTCTCTCTCTCTCTGCATGCACTAAATTAGCAGAGGAAATTTATAGGAAAAATGTATTCTTTTCTTCTTAAAGTACAGGGAGGCTGAATGCGTTTGAGAGATATAGATGTAACTGGCTATTCCACTAATGACTTGTACTGAAATCTCATTACTAATTTTACAACCAGGGCATTTCCAACTAAATAAACACTTGTTCAGCAATTAGGCGGCTGCTATTATTTTTAATGGAGCGTGGAGATTATTGGTTTTGGATGCCGTTATGATGTTTGCCGGCTATGGATTGTTTTCTGTTTTTATTTATTTATTTTGGGAGAGACAGAGACAAGCGTGAGTGGGGAAGGGAGAGAGAGAGAATCCCAAGCAGGCTCCCTGTTTCCAGCACAGAGCCCAACGCAGGGCTCAAAATCATGAACCGTGAGATCATGACCTGAGTCAAAACCAAGAGTCGAACACTTGACCGACTGAGCCACCCAGGTGGCCCTGTGGATTCTTCACATAGACGGGTAAGCCAGGATCGCTGTTCTTGGGCCCCAAAGCACTTACATGCATTTCAGGAGCACAGCGTCCTAAGAGGTCAATCAAAGCTGCATAAAACGTCATGATGGCATTCCCCATGTGGATAGTGTCATCCTCCTCCTCTTCTGTCTCACTTTTGTAGATTGTTCAAAAGAAACAGAAAGCAAAGGAAACATGATGATAAAATGACACTTCACGTTTATTACATATTTCTTGGAGAAAAGGGATCCCCAAGGTAATTCATTCTGCCTCTTCTGCTACTTTTCATGTATGTGATTCATTTGTAGCTTGACATTTTTAAAGGGAAGTAACAATGAGTTAAAGACCAGACACCAAGAATACATTTGTGGGAACTTTAATATTGAGAATCCCTCAAACGAAAAAAAGAATTGCTAATTTGATGGAATCTGCTTATTTCTAGAGGCAGACAACCTTTGTTTTAACAAAGAAAATAACTAATGGAAAGACTTGGTAAGTTTAAACTTACTTTTTTTTTAAGCTTATTTATTTATTTATTTAGAGAGAGAGAGAGAGAGAGAGAGGGCGCGCGCATACAAGCAGGGGAGGGGCAGAAAGAGAAGGAGAGTGAGAAAGAATCCCAAACAGGCTCTGCACTGTCCTCACAGAGTCCAATATGGGGCCCAAACTCACAAACTGTGACATCATGAGCTGTGAGATCGAAGCTGAAACCAAGAGTGGGAAGCTTAATGGACTGAGCCAGCCAGGTGCCCCTGTTTAGAAGACTTTTATAAATAGCTTACATCTACAAAAAAGGTGACAAAGATCTGTCCTATAAGAAAGCAAATGTAAGGCACCTAGGACAGTGCTCGGCTCAGAGAAAGTACTTAGAAATGTGTTATCTTTCACTTACTATCTCTTTACCATGTACTCTACCCCACCCAGCCACTCCCAAATAATCCAACATGTTTCCCTCCCCATCTCTGTGAGAAAAACAAAGACTTCATTATCTTGCTAATGAGGGACCAATCTAGATGGCCCTGGAAGATCACATCATTCACCCCTCCCTTGGTAGGTGGCTCAGCTGGACCTAGCAGTCTGCAGGGTGACAGCAACGCCTTGTTGACCACATCCTCTTGGCATGCAATGCTGCTCCCAGGGCGCTGTGTGCACACTCACTGGTGTGGTCCTGGGCCAGAGATCTCTTGATATATTTTCCACTACTTAGAGAAACTGAGGGCCACCTAGCTCCTCTGTGGCTAACTGATAAACATGTAACATGATCTCGGAAGACTCCCAGTCTGAAACCACCTTGGACTTGACATGGACAAAACATTTAGGCCTAGTCTGTGTATACAAGAATGAGGGTCTGCAGGACTACTCTGCTTGGAAATTTGCCTCCAGTAAGCCCTACATTCTATCTTTTCCAGGGGGGTCAGTAGCATGGGAGTAGGATCTGTTAGCAGGACACTCACCGCCACAGATAAAAACTGTGAAGCAACATGCCTGGGTTGACTCATGTCCGTTGCTGGAATCAAGTATTAATAATGTCTACTATGTAGAAATGTAAGGTAGCTACTGCCTCCCATATCAGCCATTGTACTTAATCAAGCATTTTGCTCTTCAGAATGACAATGCCCCCTTTTCTGGGCTTTACCACTATGCCAGTTAAGTCCCCCATTCTCTTGCTAAAGGTCTTAATTTCTTACTATTATCTTGAAAACTCATTCCAGCTAGCTTCCCACCAAACCCTACTACAATTTCAGAATCTTGTCTGCCATGGTTTGTAATGACTCGCTTTGCCATACCACCCTACCCCCCCGGGAAAAAATTCACAAAATACATCTCCTCCAAACAACCTAAACTTCTCCCTGCTACATTCACCCCATCTTCCTTATTTTCTCTTTATTCAAGCTATTCCCACAGCAAATTCCATCCATTCTTCTTTTTTCATTAATTTTTTTAAATGTTTACTTTTGAGAGAGAACAAGTGTGAGTGGGGGAGGGGCAGAGAGAGGGAGGCAGAATGCAAAGCAGGCTCGAGGCTCTGAGCTGTCAGCACAGAGCCTGATGCAGGGCTTGCAGTCACAAACTCTGAGATCATGACCTGAGCCAAAGTTGGATGCTTAACCAATGGAGCCACCCAGGCACCCTGCATCCGTTCTTCCAAGTCTAACACATTGGATTTTCAAGGGCAGAAATCATGGGTACCAGAGGATCCTATTGCAATTGACAGAAGGCAAATCACATTTTGTAAAATTTCAAGACAAGGAGTATAATTTGCTCCTAAGAGTATATATATTAGACCTACAGTGTTTTACTGGATCCACTAGTTGGTGAGGGACCATCTCGAGAGGGATCCTCGGCTATTTTTATGGCTTCTTCCATTGCTGCAAGAAGACCGTTCCCACCTTCCCCTCTCAAAGCAGGACCGAAACACTCGGGCCTCCGGATGAGCAACCTCACCACAACATTAGCATTCTCTTCCACGCTCTCCCCTAAAATCAAATGAGGAACAAGAACAAACAAACATTGGTTACATGGACATTCTGAGCCAATAGATGTTATATTAGTTCATTTAGATTTAAAGAAAAATCACTAAAACCAAAGGACATAGTCACTAATAAAGCTAGAATTCGACTTAAATCACGAGTTTTATGTACACAAGACTCAGAAAGCTTCTTGTACTTAAAATTTGGAAAGTAAAAAGCATTACAGATGCATAGTTTTTTCACCCTTGTTAATTCATTATAGGAAATGAAGCCATAAGCCTACCTATTAATTAGGACCCAATTATTAAAATTTACAAGAACTTGTAACTGCCTAAAAATGTTAGTTTAATAAAAGCATCGCATTCAAAAAAAATATTAGAAATTAAATTATTACTGTGAACGAACTACTGATTATAAAATATTTTACTAACTTTTTCTTTACTAATATTTGCTTCTTAGATGAAAATGCTAGGATATATTATTATTTTATGCATCTATTTTTATGCAGTTTTAATCATGACCAAAAAAAGACCCAAAGCAATTAGTCTTACCATTACAGAAGACAGCAAATCGGAGAAAGTCAAGGTATCTCTCTCCTTCAACTGGATTCCACCCAATATCTGGGTAACCCTTAGATACCAGCATCGGGCAACTCTGCAGTCCACAACCAGCCAAATACCGAACTACCTACAAACAAGGATAAGCAAATGTGTTATCCTGTGGGTCGGAAGTCATTAGATGCTAATACGATACATAATAAATGATATTCTCAAAGGACAGTTTAAAACAAATGTGATTTTGGGGTGCCTGGGTGGCTCAGTCGGTTAAGCATCTGACTTCAGTTCAGGTCATGATCTCACGGTTCATGGGTTCCAGCCGCGCATTGGGCTCTGTGCTGACAGCTCAGAGCCTGGAGCCTGTTTCAGATTCTGTGTCTCCCTCTCTCTGTGCCTTCCCTGCTGGTGCTCTGTTTCTCTCTCTCTCTCAAAAGAGAATAAAACAGTTAAAAAAAAAAGAATGTGGTTTTGCAAGTTTTTGTTTTTTTAAATGTTTGTTTATTTATTTTGGGGGAGGAGGGGCAGAGAGAGGAGAGAGAATCCCAAGAAGGTTCCGAGCGGCCAGTGCAGAGCCCAACTCGGTGTTCGATCTCATGAACTGTGACCTAATGACCTAAGCCGAAATCAAGAGTAGGCAGCTTAACCGAGTGACCACCCAGGTGCCCCTGCAAGTTGTTTTTAACCTCATGACAACACATGAACTCTCTTTGGCAAAACCTTAGAATTAAGAAATATTTATAAATCATAACAAAGTGCTATCATCATAAAAATATTTATAAATCAACTCTATGAAAGAAAATGTTCCTAAGTTTCACATCATTTAATTTGAGACTTTTATCTATAAACATATTTGTGCCACCTGGCTGGCTCAGTCGGTAAACCATGCAACTCCTGATCTCGCAGTTGTGAGATAAGCCCCACATTGGATGTAGAACTTATGTTTAAAAAATTGTTGGGGCGCCTGGGTGGCGCAGTCGGTTAAGCGTCCGACTTCAGCCAGGTCACGATCTCGCGGTCCGTGAGTTCGAGCCCCGCGTCGGGCTCTGGGCTGATGGCTCGGAGCCCGGAGCCTGTTTCCGATTCTGTGTCTCCCTCTCTCTCTGCCCCTCCCCCGTTCATGCTCTGTCTCTCTCTGTCCCAAAAATAAATAAATGTTGAAAAAAAAAAAAATTAAAAAATAAAAATAAAAAATTGTGTGTGCATATATATATATATATACACATTTATATTATATATCATATATGTATTAGACATTATATATAAATCACATATATATACATATATATATATTATGATATATTTGATAAACTGCAAAAATGTCTAAAGACCCCTCAGCCAGTATAAAACCTGAATCCATCGGAGATACTGAAAGACCCATCTGAGATACAGTGATATTTAGAAAAGTGAATTCACTTTCAACATGGTATTATCAATTTAAGTTTGTATTCAAATACCTTGGGTTCAAATCTTTTCTGCATTATTTACTGGATCCTTCTGAGCCATGGTTTCACTCTCTATAAAATTTGAGCAAGTATTACCTACCTTTCAGTATTACTGATTTTAACACATTGAATTTTCTGCTTATCGTTGCCTTTTAAATTACTGTTTTAAGTGAATGTTGATCCTTGGCAAATTTCATAACTGGTCCAGTTTTAAAAGAAATCCCTGTGTTATTATCAATGGCAGTAGACTGCCAGTCAAGCAACTTATCAAATTAACCCAGATCAAGTTAAAGCGGCTTGAAAAAGAAATAAACAATCTAGCTAAAAATATTTTGTACCAAATTTAAGTATAATTTATGTACAACAAACTCATCTATTTAAAGTATAAGTTCAGTGATCTTTGAGAGATTTATGCATTGGTAAAAACACAGCACAGTCAAGATGCAGAACATTTCTATCACAGGGACCTGTGGGGCTCAGTTGGTTGAGCATCCAACTCTTGATCTCAGCTCAGGTCATGATTTCACAGTTTGTGAGTTCGAGCCCTATGTTGGGCTCTGTGCTGAGAGCATGGAACCTGTTTGGGATTCTGTCTCTCCCTCTCTCTGCCTCTCCCGCTTTCTTTCTCAAAATAAATAAATAAACTTAAGAAAAAAATAGAACATTTCCATCACTCTTCAGGACCCATCCATCCCTCCCTGCATGTGGATGCCTTGACAATCTGCTTGGTGTCACTACAAATTACCTGGTCTATTCTAGAACATGCAATCCATGTATAAAGATATAATGTACATGCATGTGTGTATATATATATATATATATATATATATATATATATACGTATATATAGTAGGTAAATGTATAAATGCATATAAGTATATAATTGTATATATATGTATATAAAGATATGCATGTCGTTCTGTGCCTGGCTTATTTCACTCAGAATAATGATTTTTAGAGTCATTTACATTGCAACACATGTCAAGACTTCATTCCTTCCCTTTCCTTCGTAACAGCCTTCCACCGCATATGGAAATAGTCTGTGTTTCCTTATCCATTCATCACCTGATGGACATGGTCTGTAGTTTTTGGCTAAGATGAACAATGTTGTCAGCAATGTCCACACCTTTGTGTGGACATACATTCCTATTTCTAATGAGCAAGTACCTATGAGTGAGAGGGCTAGGTGTGCGTTTAGGACAGGGATACATTTAATTTGTGAAGAAACTGCCAACCTGCTTTCCAAACTGACTCCACCATTGTTCATCTCAACAGCAACAGGTAAGAGTTCCAGGCGCTCTGTATCTTCCACAACATTTGGTATGGTCAACTTTTTAAATAGTAGCCAATTTAATGCGTGTGTAGATAAAAAGATTTTAGGGACGCCTAGGTGGCTCAGTCGATTAAGCATCCAACTTCAGCTCAGGTCATGAGCTCACAGTTCATGGGTTCGAGCCCCATGTCAGGCTCTGTGCTGACAGCTTAGAGCCTGAAGCCTGCTTCCGATTCTGTGTCTCCCTCTCTCTGCCCCTCCCCCGCTTGTCCTCTATCTCTCAAAAATAAATAAACATTAAAAAATATTTTTTAAAAATAAAAAAAAAACAAAAAATGAGAGAGCGTGCGCGACTCACTGACCTTATTGCTATGGTAAGGAGTTGGTTTCTAAAAATATGCAAACATACAGATTTTAGTAAAATATATTTGCTTTAAAATATGATTTTAGACTATAAATATTAAACTGTATTTACAGAAATATAAATAATATGAAAATGTGTATTCATCTCTATAATATACAAATATGTTTTTGTTGTGTGGTTTTTGTTTTCCTTTGGAGAGAGAGAGTGAGCAGGGGAGAAGGGCAGAGGGAGAGAGAGAGAATGTTAAGCAGTTTCCACGCTCAGTGTGGAGTCTGACGTGGGGCTCGATCCCAGGACCCTGGGATCACTGACCTGAGCTGAAATCAAGAGTTGGATGCTCAACTGACCGAGCCACCCAGGTGCCCCTACAAATGTGTTTTTTTTTTTTCAACTGTTGAAAAGAAAGCAGCAAAGACAAGAAAGGAAACAGAGAAGAGGTTTCAATCTTAAACGGCATGAGCATGAAGGGCTAGACTAAAAGGTGACTTGGAGTGAGTGGAAGGGTGTCAGGAAAAGAGCCAGGAAGACATAAGGCAGAAGAATACTGCAGATGGAGGGAGCAGTGAGCACAGGGTCCCTGAGGCAGGAACGCAATCGGCGTGGCTGGAGCAAACGGAAAAGATGAGGAGAATTGCAGGAAATGAGATAAGACGGATATGTGAAATCAGATGGGTCAGAAGCTATCACAATGCCTTTACTTGAAGCGAGGCAGGAATTCTCTGGAAGAATTGTAGACAGGATTAATAAGATCCTTTCAGGAGGCTCACTCTGGCTGCTAAATAGGGGAGCAAGGGAGGGACCGGGGAGACTACTTAGAGTGCAATCACAACGACAACGCTGGGGTGGGGGGAGACTTATCTATGTTCTGGCAAACGTGTATGGGGTTTCAAGTGCTTGGTTACAGTGCAAGGTCTTAATATGTCACGGATGCCTTGCCTTGGAATATATGTCTATAGGATACGAAATGTACTTTGGGATGTTAAAACAACCTTGGAAGAAATTGAAACTGTATGACTAAAACAAAAGTAACAACAGATACTTTTTGTTCATTCCCTTTCCAGAGAAAAATGCATGTGATCAGAGGAAACACTTTATCTCAAGTTTCTTGTTCTTTGTAATTTACAATTATATGCTATAGGTAATATATATAACATGTTTATAGCACGCAATAGATGTGACCGTACCAATGTAACTATGACTCCATTACAGTTATATTTAAATAAACTTGAGAAACAACTACAAACAAGCATCACACACACACAGGGGTGTGGATGTTGCTTACCTTTTCCAAATCTGGCTCACGCAGAGCTAAGGCCAGTTCATTATTATCCATCACTGATGCGGCTGCCACATCCAGTGGTGTTGAACCTCTCATTGCTGGTGAGGCTGTTAATTCAAACAACATTGAGACAAAACCTAGATTGTGCGGCAACCATGAAGGCTATATAAAAACATACTTTCCCTCAAAATTTCATTTCTAAATACAACACATACTGCACTAATCTAAAATTAATTTCCATTAAAGTTTAATTTAACTGTAACATATTCGTTTTATCTTAAAGATGATATAAAAGCCACAAATTTACTTACCAAGCCCAACACTGCTGTTCTCCAATAAATAGCTGAGATGGTCAAACATAGCTTTTTGATTCTGCCGACTTATACGACAGAAGTAACAAAGAAAACGGCAACAGTTGGCCACCATCTTGGGAAAAGTGATTTCCTACATAAAGAGCATTTAGTTAGCGGTGAGAGCCAATGGTCTTCAGAAAACTGAGTTCAGAAGCTGAGATCCAATCACACTGTCATTCCATGGGTGCCCATGGGTGCCAAGGCTTCGAGACTGAAGACCATCATTTGTCTCGACTTTAACTCACCTAGTCTTTGAGCCATTGAAGAACAAGCCCAGCACTAATTTATAAACCTCATTATCATCAATGAATTGATCTGGAACTAATCTACAGGCAGCACAAACCTAGTTAGCATTCAGGCAGACTCAGTTGTGAATCCTGACTACCCGTTAGCTGTGCTTCCTCAGGATGATATTCCGTCTCAATGATTCAGTTCTGTAAAACTGGATTAAAATGAATGATAATACTTACTTGAGGTAAGATAGGGAAAGTTCAATGAGACCACTTGTGAAAAGTTCCACTACCTGGAACCACAGAAGGGCGTTCTTACCATAGGTGTTATTGTTGTTGTTTTTAAGTTTCCAGGATTCACACCTTCCCTGATTTGCCCGACTTGTCACTGTGATGTGAGCCCCTTGACCAGAAGGTCTGCATGCTAGATCCCATCAAATACATCTCTCCTGAGGGCCAAATCTTGTTCTAATATACCCCAGATGAATCCCTTGAGTCCCTCCCTAACAGAATACTTTATAAATATCTTTGTAAGTCTGTCTAACTGAACATGAGAAATATGGACTCCATTCCATATTTTGAAGAATATATCTTAACATTTCCAAAAATACTGAAATATATTTTGCAAATCATAGGTCATGAAATTACACTGATTCACATGAAGTTGCCTGTTTTATTACTCTTGTTCATTTGGTTTTAAAGAACTTTATTTTAATTTTGAATCACTTAAAAAATTAACTTTATAGTCTTAAAACAAATACTCCAGAGCACCATCTTCAAAACGTGGCCTGGATCAGGAATTTAGTGGAACTCACTGTTGTCTAAATCAAGGGGAATGTCTGGGTCTGAAGAACATGTTTTGTATTTTGGACTTTTTATGTAATGGACATTAATTTATAATTCAGAATTTTGAAAAGTTAGCATGGTATTAACGTTTAAAGTTTCTAAATAACCACTAAATGGGAATAGTTTAGGAGACAGAAAATTACACGGTATAAGATAGAAACTGTTGCCAATATCAAAGGAAAAAAATAACTAGCATATTCAATTCTCAATCTATAAGGTTTTATTATGTTTTTTTTTCGAAAGCTATTCTTTAAAAAATAGTCCTCCTAAGAAGATTTAAGAAATCCTCATTAAGAATATGTAATGGATGCCCTCAGGAGTCATATTTCTTCGCATCTTAAGAATCAAAGGTTTTCCTTTACCTTGGACTCTCCACCTCCAAGGACATTCACCATGACCTCCATCACCGTCTCGTGCATCCCAAGTGCCCTCATGAGATTAGGGTGCTGGTAAAATACTTTATTATTCATGATATCCCTAGAAAGGACAATATAGGTAGGGGGGAGGGGAGCACAAAGGTCAGAGAAAAATTTAAATGACAATTTATCTGAGGTCCTGATAAATCTTTTGGAAATAATTCCTGGCATGAACAAAAAAGTAAGCACAATCATGATTAAAGTTAATAAAAGCAAAAGCTAATAAGCATAATTAATTGAGTTTTCCTCAAAAAATAATGATAGCCTCTCAAAAATAGTATACAAGTTATCTATTTTTTTTCCATTACAAGAAAGGTACTAAATATGTAAACATTCATCTATATGAAATATACTTTTGGACACTTATTCCTAATTTTATATATATCCAAACATCTGTTCAACCTTCTTTAGTATAGAAACATGTTTCTATGAAAATTCCCATATAAATTATTGATATAAAAACATCTATGCTTTTCATGTAGGTTATTTTTCACACTATATTCAATATTTGTATGTTTAGTAACATTTTGTGTTATCATTCCAGAGAAATGCTTTTTTAAAGGAAACATATTCTCAAAGAGAAACTGAACACACATCAAGGCCAGGTTCAACTAATCTAAATCCAGCAAATTAAAATGGACATTCAATTTGAAAAAAAAAAAAAAAAAAGCAGATGATATCCAAAATGTTTCCCATTATTACTATTCCATTACATATTTTTATAATATGTATGTAAAGGCATTCCTAAGGATATTAATGTTTAGTAGACATTAAAAATAAATAACTCTTGATTTTTATTTGAACGTAAATTAAATCAATATGATTTTTTCTACAAAACACTCCTGTCATGGATGTAACAAGAAAATTATATTGCACAGCCTGCAGGGAAACAAACTTTCCTTTCATATCTGATCTCCTTTGACTCACTCACCTCTTGATTTAGTCATATGCTAACTTATAGGTACTCCAGGCATATCAAGACAATGAAATAGTATGAATCTTGTATAATGATTTTCTTTTGCTTTTTTTTTTTTAGTTTTAGTTTTTCACTTTTGTTTTTTAATGTTTATTTTGAGAGAGATAGAGAGCAAGTGAGACAGGGGCAGAGAGAGAGGGAGAGAATCCCAAGCAGGCTCTGTGCTCTCAGCGCAGAGCCCGACGTGGGGCTTGAACCCACGAACCGTGAGATTGCAACCTGAGCCGAAATCAAGAGTTTGACACTTAACCAACTGAACCACTCAAGTGCTCCTAGTTTTTCACTTTTAGTTGGGTTTAGTTTATCTTCAATAACAAGAGTCTTTAGATAGCACAACTCACAAAAATGATGTGGGGGCCAAAGACTATAATAGGTCAGATCTATTCCGTGCAAGAACATATGGGGTAAAGAAAGGACTCCTTTTCCTTCACGGAAGACAGCAACACATGTAGCAGGAGAACCTTCCATTTTCAAACCACACTTGTAATCACAGGCTGTGTTCTTTCATTAATTGAAATCGTTTTGCATGACCGAACTTTGGAAAATATTTAATTGAAAACTCTTGTTTGCCTTTAGTTCCAAGTAAATTGAGTGGATTTATAATTCTACCACTCAGTAGGCAGGTTGTCACTCACTAAACGTGTCCCGTGAGAAGTATGTCTCATACCACAAAGACGTAACTTTTTGTTTCAGAAATATTTTGTTTTATCACTACTGATTTATGTGTTAACAGCATATTAACACTATATGTTCATTTGACAAGAAAGAGTTCATTTCCTAGAAGGCTTCCTTTCTCATTTGGTTAAGTAAGATCATTTATGTGTAAAGCCCTTTTGGGTTAGATATAAGTATTAGTATTCAAAACAAGATTCAGGGGCACCTGGGTGTCTCAGTCAGTTGAGCGTCCAACTCTTGATTTCAGCTCAGGTCGTGATCTCACGGTTGTGAGACTGAGCCCCATGTTGGGCTCTGGGCTGAGTTGGGAGCCTGCTTGGGATTCTGCCTCCCCCTCTCAGCCCCTCCCATTCACACGTTGTCTCTTTCGCTCTCAAAATAAATAAATAAATAAACGTTCAAAAAATAAGATTCATGGTCATATGATTACAAGGACCATCGAATTTGCTTTTGTTGTTTCGGTTTTTCTGTTCTCCTTCTTTTGTCCTGTTAGTATACTTATTTTTAGTATGCCGTGATAATGATTTTGGAATAGAACCTTCCAGCGTTATTTTAATGATTTCAAATACTTGATAGTTCCAAGACCAATATACAGTATCATGTTCTGAACTTAGAATGCACGTAAATAATACTACACAATCTGAGTCTTTCTATAACTTTTCTACCCACAATGTTATTTTTTAGGTCAAAGAAAACAGTAGTCATTCCATTCCATTAGTGTTTTGTTTTGTTTTAAGAACTCTCGGGGCGCCTGGGTGGCGCAGTCGGTTAAGCGTCCGACTTCAGCCAGGTCACGATCTCGCGGTCCGTGAGTTCGAGCCCCGCGTCAGGCTCTGGGCTGATGGCTCGGAGCCTGGAGCCTGTTTCCGATTCTGTGTCTCCCTCTCTCTCTGCCCCTCCCCCGTTCATGCTCTGTCTCTCTCTGTCCCAAAAATAAATAAAAACGTTGAAAAAAAAATTAAAAAAAAAAAAAAAGAACTCTAGGTTTCTTTAACCCTTTTATTGTTTCTTTATACCCTATTTTATCCATGTCAGTAGTTATTTTCATTCTCCTCTTTAATATTTATCTAACTAGGTTAACTGTTTTGGCAGAATGTTTGTATTCTCTATCATTTTTCAACATTTTACATTCAATTTCTACATCCAATGTTTAGATATTATTCTTGCAAACGTGATAAAGCTTAAACTTTTATTTTTGTATTTTCATATTCCAGAATTATGCAATCTTGTGAGTGATTCCTATATTTACGCATGTATACATCAGTAACACACTCAATAAAACTTACTGCTTCTCATTCTTTCTCTCTGAATTCCATTTCCTTTTCTCTAATGCACAGTCTTTAGAAGGTCTTTCGATGAGGAACTGTAAGTAAATATTCTGAAATATCTTTGTATTGCCCTCACTCTTAAATATGGGCTACAAACTCTCATCTCCAAATCTCCTTGAAGCACAAGTTCATTGTGAAGAATTCTCAACTGAGTAACACATTGTAAATTGATGGTTATTTTCTGTCAGAATTTTGAATATGGTTTCTCATTGAGTAATGATCTTTAGTTTTGCCATTGAGAATTCCAAATACTGTTTTTTTGTTGCTGTTGTTGTTGTCATTGTTTGTTTTTGTTTTGTTCTGTTTTTGGTAAGTATTCTGGCTTTTCTTTCAACTTAGTTTTAAGATAGTCTATCACTGGTTTTATGCAGTTTCCCTACATTCTATCCAGGTGGGTATATGGAACTACCTGTACTTGAGGATAATCTGTGAACTTGTGTTCTTCATTGATTCTGAAAAACTCAAGCCAACAGCTAGCTCTTCAAATGTCCCCATTTTCTAGATTATCTATTCCTGTTTACCATATTGTAGACCTTCTTATACTATCCTCTAGGTCTCAAAACTGCTCTTTTGCATTTTCTTATCTTTACCTCTCAGTGCTACAGTACTAAGTAATTTCCTCAGATCTATGATCCCACTTACCAATTTTCTCTTCAGCTGTATCTTTCCTAATTTAACCAATTCACTGTTTTTAATGTCATTTAATGTATTTTTCATTTCTAGAAGTTCTCTTTTGATCTTTTCCTTTTTATATTTTCTTTTATTCTTTGTTTATTTTTGAGAGAGAGGGGGCGGGGCAGAGAGCGAGGGAGACAGAATCTGAAGCAGGCTCCAGGTTCTTAGCTGTCAGCACAGAGACTGATATGGGACTTGAACTCATAAGCTATGAGATCAGATCTGAGCCGAAGTTGGAAGCTAACCTGACTGAGCCATCCAGGCACACCTCCCCTCTTTTTGTAAATAATTTTTCTTTATTTTTTTAATGTTTATTTATTTCCGAGATAGAGAGAGGGAGAAAGACAAGAGTACAAGCAGGGGAGGGCAGAGAGAGATCTTTGGATCCTTTTCAAATTTTCATGGATATTTTTCCATGATTTATTTTTGGAGAATTGATTTATCCTTTGTATTTTTACCATTTTAAATATGTTCTCTTTCTGGCACTGTATTATCTGAAGTTTTGAAATAGGTGTTCTGACTCCACCAGTATTGTGTCTGCAGACCCTTGCTTAAGGCAGACTGTTTCCTTATGTACTTTGCAATTTTCGATTGTAAGTTAACCACTGGTAGTATTTAGGTTTTCCTTCAAAATTTCACAGTGATTTGAGGCCAATTTTTATGTTCTCAGTTTTGGGATCCTTAGGCTACACATGAGGTATAAATGTTAATCCCCAAATTCACACAAAGCGCACCTATAATGTTGAATTCTCTCCCCATTCTTTTTTCAAGGCCCAGTAAATACAGACAAAATTCCTTATTCCTGTGGTGAGTGTTTGTCTCCCCACAGAGTTTAATGTGTTTTTATTAACCTGTATTTTTATATATGATTGTACATTACTGAAAAATTAATTTAAAAAACCCTCTAAGATATGTGCTGTATCATTGCCGCCTTAGCATCTAGTTGTAAAATTAGTCGTTTTTCTAGTGAGCTGTAAAATATAATGTCTAGAAAAGCAACAATCTCATTTAATAATCATATTACAGGTGTATCTCACAAATATTGCAGATTTGGTTCCAGATCACTGCAATAAAGCAAAATATTGCAATAAAGCAAATCGAATAAATTTTTTGGTTTCCCAGTGCATACAACAGTTATGTTTATAATATGCTAGAGTCGATTAAAAGCATAGGAAAATTATGTTTTACAAAACAGCATATGTACCTCAATTAAAAAATACTTTATTGCTGAAAATACTAACATTTCCTGAGCTTTCGGTGAGTCGTAACCACTGATCACAGGTCATCATAACAAATATAATAATAGTAACAAAGCCTGAAATATTGTGAGAATTGCCAAAACGTGACACAAAGAGACACAAAGTGAGCAAATGATGTTAAAAAAAAGAAAAGTTGCCCATAGACTTGCT
Organism: Felis catus; assembly: GCF_018350175.1. Classification (NCBI taxonomy): domain Eukaryota; kingdom Metazoa; phylum Chordata; class Mammalia; order Carnivora; family Felidae; genus Felis; species Felis catus. The sequence goes on from NC_058378.1 coordinate 11,373,231, forward strand.
CAATGCAAGGTGGTCATAAACTTTCCATTTGTGAAAAACACACTACCTGCGAAGTGCAATAAAGCAAGGCACAATACAATGCGGCGTGCCTGTAATCTAAGCAGTGTATCTATATTAATAGACGTACAGTGCACCTACTGGAATAAACGATTAGAAGGAAGACATTTATAAGACAGAGGTTGTAGTAGTTAAATAAATTACCCTAATCCACGAATCATAAGCTTCTCTTCTTCTTTGCCCATTCTTACACTCAGCAGAGAACGAATCTGACCGAGAGATGCCAGCAGGTTGATGGTATCCTCCACGGAGACACCATTTATAGTGTAGGTCTTTGGCAGAGCCCGGACCAGACCCCCAATGCCATCGTACTGTCGATGGAGCAACACAAACATGGCCCTCACCAGTTCAGGGTCTTCAATGACAGACTCTTGTGCCCATCGGACCATGGTCTCAGAAATCAACTGCTGAAGAGTGGCTGCACAGTCATTACGGATATTTTTTAAAAGGAAAAAAAAAAAAAACAAAAACGAGAGAAGACAAATGAGTTGGGCATTTCAGCTGTACCTCTCATAGCCCCAGCCTAATACCAGAAATGAAAAGGCTAGGAACATTCTTTGAAGAAAAACTTCATTTAAACGCTATATATATAATATATATATATATATATATATATATATATATATATATATATATATATATATTATATATATAGTCAGACATATATAAATGTCATATATATATATGTCAATAAAAATGAGTTATGAACATGAAAAGGCAAAAACACATAAGCTTTTCCTTAACACTCATTCTTATAATTAAAGAATTTAAGCTGTTTCAGAACTATGGCCACTTTTTCAAAACTATTGTTGGCAATCCATAGGGTAATCAATATGAACTATTACTTCCACTTTTATTTTCTTTGTTGCATTATTTTCCTCCCAGATGTGACATCACCATACATCCTTATAAAGTCAGTCATGTGCACTCAAGGAACTATTTTTCTATCTCCTCATTTGAGCCATTTGTAATAGTGACCTCATATAATTATATTTTTACTATAATTTGGATCCCTAATTGTCAGTTAAAATGTCTTCAAAGGATTTGATTGTAAAGCTGTATTCAAGTGAAAAGTTATTCTAATGTAAATTTGCAATGTAACATACAGTGTAATACAGACAAAAGCAATAGAACTTCCAAACCTCCTAAAAATAAATAATAAAAATATCAAAGCTAAGTAGAAAGATGCGACCAACTTAGACACAAAGAGGTACTCAATTCCTATCATTAACACACTGGCAGATTTTCAAAAGAAGCTGTTTTACCTGCTTTAATCTACACAGGAAGTAAAGGAAAAACAAAACCTACCAATTTTAACCAAACAGGAAATGTAGATAAATAGCCAGTATACTTCCACATGTCTCAAAACCAGGCTGATAATTTTAGTACGTCAGAACCATAAACCAGATAATAACAAAAAGTGTTTCATAGGAAATCTTGAACTCTTATTTGGAAGAAGGTATGATTCAGATCTGTGTGTGACACTGAACAGTACATTTAGAAGTAGTTGTATGGATGAAGGATTTTCACTGTAAGTTAATGGAAACGAAAAACAACTAAAATCTTCATGAGTTTCTCTTCTTTCAGTAAAAACTGTTCATAAACCAGTGCTGCCTCACAGAATGAACAGAGACTTCGATGTGAGGTAGCGAGTAAGAAGGATCTCATCAACCCACTACTTGAACCCCTCCTGGGCGAGTGCCATGCCTGAGACTCACAGCCCCAGTGTGCTTATTCATTTTCTGAGTATCGGCTGTTACTCTTCAGTTAAATAGGATAAAAATACATCAGAAACGCGTAACGGTTCAGGAAATATCACAGAACCAAAATATAGTTACAGATACTATCTAAACTTTAACAAAAAAGCTTAATTTGGTGCAAGAACATTTGAAAGTCAATAGCATAATATTTAGACACGAAAGCTAAATTACCCACTTTGTACCTTCTCTTGATAGTCCCTGATCAAATACCTAAATTTTTGGTCCTCTAGGGAGCCCATCCATCCTTATAATACTGCTACCTCTCCATCTGTTCCTACAAATACAGTTGGATGCTCCTATCTACTTCTGGTGGCAACAGACATCTACTTGAGAATGTGATTCTTAGCAGTGCCCGGGTGGCTCAGTCGGTTAAGGCACCCGACTTCAGCTCAGATCAGCTCAGGTCATGATCTCACGGTTCGTGAGTTCGAGCCCCGCATTGGGTTCTCTGCTGTTATCCTGGAGCCTGCTCCAGATCATCTGTCCTTCTCTCTGCCCCTCCCCTGCTCTCTGTCTCTCTCTTCCTCTCAAAATTAGTAAATAAACTTTAAGAAAAAGAATCTGATTCTGAGAAGCTGCAAACTCAATTTTCTCACTGGATCATCTAGTATGATGTTAGCTCAAAGGAGAAATAAATGTCAGCAGTTGGGTTGCTTTGCCAGTTTCCTTCCATACTGCTTACAGGACTTCTTGGAGCCACTCTCAACTGGTTTTTCGGCTTGTTTCTTCTTCAGGTATGTCACCTTTTCTACCAAGGACAGCAGGCGTCCTCTAATTGTTAAGTCACTGTTTCCATCAAGAGACCCATCTTCATCCAGCTCAATTCCTGGTGTGAGAAAAGCAAAGAGAACGAAGAAAAGAAAAACGTGTTTGAAAGAAATGCATTTAGGAGAAAAATGCTCTGGTTTTGCAACTTATCGACGCATAGCTTAAAGCAATGCTGTCACGTCAAGAACATTTGACAAGACAGAGTTAAGCACTCTTTCACTAGCTCTCAGGTAAAATCCACACACTGGCCTCTACGTCCTCCTTTCTCTTTTTCTCCTGTTCCAATGGGCCCAGGGCTATTAGCAGCTGAGACAAATTATAAAATGAGACAGAGAACAAAAAAAACACTCTTAAGAGTCCAGATCAATTCTGCTATTTAGTCTGACCCGTAGGCTGACCCTCAGGCATGTCTGACTTCAGGTGCTATCTGCACAAACTTACAGCTTTGCCCTCCCAAAAAAGTCTCCTGAACTGTCAGCCACCTCAATTACCTCTAAAAATCACAGTGGTATTTTAACAAATTGAGAGAAAAGATGGTAGGCATAATTAGCTATCCTAACCCAGTGAAATGCTTTATGTCTTAAGCAATAATCCTATCATTTTAGAGCATCCCTTTACTTATAACAGATATATAGTATAACTTTTCTGGCACTCATTTAGTCTTCTTCATTCATAAGTTAAATTAATATGCAAGGTGATGCTTGTATTCTCTTCACTAAACTAAAATAAAAATAATGCCACTGGTGCTATATATCACTTAACAAATGACTAATAAATGACTAATTGATTCTCTTTCACTGGGACAGTTTGTTCGTATCACTGCTTAAAGGGAAAAAGCACCACATGTTGAGAACAAGTCAATTCTATTTTAAAAGTTCTTAGAATGAAAGGTGGGGAAAGCTCCCTTAATAGATTTGGGCTACTGACATATAACTTAACAAAGGATTTCCTTAAGCATTAATTAATTTCAAAATATATGTGCCACATTTCTTAGGCCAGTCCTAAAAAGTGCCCCACAACTGGTTTAAAATACAACTATTTGTGATCAAATATCTTTAGACTAAATCAACCTAACTCTCATCTCTTTGCCAGAAGCATCTGGTTACATGTCCCAATCCCCCCCTTCCCATTCCCTGCCACTGAAGAAAAGAGAAAAAATAAAAATAAGATGTTGGTTATCTCCTGCTTAGTACTAAAGCCTTTGTGATCTCTCTACTTTTTATGACTTCCCACACAGGGTCAGTTAACCATTTTGGCATAGTAAGTATTCTTATATGGACTCCTAACAGGCATCATGTGTATTTCTGAGCCTATTTACATTTATATTAACTTTGGTATCAGTACATGTGTATGAAAAACACACATTGATGGCTCAACAAAATTACGAAAACAGTTCAAAACAAGAAGTTTGACAAGGAAACAGTAATCATTTAAAACGAATAAACAGAAATCCTAGAGTTGAAAAATACAGTAACTGAAGAATTTGACTGAGAGTTTCAAAAGTAGACTCAACATGCAGAAGAAGAATCAAAAACCTGAAGAATAGGTCAATTGAAATCATGCAGTCTGAAGAAAACCTATGAGATTTATGGGACAAAATGGAAAGAAACAATATTCACACTGTGGGAATTCCAAAAGGAGAAAGCACAAGGGCCAGAAAGTATATTTAAATAATGGCTGAAAACTTCCCAAATGGGGAGAGAAATGGACATGCAGATCCATGTGGCCCAAAAGACCCCAAAGGTGTTGAACTTGTAGAAGGCTACACTGAGACAGATTATGATTAAAATGTCAAAAAGCAAAGGCAAGAAAAGAATTTTAAAAGCAGCAAAAGAGAGAAGTTATGTAAAAGGGATCTCCCATAAGAACACTGGCAAATTTCTCATCAGAAACTTGTCAGGACAGGAGAGAATGGGACCACTTATTCAAAACACTGAAAGAAAATAACTATCGGCCAAGAATTCCATACCCAGCAACACTGTCCTTCAGAAAAAGAGGAGGGATAGACACTTTCCCCAATAAACAAAAGCTAAGGAAGTTCATTACCACCAAATCTGCCTTATAGGGAATGTCAGAGGGAGTTCTTTGAATGGAAGTCAAAAAACTCTAATTAAGATCATAAAAACACAAAAAGGTAGCATAAATCTTACCAGTAATGGTAAGCATATAATCAAAATGAGATTTTACAGTAAGGTAATAGTGATGCATAACTCATGATTCTTCTTTAAAATTAGCTTTTTTTAATGAATTAAAATATGTTGTTATAACTTTACGGTATTTTACATAAACCTCATGGTAACCACAAGGGAAAATTTTATAATAATTATACAAAAGAACACAAGAAAAAAGGCAAGCATACTCATAACAAAAGATATCAACACAAAAACACAAAATACAGCAGGATAAATAAAAAGGAAAAGTTGATTTACAAAACAACCCAAAAAAAATAATGAAATAGTAAGTCCTTATTTGCAATATAATTACTTTAAATGTAAATGTATAAAATTCTCCAACCAAAAGACCCAGAATAGCTGAATAAAAACAAGATCCAACCATATGCTGCCCATAAGAGATTTACTTTAGCCTTAAAGACAAAGACCAAGAGTGAAGGGATGAAAAATGGCATTTCAAGCAAATAACTAAACATAACAATAATAATAATAATAATAATAATAATAATTTAAAAAAACCAACAACTCCCACCAAAACATAATCAAACCAAAATAAAATACCACAGGAAGCTATACATTCATCAGATAAAAGAGACTTTATTTTTTTTTTAAATTTTTTTTTCAACGTTTTTTATTTATTTTTGGGACAGAGAGAGACAGAGCATGAACGGGGGAGGGGCAGAGAGAGAGGGAGACACAGAATCGGAAACAGGCTCCAGGCTCCGAGCCATCAGCCCAGAGCCTGACGTGGGGCTCGAACTCACGGACCGCGAGATCGTGACCTGGCTGAAGTCGGACGCTTAACCGACTGCACCACCCAGGTGCCCCAGAAGAGACTTTAAACTAAAAATGGTAAAATGAGGCAAAGAGGGTCATTATATAATGATAAAGAGGTCAATACATCAATAAGATATAACAACTATAAATATTTATGCACCCAACACTGGAGTACTTAAATGTATAAAGGAAAAGGTAAAAAACAAAAACAAAAACAAAAACAAAACTAAATGGGGAAATAAGGAGTAATACAATAATAGGTGGGGACTTTAATACCCCACTCTCTACAATGACTAGATCATCCAGGACAGAATCAATAAGGAAAGCGTGGATTTTAACAACAGTACAGATCAAATGACCTAGAGGACATATAGAAAACATCCTACTAAACAACAGCAGAATACACATTCTTCTCAAGTGCACATGGAACATTTTCTAGGATAGAATACGTGCTAGGCCATAAAACAAGTCTTAGTAAATTCAAGAGGGCTGATTATACTGGTTATCTTCTCTGACCACAAGGCATGAAATCAGAAATCAATGACAGGGGGAAACCTGGAAAATTCATGAACACAGGGAAATTAAACAGCATTCTCTTGAATAACCAATGAATCTAAGAATAAGTTAAAGGGGAAATAAATTTAATGAGACAAATAAAACTGGAAACACAACATGCCAGAATTTATGGGGGCAACTAAAGCAGTTCTATGAGGGAAGTTCATAGCGATACATAAGTGCTTACATTAAGAAGCAAGAAAGATCCCAAATAAACCAAAGTGTAACCTTAAGGAACGAGAAAAAGAGGAATGAACAGAGCCTAAAGTTAGCAGAAGAAAGGAAATATTAAAGATTAGAGCAGAAATAAATGACGTATAGATAAAAAAACAATAGAAAAGATTAACCAAAATAAAAGTTATTTCTTTAAAAAAACCCAACAAAATTGGCAAACGTTTAGGTAGACTAACCAAGGCCGGGGGGAGGAAACAGGACTAAAGTTAACAACAAAATAAATGATAAAGGAGACACTGTAAATGAAAAAATGAAAAAGATACCACAGAAATTCTAAAGATTATAAAAGGTTACGATGAAGATTATAAGCAAACAAAGTGGACAACCTAGAAGAAATGGAAAAGTTCTTAGAAACATACACCTTACCAAGACAGAAATGGAAACTCTGAATAGAGCAATTTAAGGAAAATGAATCCGTACTCAAATATCTCACAATGAAGAAAGGCTTTACTGGTGAATTTTACCAAACATTTAAAGAAGAATTAACAGCAATTCTTAAACTCTTCCAAAGAAATCAAAAAGGAGGAAACACTCCCAAACTCATTTTACTAGGCCAGCATTATCCTGACACCAAAACTGCAAAGAACACTACCAGAAAAGAAAGCCACAAGACATTATCCCTGACAAATAGAGATGCAAAATTTCTCAATACCAGGAAATTGAATTCAACAGCATATTTAAAGGACCATTCTCCATGATCAAGCATGATTTATCCCTGGGCTTCAAGGATAGTTCAACATATGCAAAACAATCAACGTGATATGATACACCACAATAATAGAATGAAAGAAAAGAATCATATGATCATTTCTGTAGGCACGTTGGAAAGAACACTCAACCAAATTTAACATGCATTCATGATAAAAACTCTTAACAAATTAGGCACAGAAGAAATATATCTCAACATAACAAAGGCCAATATGACAAACCCATAGCTTTTATTTCTCAATGGTTAAATATTAAAAATGTTCTCTCTAAGATTAGGAACAGAACAAAGTTACCCACTCTCACCATTCCTATTCATCACAGTACTGAAAGTCCTAGCTAGAACAATTAGGGAAGAAAAAGAAATAACGGGTACATGAATTGTAAAGGAATAAATGAAATGGTTTCTATTTGCAGACAACATGATTTTTATATAGAAAATCCTAAAAATTCAACCAAAAAAACTGTTTGATCTAATCAATGAATTCACTAAAGTTGCAGGACAACAATATGTACTATTTCTATAAACCGAAAATGAAATTTTTGAAAAAGAAATTAAAAAAAATCATTCCCATTTACAATAGCATCAAGAACAATAAAATACTCAGGAAGAGGTTTAACTAAGGAGGCAAAAGATTTCTATGCTGAAAATTACAATACATTGGTGAAAAGAAGAAGGCACAAATACTGGCAAGGTATCTTCTGTTAATGGACTTGGAAGAATATTGTTGAAATGGTAATATTATCAGAAGCCATCTTAGATTCAATGCAATCCCTCCCAAGATTTCAAAGGCATTTTTTACAGAAGTAGAAAAAACCTTTCTAAAATTTATATGAAATCACAAAATCCTCCAATAGCCAAAGAAATTCTGAGAAAGAAGGGTAAATCAAGAAGTATCACACTTCCTGATTTCACTGGAGTCATCAAAACAGCATGGAACTGGCATAAAAATGAACAAAGAGATAAATGGAAAAGAATCGAGAGCCTGGAAATAAACCCAAGCGTACATGGTTTACTGTTAGTTGACAGGGTTGCCAAGAATACCCAATGGAGAAAAATAAATGGTGCTGGGAAAATCAGATATTCACATTTAAAAGAATGAAACTGGACCCATATCTTAATCACTCATGAAAATTAACTACAAATGGATTAAAGACTTAAATGTTTGACCCCAAATCATGAAACTTCTAGAAAAAAAACATAGCAACAAAGCTCCTTGATATGGGTCTTGGTAATAATTTTTTTGGATATAACACCTAACCACACCTAAACCACAAGCAACAATATCAAAAATACACACATGGAACTACATCAAGTTAACTACTAACCAAGTGAAAAGACAACCTACAGAATGGGGAAAAATGTTTTCAAACTATATATCTGACAAGGAGTTGATACCCAAAACATATAAAGAACTTCTATAACTCAATAGCAAACAAAACAAAACAAAACAAAAAAACCAACTCAATTAAAAAATGGGTAAAGGACTTGAATAGACGTTTCTTCAGCTCCAAAAAAGACATATGAAAGGCCAAATGGTACATGAAAAGATGCTCAACATCATCACTGGTCATTAGAGAGAAGTAAATCAAAACCATAATCAGGTAGCAAAGCACCTCACACCTATTAGAATGGCCACCATTGAAAAGGCGAAAGATTAACAAAATGCTGGTGAGCATGTGGAGAAAAGAACACCTTGCACACTGCTGATGAATTGTAAATTGGTACAGCTATTGTGGAAACCAGTATAGAGGATCCTCACAAAATTTTAAAAATAGAACTACCATATGATCCAGTAACCCACTTCTTAAAACATATCCAAATGAAACAAAAACACTAATTTGGAAAAGGAATCTGCACCTCCATGCTCATAGGAGCATTGTTTACGATAGCCAAGACATGGAAACAATGTAAGTGTCCATCTGGAAATGAATGGATAAAGAAGTTGTGGTATATACATACTACGGAATATTATTTAGCCAGAAAACTGGGAAATACTGCCATCTGTGATAACAAAGACAGAACATGAAGGCATTATGCTAAGAGAAATAAGCCAGACAGAAAAAGAGAAATATTGTATGATCTCACTTATGTATAAAACCTAAAAACCAAAACAAACACATAAGCAAACAACAAACTCAGAGAAAAAGAAAGCAGACTTGTTATCAGAAGTGGGGAGTGGGGAGAGAGGAATTGAAGGAAACTGGTCAAAAGGTACAAACTCCCAGTTATAGGTTAAATAAGTACTGTACAGCTTGATGACTATAGCTAACCCTGCTTTATGAAATACAGGAAAATTGTTAAGAAGGTAAATCCTAAGAGTTTTCATCACAAGGAAAAAAAATTTTGCCATTATTCTTCCTTATAAAATTTTAATGCATCTATATGAGAAGATGGAAGCTTAGCAGAACCTATTATGGCAATCATTTCATAAGGTATGCAAATCAAACCATCACACCGTATATTCTAAAATTATATAGTGGTGGTATGTCAATTATCAATTAATCAATCAATAACACATTTAAAAAAGAGTTGTAAGTCAAGAAGACATTACCACAATGTGTCATCAAATCTTCGTGAAAATCTAAGAGCTGGTCTCGGATTTCTTCAGGACATGGACATTCACTTTTGTCATCCTTAAAATTGAGAAGCATATTGATCTGAAAGTTTGGACAAACAAGAGGAAGAACAAGAGTAAAAGAAAAGTGAAATCAGGAAAGACACAGCAAAGATCATAAACACCAAAGATGTTCAATCTTTGAATATTCATAAACTGCAGTCCAAAAGATGAAAAGTCATTATCACTCAGTATAACAAATACCACAAAATAAATAGAACTATTCAAAGCCTCGCTTGTTGCAACATAATTATATAATTTGCTTCCTCTTTTTCAAATCCACAATATGTTAGACCCTTGTATACTTAGGGTTCTTAAATCAACTAAAATCTAAATGTTATTTTTAAAAATATTTTATTGTGCTTTTCCTAGATTTCCTTTTTTCTAGCTAATTTCTAAACTTTACTGAATATTTTAAAGAATTCTTTTTGAGAAGGATATAGTAGCAAAGGCAAAAAAATTGTAACTACGATAGAAAAGTAATATAATGGAAAACTTGCTTTTTAATAACATTAATAGTTCAATTAACCAAATTCAAGAAACAATCCTCAATTGGTTTTAGCTTCAGACATAGAACTGTTACACTTCTGAATGAAGAAAAGAAAGGAATGTTGCTGTTTCACAAATTCCCCCGAAGAAACAACTGTTTTCTTTTTAGAATTTTTTACATGAATTTTTTGTTTAACTTTTATTTTGAGAGAACTGTAGATTCCTATGCTATTTTAAGAAATAACGCAAAGAGATAACATATACCCTTTACTCAATCCCCCCAAAGGTAGCATCTTACCAAACAGTAGTACAGAATCACAACCAGGAGACTGACATTGATAGTTAAGATAGAGAACAATTCTAGCACCTCAAGGATCCTTCCTGCTATACCATTATAACCACATCCACATCCCTCCTATTTGCTCCTCATCCTTTATTCCTGTCAATCACTAATTGACTGTTATCCATTTCTGTATTATTGTCATTTCAAGAACGTTACATAAATGGAATCACACAGAATGCATGCATATATTCCTATATGATCCTTCTGATGTCCTCAGGGTCTGTAGTGATCCCTCATTTCATTTCTGATAATTTGTGTCTTTTACCTTTGTCAGTCTTTTCAGTGTTTTGTAGATTTTGTTGATATTTTTAAATAACCAGTTTTTGGATTCATTAATTTTTTTTTCAATTGTTGTCCTGTTTTCATTTTCATTGATTTCTGCCTCTATGTTATTGCCTTCCTTCTGCTTGCTTTGGGTTTATTTCACTCTTTTTAAAAAAAAATTTAATGTTTATTTATTTTTGAGAGGGTGTTGGGGGAAGGGGAGAGAGAGAGGGAGACCCAGAATCTGAAGCAGGCTCCAGGCTCTGAACTGGAGTCAGCCCGACGTGGGGCTCAAACTCACGAACCACAGGATCATGACCTGAGCCAAAGTCGGACACTCAACCAACTGAACCACACAGGCACCCCTACTCTTTTTTTTTTTTTCCCAAATGCTTGTGAGGTCAACTGAGATTACTGAGTGTTTTTCTCTTTTTAAATGTAAATATTTAATGTCATAAATTATCCTCTCAGCACTGTGTTAGCTGTTCTCACAAATTTTGATATGTGATTACTTTCATTTTTTTCAGTTCATTGATTTAAACATTTTTTTAATGTTTTATTATTTATCTGAGAGAGAGAGAGAGAGAGAGAGAGAGAGAGGGGGAGGGTCAGAGAAAGAGGGGATACACAGAATCCCAAGCAGGCTCCAGACTCTGAGCTGTCAGCACAGAGCCCAACTCATGAACTGCGAGATCATGACCTGAGCCGAAGTCAGACACTTAACCAACGGAGCCACCCAGGCGCCCCTCAGTTGAATGATTTTTAAATTTTCCTTAAGACTTCCTCCTTACACTATGAGTTATTTACAATTGTGTTGTTTAGTTTCCAAGTATTTGGAGATTTTTCTGTTTTCTGTCTTTTATTGATTTCTAAGTTGACTCTACCGTGGTCAGGAAAAAGACTCTGTTTGAAAAAATTTAAACGCTTTTAAATCCGTTTAGGCTGTTTAAGGCCCAGCATACAGCCCATCTTTGAGAATGTTTCATGGACACTTGAAAAAAAAATATGTATGATGTTGTTGGGTGGAGTGTTATACAAATATCCAAAGACCCTGTTTGGTGATGACAGAGTCGCGTTTTCCTATGTTCTTGCTGACTTTTGCCTAGCTTTTCTATCGATTACTGAAAGAGGAGTGCTGAGGTCTCCAACTATCATTGTGTATTTATCTACTTCTCCTTTCGGTTCTGTGTGGACTTCACATATTTTTCGGCTGTAGGCAGTACCTGTGCATTTGCCTTCTTGGTAGGTTCTTACAGCATTGTGTAATGTTCCTGTCTGCCTCTGGTAATTTCTTTACTCTGATAGAGTCACTCTTACTTTCTTTCAGTGTTTCATAATATATCTTTTTTCAACCTTTCACTTTCAACCTATCTACATCATTCTATGTGATACAAACTGCTCCTAGAAATACCTCATCAGAGAAACATCTCATAGACGTAACCTAACAGCAGATGGTTAGGCCAAGTTTTATATAATCCACTCGGCCAATCTCTTTTAATTGGAGTAATGTTCAAGCCTTTATTGATATGACTTAAGTCTGTAATTTCATGTTTTTTGTTTGTTCTGCTTTATTTTTCCCAACTTGCTGTGGGTTCCTTGAACTATTTTTAGGATCTCGTTTTGAATTATCCCTGGCATTTTTTTTAGTATATCTCTATGCATAGTTTTTTTTAGTGGTTGCTCTGGATATAACAATATACGTACATAATTCATCACAGCCTACTGGCATCAACATTTTACCAGTTTGAAGCACAGAAAACTCATCTCCCTTTTATACCCCTTATCCTCCTTCATTTAAAATACAAATGTCTTAAATATTACCTATAAATACATCTAGAACACAGCAGAGAGCTTTATCATTTTTGCTTCATCCATCAAATATAATCTAGAAAACTCAAAAGGAGGGGCGCCTGGGTGGCTCAGTTGGTTAAGCGTCCAACTTTTGGTTTTGGCTCAGGTCATGATCTCATAGTTTGCGAGTCTGAGCCCCTCATCAGGCTCTGTACTGTCAGCGCAGGGCCTACTTCAGATCCTCTGTTTCCCCCTCTCTCTCTCTCTCTCTCTCAAAAATAAACATTTTAAAAAAGAGAGAGAGAAACTTGGGGGGCCTGGGTGGCTCAGTCAGTTAAGCGTCCAACTTCAGCTCAGGTCATAATCTCACAGTTCTTGGATTCGGGCCCCATGTCGGGCTCTGGGCTGACAGCTCGGAGCCTGGAACCTGCTTCAGATTCTGTGTCTCCCTCTCTCTCTGCCCCTCCCCGGCTCATGTCTGTCTGTCTCTCAAACTAAATAAAAAAAATAAATAAACAAACATGAAAAAAAATTTTAAAAACAGAGAACCCAAAAGAAAAGGGAAGATACATTGTATTTATTCCTATTTTAACACCTTCCATTGTTCTTTCTTCATTCCTGATTTTCCAAATTTTCTTGTATTGTCATTTTCTCTCCATTTAAAGGACTTCATTTAGGCTTTCCTTCAGGGTTGGCCTGCTGTAGTCCAAATCTCATTCTTTCCCTCCATTTGAGAATGTCTTAATTTCCCCTGCATTCCTGAAGGATATTTTCATTGCCTATAGAGTTCTGGGTTTTCAGTCTTTTTTTCAGTTGAAAACCAGTGTGCTGCCTCCATCTGGCCTACGTGATTTGTGGTCTGAAATCTTGGTCACTCACATTGTTTCTTCCCTCTAAGTGTCATTTCTTTCTCACTGCTTGTGAGATTTTTTTCTGTGTCTCTTGTTTTCAGAAGTTGGACTATGGTATATCTTGATTTAGATATCTTCGGGTATTCTGTTTAGGGTTTATTCAGCTTCTTGAGTCTCTCTCTCTCTCTTTTTATAAGTTTCTTTATTTATTTTTGAGAAAGACAAATAGTGGGGGATGGGCAGAGAGAGATGGAGAGAGAGAATCCCAAGCAGGCTCCGCGCTGACAGCACAGAGCCCGACTCAAGGCTTGAACTCACAAACTCACAAACTTGAAACCACAACCTGAGCTGAAATCAAGAGTCAGACACGTAACCAGCTGGGCCACCCAGGTGCCCCTTGAGTCTTTTTCTTTGTATCTTTTGCCAAACTTGAAAAGTTTCAACTTTTATCTTTTCCAAGGTTTTTTTTTTTTTTTTCAGTTCCCCCTCTTTCTCCTATTCCTAGGACTCCAGTGTCACGAACGTTTGATGTTTTGTTGTATTTTCACTGGTTCTTAAAGCTTTATTTTCTTTTCCAGTTTGTTTTCTGTTCTTCAGACTGGGTAGGTGATTCTTATTATTCCCTCTTTAGTTCAATGATTCTTTTCTCTGTCTCCTTTCTGCTGTTCAGTGTATCCATTAAAGGTTTCTTTATTTTGGCTATTTTTCATTTCTAAAATTTCCATTTGGTTCTTGTTCCTACGTTTCTTTCTTTGTGAAGACTTTTTTTTTCTTTCTTTTTTTTCTTTTTTTCCCATTTGGAAGCTTTATGATGGCTGCTTTAAAAGCCTTGTCAGAGAAACTGAAATCTTCATGAGCTGGAGATCATCCGAGTTGGTATCTAGTGATTGTCTTTTTTCATTCAAGGTTCTCTTGGTTCTTGATATGATGAGTGATTTTTTTTTTTTTTTTTAAACTGAAACCTGGGCATTTTGGTACTATGAGACTTCTCGATCTTAAATTTCCGGCTTCTTCTGACAGTAGCTAGCAGGAGAAGAGTTTAACCTGCCCTGTTCCTTGTTACTTCCAGGTGGGAGCGGAAGACCATTTCCCCACTCGGCCTCCACGAGCACTTGAGGAAAGGTCTTATTCCCACTGGGCAGTTTGGGAGACCAGTTCCCCCTAGACCTGTACCCACACAACCCCGGCTGGAAAGGGCAAGAGTGCCTTGGTACTTCTCCCTCCCTAGCCTCTCCTGACACTGTGGAAGACGCAAGCCTCATTACCACCCAGCTGGGAAAAGTCTCAGCTCCTCACAGTTCCAGCCGGGGCACCTCATTACAGCCTGATGAGGGTGACAGGCTAGGCTCCCACTCAGTCTTCGCTGGGTGGGGCAGTTTGGACTGGTGTTTGGCTGATGTAGTACGGTTAGTACCTAAAAGCTTTCAGTTTTGCTAGAGAGATGGTTTTCTTGGTCTTCTGGCTGGACAAAGAAGGCTTTTGTCGGGGCTTTTCCTGTCGGTGCCCATCAGCATTTCTGGGTTGCCAGCTTCTTTAGCTCCAAGTCTGGCATAGATGAGAGGAAAAGAAAATCCAGGGGACTCGCCACCATGTTGTTTCTCAAGTCCCAAGTTCCATAGTCAGTCTCCTGTTTTCTATCTTTCAGAGTCTTTGTATGTTGTCTTTTATGTAATTTCCAGGGTGACAGTTGTACTCAGAAGAACAGGGAAAGGCACACGTACTCCGTTTTTCTAGAAGCAGGAGCTCCCGATAGCGGTTTAACGAATGGAGTGGATTTGGGGGAGCCTGGTCTTGTTTTCTGCTCCATAAATGCTATTTGTGGCAATAAACAAAATTCCATGTCCCTTCCCTCAAAGAAACTGCATTCTGGTGAGAAAACATAAATTCTTCAATTAGTCCACAAACATTTTCATTTGGAAATATCTTGATACATAGAGAAAAGGTCAGGGTAAGATACTGAAGATAGTGTGCATCCCATCTGGAAGTAGATTCTAGACCAGCTAATTGTTTAGTTCAGGCACGTGCCCTTGATTCTGCTGTACCTAGGCAGATCTGGGTTTGGATATCATAAACCGGTGATCAATCTCTCAGCAAGCCTGGCAGCAGTAGTGACATTTGGTCTTTCAGGAGAGACCAAACAGAAAAGGTCTGACATTGAGTCACAGAAGTGAAGGGTTCTTTTTCACTGGGTGGTGCCAGGTCAGCCAAAGAAGATCCACTTGTGGTTGGATATGGTTTCTTTTTTTAATTAATTTTTTAATGTTTACTTATTTTTGAGAGAGAGACAGAGTGTGAGCAGAGAGAGAGGGAGACACAGAATCCGAGGCAGGCTCCAGGCTCTGAGCTGTCAGCACGGAGCCCGACGTGAGGCTCAAACCCACTGTGACCTCACGACCTGAGTCGAAGTCAGACACTTAACCGACTGAGCCCCCCAGGCGCCCCTGGGTACCGTCTCTACATGTAGAACTTCAGAGTCTGGCACACAGGTCTCCTCGAAGAGTCTATGGTACACGTGATACCTTTCAATAAACCTCTCATTTGTTTAAACTGAGAAGATTTTTCTTTTCCTTTGGTGAAACTAAGAATTACTAAATCCACTTGGCCAGTTTAAGGAGAACAGGGGAAAAAAAAAAAAAAACACTTGTAATTTATACTGTAATTTCACGATGTATGGATCCTGAATGAACTAAAGCCCAAAGTAAAAAGGGAAGAATTTCCATTTCATTCTTGTACCTGTTCCTGAGGTGGGGACCGAAATTCCTTTGTCTTCCTGGCAGTGAGCGCGGCCGACATGTTTAAAGCTTGCATAACTTCATTGTAACGGAAGCGCTGATTGTCTTGGAGCTTGGCTACAAAGTCATCTGAAAAGGCCACGATGGCTTCTATCCGGTGTCGGACCTGGCAGTCACAGAGGTACTGGAGCAGCAGACACATCTGAAAAGATGACGAACAAGACATCAGGGGTGAAGTCAGGAATCTTAAGTAGTTAATGTGTACCTGTGGCAGACACGCTTAGTATCAACCCTTCTATGAACAGAATTCTGATTCTGTGCAGGCAGCACTGTGCTTGGTCCCAGGGGATAAAACCTACAATTTTTCTAAGCTTAAAAGGGTAAATGCATGCCCCGTTGGTGGACACTTACTGCCCTGGCCTCCTCGGCAGCTACCGGGGCTATGGCAAATGAGATATATAAGGCGAACTCAGTGAGGAGTCTCGTGGGAAAGATTTCACACCAATAATAACAGACTAGAACACTCTCTTTTCAAATTGGGTTTAACTGGGTGATGAGTGACATGATTGTTTCACTTTAGGATGAAAACCGCAGACTGAGGAGCACAGGAAAATATTAAGAGCTGGCTTCCTGAGGACATTATTGAGCTCCTATACTAATTCTAGAACTCTGCACCTCCAGACTCTGCATGTAAATTAACGAAGTGGTTTCACTGTTCATTCATTAAATGCCGAGTTGGGTATTCTCCAACCGGAAGTCAAAAGGATTTAAGCGCATTTATTTATTTTGAGAGAAAGAGAAAGACGGCACAAGCAAGGTAAGGACGGAGAGAGAGGGAGAGAGACAGGGAATCCCAAGCAGGCTCTACGCTGTGTGAAGCCCGACACGGGGCTTGAACACATAAACTGCAAGATCAAGACCTGAGATGAAACCCAAAGTCAGATGCTTAACCAACTAGCCACCCAGGCACCTCAGCTAAAAGGATTTTTAACTGAGAGAATATGTTGGTAGAAATATGCCTACAAGAGAACGCTCTGCCCATGTTTCGGAAAGCATTTAAATATACTTAATACCAACTGTGATATAAATACAAAGCAGTGTTAAAGGGAACTTTAAAACCACAACAGGGGCATTTCTGCCAATGCCAGCTCTGAGGTAGCCCTAGCATCCACTCCCCTCTTCATCTCCTTCACCCCACCCCAGTGCAAGCCCCGTCCCCTTGGGTCTGGACCAGCGTGACAGCCTCTCGACTGAGTGGACTCTGGAGGACTAGCTCTTCTCCTTATCAGTTTTCATCACAGCAGCTACAATTAGATTTTTAGAATCAAATTCCCTTGTTAAAAATATTCAATGGTTGGGCCGCCTGGGTAGCTCAGTCGGTTGAGCATTCAACTTCAGCTCAGGTCATGATCTCCCTCGCGGGTTCAAGCCCGGCGTCGGGCTCTGTGCTGACGGCTCAGAGCCTGGAGCCTGCTTCTGATTCTCTGTCTCCCTCTCTCTCTGCCCCTCCCCTGCTCATGCTCTCTCTCTCTCTCTCTCTCTCTCTCAAAATAAATAAACATTTAAAAAAGTTAAAATTATTTAATGGTTTTAAATGAACTCCGAATAACATCTAAAGTCTGTCAAATGCCTGGATTCTATGTTACCTGCCTCCTGCCTATCTCACCCTCTTTCCTTAGCTAATTGGGTTAAATGGCCTTTTTCTGCCTCAGAACCTTTGTTGTGCTCTGTGCTAAAAGCTCCTAGAACACTCTTCCTACTCCTTCTTTACATCTACTGGACTCCAGCTCATCCATCTGAACTCCAATTAAAAGTCACCATCTCACAGAGGACTCCCTCACCTTTCTCACGGTAATCCAGTTGAGATTTTCTTTTCTAGTAATTCATTCTTTTCCTTCAGATCATTTAATGCAATTATCAATAAAATATTTTAACAGAAATAGATAAATACATGTATATTTCCCTTAGAGACTGTGAATGTCTGGAAGGTACAGCTGGCAAGTTTTTCCTCCACCCAGAACCACACGTCTGGCTCAAAGGAAGACCTCAATCAATGTTGACTGAGGAATGAAAAGTAAAAGAGCCTGTCAAAGATGCAAACATCAAATGGACTCTTACGGACTGAAGACATGTTAAGAAAGGATCTTTCAGACATCTTGATAAGCACAAGAAACAGGCAATGTCTTTAATTCCTTAGAAACATACATGCAGGAAGCAAAATCTTGCTGTGTGAGAATGGGCACACCTACTGGTAACAAAGTGTTCTATGGCTAGTGAGAGTGGGGGCAGGGTAGGAAGGGGGTAAGGGGTCCCTTCTGTTTCAGGCGTTCCAACAAACAGTTGGTGGAATGCATCTGCAGAAATAAAAGAGAAATTGCTAACGAAGAGGAGGAGAAAAAGTGCTAGACACACACACCCAAATCACTAAATGTATTTCTTATCAACTATTGTCAACTGACACCATTGGAAAATTCATGAATTCCATTCTAATTTTTTTTTAATTTATTTTTTTAACGTTTATTTATTTTTGAGACAGAGGAGAGACAGATCATGAACGGGGGAGGGTCAGAGAGAGAGAGGGAGACACAGAATCTGAAACAGGCTCCCTGAGCTGTCAGCACAGAGCCCGACGCGGGGCCTGAACTCACAGACCACGAGATCATGACCTGAGCTGAAGTCGGACGCTTAACCGACTGAGCCACCCAGGCGCCCCGCATTCTAATTTTTTTTAAATGCTTATTTATTTTTGAGAGAGAGAGAGACAGACAGACAGAGAAAGAGAGAGAGAGGGAGACACAGAATCCAAAGCAGGCTCCAGGCTCTGAGATGTCAGCATAGAGCCCAGTGCGGGGCTGGAACCCACAAACCGTGAGATTATGACCTGAGCTGAAGTCGGACGCTTAACTGACTGAGACACCCAGGCGCCCCGTTCATGAATTCCATTCTAAATGCAAGAAAATTATACTGGCACATCCCAAAACACAACAGGAAGTTGGTTAATTTTATGAAAAACGATCATTATACACGAACACAAAAATACACGCACACCCCTCCCCCACCACCAAGAGGAAAAGAGACAAAGGCAAATATCAATACCATAATAGTTAGTGACCCTGAAATTCACTAAAAAAAATTTTGTTGTTGTTTGTTTTTTCATTTTGTTTTGTTTTCTGATTACCTGCAATTTAACTGGCTCAGGCAGTTTCATTTGGAGCAGTCCTTCCTTGGGCCTCTTACCCCCTTTGGCTTCTTCTTCTCCAGCTCCTTCTGGCTTGGAGTCTTCCATGGAGGGCTCTTTCTCCAGAGCCTCAGTGTCTTCTTCCGGAGTGGCGGCTTCCTTGAACACACTGGGCTCTATCAGCTGCAAGATGTGTTTTAAGTCCTCATTGTGGAAGATCCCCATGATGAGCAGAGTATAGAAAAGCTTGATGAGAGGTACAAAGAGAAATTCAGTGGTGCCCCCCACGGGGTCCCGGGCATGCAGGCTGCCCTCTTTAACAGCTTCTGTCAGCATCTGAATGGTTTTGGCCTTCAGGATGTCCAGCGGGAACTCTGGACTGTATTGGTAGCAGTCGTTATTGATGCTCACAAAACTGGGGGAGGAAAACTGTATCCGTGGCCTGAGGGAGGTGCTGAGGCCAATCCCCGGGAGGCCATGCTTTTTGTTCTCATCAGGGAAGAGGGTGATGCTCTTGGTCTCCTCCGTCATGGGCACGATGAACTCACTGTTCATCATGAGCCTGGCAGTGGCGTAGGAGCTCAGGTGGATGTCAATCAGCAGGTCATAGTAGCCGGCCCGCAGCAAACCGGGCATGTACTTGTTCTCGATGGCGTAGAGCAGCTGGGGTTCGTCCACGTGGCTGCACAACGCATGCGCCACCCGGTGGTTCCCGAGGGCGCAGACGGCGGAGTAAAGCCGGAGCGTGTGGTAGTGGAATTTCAGCAGCTCTTCCTGCTCTGTCAGCTCCAGTATGTCAACAGATCTGTACAAAGGAGGAGAGTGGTAGCAAGGTCAGGTGGGGAAAAGTTCTAAAAACTCTGCATCACAGGAGAGATCTAAGTACCTCATAAATTTCAAAAAGTTACGGAAACATATTTTTGTTCCCGATTTTCTATGACAGGTTTCATGATGGTGTATTTTTTTTTTCTCCGTCAGTACTAGGTATTTTACAAGTTTTCCTCTGTATGCAATTTTACGTGGGAAATTTCTAACCACTAGTGGTTGAAGCTGCTTCATCCTCCATCAATCACCCTCAGGTTTGGGGCACCTCTTGTAGACACTGAGTCTCGATCTGCACCCGTGTCTCCTTTCCTTTCAGAATTTGACCACTCCTTAGAAAATCTTGAATCTCCTTTTCCAATGTGGCTAAGCTGCCCCAGAAAGCCAGAGACCTTTTCCTTAGGCTAAGTTGTCCCTGTCTCTGACCTATGATTAGTGATTCGCCTGACCAGTCGGAAGTAAGAGAATGGAGGACTAATGCTTCTGAAGTGATGTACCTTCTTACACATCCCTCACGGCCCCAGACTTAGACCAGTGCAGCCCTGGTTTCCATGGGGCATGTATGGCTTGTGAAAAAAATACTATTTGTGATATTTCGCGTAGCAAAGTTTCTACTGGGAAGCTGAGTCTATGCTGGGCCATTTTGCTTCTAGAATGTATCATGCCCTTCCAACCCATAAAAAACTTAAAATGGCCAGAATATGCCTAAAGTAAAGCCATTCCTTTCAAAATGAAGTCAATTTTAAGAGGACGTAATTCTTTTCGATGTGCTAATGTTTCTACACTATTTATTGAAATTATTAAGATTGCTCATGGGTGACACTGTAGAATTAAAAGTAGAAACTTGATATATTCACAATAAAAGGAATGACTCATTCATCTAGAAAAGTGTCCTTGGTGAGACTATAATATAAACTCATCAGAACACGGGTTATTATATGACTTAATATTCGTCTAGCAGTTAACCTCATACACAGTAGAAGCTGAGTAATTACTTGTGATTATTTGTTGTTAAGCTCTGTCACCGTCCTTCATACTTGATCATCCTGTCCATGCCCATCCACTGTGTCTATGCTTCCCGGGTCACAGGTATTCTACGAAAAGCCACTGTGGCTTGATGGTGCAAAATTATTCCAGACCCTACCGCCCAAATCTCAGCATCAGAAGCATTCCGAGTCGGAAACTCAAAGCAAATGATGACTCACTTAGGCCTCCGGGAAACCACACAACTGTGGGGCCCGGCTGCTAGCAACCAATTCTTGGGAAGGTATAACTGAGCAGGCCTTCTCTCTCAAAGTATAGCGGACAATGATTCCCATGTCTTACCTAGGCCCTCCAGGCTCTCAAGAAGACTATGAGCCTGGCTGATGGTCAAAATATATAAACCTGTTCACCGTAGCAACACAGAACCTCTGCATTCTAGCTTCTTAGTGAAGAACACAACTTAGCCTACCATCTAATTCCTCTCAGACTGCCAGTTTCTAGAAAAAACAACTAAGGACTCCACAATTTACATTAGCTACTGCCCCTTCCAACCCACCTCCTATTATTCACTTTAGGGCACCCTGTTACTTCCTTTAAAGCACCTCTCTTCCCGACTAGACCATGAAATCTTTTAAGGTAAGGGTCCCATCTGTTTTGTACACCATTTAGTATCCAATGCCAGGGACACAATGAGAACTAATATATGTCTGGAATGAATGAATAAGAGAATTCTGGAAGGATCTATAGTCTCCATCTCATGACTCTACACTTAGGTCAGGGCAAACCAAAGCATATACCTCAACTACTTTAATCTGTCTTTCCACACCAACTCCTTATAGCAATATTCATACTTTAATAAGCTATGGATTTACTTGGGAGGATAGCAAAAGAAATAACTTGTTATTCTATCTGTTACAAGGACATTATTTTATCTGTTTAAATACAAAATATAACACCTCCTTAGCACACGCCATACTGTTGTTGGTAAATATGCTCCCTCTTCTTCCGTCTGTCCTGTATATGGGGTAGTCTGATCTGCCCTACTTAGCTTGGGCTTGACTATATGACTTGCTTAGGCAAGTCATAAATAAAATAAATAAAATGTGAGTGAATGTAACATCTGCCACAAGCAAAAAGAAGTTCTAAGAGACCTGAAGTGTCTGTTAACCCTCCTGTACATCCACCATTGGCCGTGGAAACTGTATGTCCCAGATCGGAGCTGCCCCATCAATTTGGGTCTCAGGGTAAGAAGGAGGAAGTCTGCACTCATAGCCCACCACAGCCTGGAGCAGAGCTACAGCGGACCAACAACCTCACGTAACGTGAGCAAAAGATTCACGTCTGTTCACAAGCCACTGAGACGTGGGGTTGTTATTGCATTAAAAGCTAATATAATACCTTACACTCTTTAACAGTCCTCAATGGAGAAATATTTTTCATAAGTCAGTATCATTCTTTTATCCATCAAATATTACACAGAGGGTCTACTATGGATGAAGCACTGTGCACTGGTGATACGATGGTGAACAACATCGACACAATTCCTGCCCTAAGGGAGCTGACCATCTAGCTGAGGAGGGAAATCTTAACCAAAAAGTACGTAAATTATGAACAGTGATATGTGTCACGAAGGAACCAGAGAACTAACATATATGTAGTGCCAAATTGTTAAGTATTAATTATTGGCCATGTCACTGGGGCATGAGAAAAAGCTTCTACTCGGCCACTAGTTGGCACATCCCTTTGTTATTCTGAATTTGGGAACTCATCAGATTTTTCTTTGGCTTCTAGGAAGCCTGAAGCCACTGTGGGACTTTACCAACCACACAGAATGATGTGGTGTGAGTGACCCCGTGCCAGTCTCGCCCTGGGCTTTGTTATTTTCCTGTCCTCACCTTGCCTGCATATCTGGTTCTAGTGACTCTTTTTTGTGCATTTGTGTTTCATACATTTTGGGAAAATGACTCAAACTCTTCATGATCTATAGTGAGAGTTTATTTATTTACTTATTTATTTAATGTTTATTTATTTTTGAGGAAGAGAGAGAGAAAGAGCATGAGTAGGGAAGGGGCAGAGAGAGAGGGACACACAGAATCTAAAGCAGGCTCCAGGCTTTGAGCTGTCAGCACACAGCCTGATGCGGGGCTCGAACTCACGAACCAGGAGATCATGACCTGAGCTGAAGTGGGACATTTCACCGACTGAGCCACCCAGGCGCCCCAGAAATAAGATATTTTTAAGCTTCATTTTCTTTCCCCAGCAGCACACCTGAGCCCCCGGCCAATGGTCTAATTCAAAGGGTCCTAATCAGACGGTAAAGGGCACACAGGGCTGACCTGTTCTCCTCCGGGATATGGAGAGACATGAACTGCAGAGGATCCAAACACTGCACCAGCCAGCCTTGGCGCTCACTTATTCGAGACACATCTACCTTCAGGAACTGGTTGGGCATTCTGCTCCACAGGACGTGGGACAGAAACTGCACGTGGAGACGCGGGGGACACTGTGGCACAGGGTTTTTGTGCTCACTCTTGAATAATCCCGCGGAGAGAGGCATCACATTCTAGGGAGCAGAAAAAGAACTAATTTGTAACAATCCGTGGGGTTAATAAAGTAATGACCACAGTTCTGCACAGGAAAGAGATCCTGGAAGCGAGATACCCTCTGTGTCCTACAACGTTAATACAAGAAATAACAGAACTTGGGATGAATGGCTCCTGAAAGGTCAAGAGGCGAAAACATCCTGAGAGAACATACCTAAAACTTCAGGGCTGGCAAACAGGCTTGGGGAGCTAGATTTCTTTCGCAAACACTCCCTGGTACGCCGAGAATGCAGCTACAACCAAGTAGAACCACGTAATCTGCGTATTTTTTTTTTACCAAGCTGGGCCCTCGCCAAATCCGGCAAGCCTGCGGCTGTCTGCGGTTCCAAACTCCAGGAAGAGTTGCACGCACTTGGCTCTCTCTCCTGGCCTGTCCTCTGTCGCCCACCTTATCCTTCAAGTGCTCACTCACTGGCTCCCTCACTCACAAGTCAGGTTCATCAGGTTTCAGCAGCCAGTTCTACACCGGAGACAGCTCAACAGACAAACAGCACCATCACACAAGACAACAGAGCTCATCAGACATTAACACAATCTAATTGTTCTTCACCCTGCTCCAGCTTCAGCATGGATCACCTTCAGTCTTCCTAGTGCCTTCAGTCTGGTCTCAGGGCAACACAGGCCTCTACTTGGCCGAAGCTTATTCATTCACTCATGACCCTGACACCCCCTCCGCCTGCCCGTTATGGGCCATATGGAAACAACGCTCTCACCTCTCCCATTACCTTCAGTGTCTCCCTCTCCCATAAAGTCTTGTCTACTGCGTACTTTCAGACTATCTCATCCTCCAGCTACCTTCCTATTCTCTTCTGATAACGGAGAGGGCGGGGAGGAAAGCCAGATACTGCTTTGGGCCCTGAGTGAACAAAACACACAAAACCCCTCCTCTCATCCAGCTTCCATTTTTTTTTTTTAACTGGAAACATAAAATAGACAAAGTCAAAAAGCAAATTAAATAGCATATGACAAAAGAGGTCATGGTGGGGACCCAGGATAGAGGAAGCAGAATGCAGGGCAGCAATAATAAGGAGGATCATAATGGGTATGGCTGAGAAGGTGACGTCCCTTCCATGCAGAAGGGACAGTCAATGCAAAGGACCCAAGGAGGAAGTCTGCCTGGCAAGTCTGAGGAAGAGCTGGAGGCCAGATCGATCGATCAGTCGATCTTTCTGTCTATATATTTATTCATCCAAATTTGCTGTCTTTCTCTAATTTTCAACCTTGAATTCACTATAGTATAGCTTCGTCCATCATTTTGCCCAAATTCTTCTGGCAAGGTCAGAAGCCCTCCTAAGCAACAGGAGTCATGGATTCCTTTCATCCATATTATGTTTGCCTTTCTGTGGCTGCTGAGCATCTCCTTTTACAAAGGTAGACATTTAGCTCACACAGTTTAAGGAGCATGTCCAAAGTCACCGAGCCAGCACCGTAAAACCTCCCACCGCACTCCACCCCGACGTGCACCTGGCATCTCAACTTGTACAACAGCAAAATTCAATTCAGTTCCTTTTCCTGAATTTCAACAAGCTCTTCCGCTTGTTGTCTTAGCATCCCTTAGTTTGTCCAAACTCAAAAAATTAATTTAATCCTTGATTCTTCATTCTCCTTGAGTACCTGAATCCAATTCATCAACGAATACTATCTGTCCAATTCACTGTCAAATTCTATTCATTTCTCCTCTAAAACATCTTCTCATTTACCCCTCTCTCTCTCTCCAACATGACTTCTCAGGCTCTCATCATCTCCCATGCGGATGGCATCAAATCATCAATAACTCAGCATTACTGCCTCTTCTCATTCTTGTGAGAACAGATACTTCTCCACATTGCCACCTCCACATTACTGCCAGTGTATTTTTCCAAAACAGGTTTGCTTATGCTCAGTCCCCAGCTTCGAGTTTCCAATGGGATCAACACTGCCTATACAGTAGGTACCAACCTCTTAGAGAGGCACTCAAGGCCTTTCCAGGTTGGCTTCAGTCTACCTTCTATCAATGTTAATCTCCAGCCACATCCTGGAAGTCACCTTTTGTTACAGCCATATTGAATTCTTTAACCTTCAGCACTTTGACTCAAGTATTTTTGCTTTCTCTTGCCCTTCCTCGGCCTAGGATGTCCTCTCCTACTAAGTGTATTCTGAGATCTCTTATTCAACAGTTATGAGTCAACCTAAATGTCTCCTCTTCTCTTTGCTTTACCCGATCCATCCCCCTCCAACCTCCACCTTGTTCCTTCATTTGTTCCTGGAGTATTCTATATGTGCACTATTCTAGCACTTACCACAATGTACCAGTTTCGTGTCGTTAAGCCCATTTACTAGCTCACCTGGGAGTTCCAGATAATCAAGTGGTATGTTATTTGGCATTTTTGTTCCATATAAGCCTAGTTTCATTGAGTAATATATTTTTGATGACCACAGAGAAAGCCTTTTTTGTTCTTCTTCTTACAGAATATTTAATAAGTAATTTAAATTGTGGCACAAACCCTTTCTAATAAATTAACATGGCCCTAGCCACCTGAAGGAAATTATAGAACTTTCAAGCATGGCTTACCTTTTTTTAAAAGAGTCACTTCTGTCACTAACATTGCTGCTAAAAAAAAATACTGAATTTATTTAAGGAGAAGTAGCTGCTATTGCCTAAGAGGAAGACCCCAAACAGAATACCAGCAATGAATCTTTCTTACCTTGATTCTTCCCAGCTCAAACTGGAAAACATTGGGACTTGTAGCTTGGGCAAAAGCTGCAGGAAATAACTTTGTACTTGGCTCCACCTTAGATAAAGAAATGAATTTGGAAGTATTAGTCAAAGAAGGAACACCAAGAAAAAAATATTTTCTTTATAATGACCAAGGAACACTTGACAGAAGGGGCCCAGACACTTTTGTGTTCTTTCAGATGGATCTCCTCTTTCAACAAATATTCAGGGTATTTCATTTCATTATTATGCGAACATTTTTGGAGGCCTGTACTGTTTCCCCCGAAGGGCAATGTTATTATTCAAAGAGAACTGAAAAGGCCCAATTAGGCTCATTTCGGGTTTCATTTTTGTCTATTTTCGAAGGTACTTTTCGATCTTCTAGAATGTGCTTTTTGTGCATGGGGACAAAACGCTTTCTTCCCAGAAGCACGCCACCATCCCTGCCCACGGACCTGGTAGTAGGTGCTCAGCTCCTTGCCGTTGGCGGTGAACGTGAGAAGCCCACTGGCAGCATCCACCACGCACCCGATCTCCAGGCCATTATTGTTGCGTCCTTGCCCTGGGCTCATGCTCTCGCCCGCGCACACCATATAGCAGTTGCTGCGTTTGATGCTGGATTTCAAAAAAAAAAAACAAAAAAAAAACACAAAAAACAAAAAACAAAACACATTTTTATATTTGTACGACCACAGGTACAATAGAAAGTCTTGCAAACTAAACCTAAATTATGCTGTGCAAGCAACAAGCTCATGCTGTAATGGGAGAGGTGCACAATGGGCCGATTCCGTGATTCGGAGCAAAAACTCCACTGACGTCGTGGATATATTCTGAATCCGGTCTTACACGTTTCTAAATTTTGTACCTAATGGAGACAGGTCAACAAGTCGGAAACAAGTAAAAACTGACCTGCGCCTTCCCCTCCAAAAACTCAAACCAAACTGGACCTTGTTCTGAGGTTCAAAAAAGTTTAACTAATAATCATCCAAATTTGCAATTTTCATTCTCCTCATTCTCATGTTTTTTTTTTTTTTTAATCACTTGTTCTGAGATGAGAAGCAGTCATTTCTGAACACTGTCAAAGTCCTTAGGCAAATTCTACCTGAGCCATCAGTGATTCAACATATTTAAAATTTGGCTAACATTATGCCCCTTTGTGGACAATTCCTGGTGATCTGTTATGAGAGAAAGAATTAGCTAGAATATGCATAACATCACTGACGTTAACAACAAACCCCCACCTGAGTTTCACCCCCACCGAAACCTTTCCCAGAGATGGTAATAAACCTAAAGTGACTTGAGTTTTGCCTCCTTCCCTTTCTCTGCCACAGCAGAGTGAAAATGTTAATGAAACTAGCAAAAAAAAAAAAAAAAAAAAGTCAAAGGCAGGCAAGTAGGAAGAAAAGAAAAAGAAGGCTGAGATAAAAATCAGTTTTGGAATAATCAGGTTGGCTGTGTTCCTTTGCACTCCTTACAAAACATTCAACAACCCTTCCCTGCCCTCTATTTCTTACACTAAGATCATCTATCCAGGTATCCCGTCCCTCTGTTGGGTTATTTCCTTGTACCGTTGCCATCTTTGAAAATCAAATGTGTCCTTCAAGAATGTTCCCAGAGCCAGGTGGGTATGGGGCTCCCGTACTGTTGTAAAGAAAGCACTCTTTCCTGGACATTCTGGCTTGGCCCATGGTCTCAAGGGCTAAGTTCCACAGTTTTAAGTGTTACAACCCGAAGGCAGGAGAGTGAGCTTCTGGTCACCAAAAATGATGATGCAGGTATATAAGAAAAGCAACATTATGGCGGACTCCCTCTATGACACCTGTCACAGCAGATCGGAGAGGATGCATGGGCACAAAAGACAGATGCAGGGGCGCCTGGGTGGCGCAGTCGGTTAAGCGTCCGACTTCAGCCAGGTCACGATCTCGCGGTCCGTGAGTTCGAGCCCCGCGTCAGGCTCTGGGCGGATGGCTCGGAGCCTGGAGCCTGTTTCCGATTCTGTGTCTCCCTCTCTCTCTGCCCATCCCCCGTTCATACTCTGTCTCTCTCTGTTCCAAAAATAAATAAACGTTGAAAAAAAAAAAAAAAGACAGATGCAAATGGCCAGATCTTCTCTTGTCTTATTCCACAAGGAAGATAGCCTTCTTCACTTTTTTGAAGGTTTGGTTTGAGTTTGGTTTGTTTTACAAATGAAAAGAAGATGGCACAGAAAGTGTAACTGACTTACCCAAAGCCACACAGCGAGTCAATGGCAAAGCTGAGGAAAGAACCCACTTCTCCTCAGTCTGAGTTAAAATGCGTCCCCCTGGTCTAAACTACTAGCCCACACTGTCTCCACAGTTTTCTCCCCACCGCATAAACCGTTCCCAAAGATACATTTCAGACCATAAAAGCCTCACATCCACCCATCTCTAATCCCTCAAACAAAGGCTTAGTACGGGCAACCCAAGCTGTCAGTCACATACGAGGTCACCTGAAGGAATGTAGACTATTACCCACAAAGGATGCACTGCTCTTACTTTATAATGTTTTCCACTTTTAATGTATTCAGATTCCTTACTGGCTTGTATGCATAACAAAACGGACACTGACATGAATGGTTTCATGATATTGTTCCTATAAATACAACATGATCCTGGACAGGAAATCCAAGGGGGGAAAAACCCCAAAAAAACACCTAGGTTTATCAACATGTTTATCAGATGTCATTCACATAGAAAAAAAAATTGAGAAAAACCGACCTTTCATGTACTTTTCCCTTTTCATCTCCTAGAGTAACGGTTACTGTACGAACTCTGTCCAAGTCAAAGCCTGTATCATACTGATGGAAATCTGATGTAATCCAGCCCACCCAGACGTTAGCAGGTTCTTGGCCGGGAAAGATTCTCACTGAGTAATAGTACTGTCAAGACAGCAAAAGCAAATGTTTGCAAAGTTAAAAAGAAACAAAACTTTTGATACGCAATGCCTTTGAATTGCCTGACTGCATTTCTTTGTTTAAAATCATTCGGCCTAATTAAAATGTAACAAGAACAAAGAGGGGACACTGGAAGAAGAGAAGTCTTAAAGCAGAGATAATGGAAAGGAAATCAGAAATAATGGGAAGAAGAGAAACGACCTTGTCAGAGCAAACACACTAAATAATTTGAGGTCTTTTATACTCCTAAAATATGGGTACAACTGTATGTGCACATACATAGCATATTTATGTAATAAAATCACCAATCCATTCAGGCAGATAAACTTCAAATTCTGGAAACTTATACAAGCACACTAATTTATGCTAGTGTTTTATACCTGTCATCCACCTTTTTGAATATGCTTTGCCTTTCCTATCAATAATACTTTGACACCTTAAAATCACTTTGAGGGGCGCCCGTGTAGCTCAGTTGATTAAGCATCCAACTCTTGATTTCGGCTCAGGTCATGATCTCACGATTCAGAAGACTGAGCCCCAGGTCGGGCTCTGTGCTGAAAGTGCGGAACATGCTTGGGATTCTCTCTCTTCCTCGCTCTCCTCCCCTCCCCCCAAATCTCTCTCTCTTTCTCTCTATCAAAATAAATATTTAAAAAAATCACTTTGAAATAGCTCAGATCTAATATGTAAAAATCTAGCTCAAACATGGTGGCACTCTACAAGGGATGTAATTATACATTTTTTTCCTATTTGGTGTTTTACGAAAAGTTGTTTTGAAAAATTTGTTTTTTGAAGCATTGTTTATTTATTTATTTTTAAAGTTTTATTTATTTATTTGAGAGAGACTGCACGCACACGCATGCGAGTGGGGGAGGGGCACAGAATGAGAGGAAGGGAGAATCCCAACCAGGCTCTGCACTATCAGCACAGAGCTGGACACAGGGCTCAAACTCATGAACTGCAATATGATGACCTGAGCCAAAGTCAGACACTTAACTGAACAAACCACCCAGGTTCCCCTATTTTCTTTTAATTTTTAAATTTTTATTTAGTAAGTAGGCTCTACACCTAACATGGGGCTTGAACTCACCACCCTGAGACCAAGAGTGGCATGCTCCATCTACCGAGTCAGCCAGGCACCCCGGTTTAAACATGAATTGGCAGAGAGCAAAACATGACCTCCAACAAAGTATGATAAATGATCTTCCTTTAGACATATCACTAAGATGAAGGAAATTATATGCACTTGGAAGAATTAAGTGGAAATTAAAATTTTCCCAGGAAACATGATAGCAAAATCATGATTAAGCATGTCATAAAGTTATTTTGCCTAAAACACTTCTCTTACCACATAATACACCTCAGAATATACCTGTATTTTCTTCAACTTTCAGTCCCCAAAATAGAAGCAAAGATTTATTTTAAAATAAGTCGGCTACAGAGGATGAATGAAAAGGAACTCTTTGACATGAAACACACGATAACTGAGAAATAAGTGACAAAAGCTTCAACCTCATACCGTGGACGTTTGCATCAAGTAGTCATAATCATCCCGATCATCTGCAAGGACATCTTCCGTGAGCCTTGCAGAATGGCTCGTGCTATAATCTGGCTTTGTTCTTCTAAGCAAAAACCTGAAATATAGTACAGGACTGGGGATCAGCAACATTAAAAATCTCTGCCTACTTAAAACATGTGCATATCATCAATTTAGTAGAGTGGTTCACAACCAGGGCTATTTTTGTTCCCTAAACTATGCCTTTATCTCCCAGCTGGAGATACTTTTAGTTGGCACATTGGGGGTGGGGGGTGGGGGTGGGGGTGTGCCACTGGCATTTAGGGGGTGGAGGCCAGGGATGCGACTAAATATCCTTCAATTAACATGGCAGACTCTCACAACAAATAATTATCTGAACTACAGTGTCAATCACGCTGATCTGGAGAAATTAAGATTTAGTGCAAAAAAGGATGCTAAAATAACTTGCCTTGTGTCTATAAAAAATACTATTTAGAAAGAATACTTCAAGTTTCAACCAAGAACGTAAATATAAACATCTTAAAAACATCTTTGGAGAAAATACTTGTAAATTATATACAAGGGGTTAATATCCAGAGTATATAAAGAAATCCTACAACTCAAAAACAAAGAAGCAAATAACCCAATAAAAAAAAAAATGGGCAAAGAACCTGAAAAGACGTTTCTCCAAAGATGATATACAAGTGGCCTAGAAGTATATGAGAAGATGTTCAAGATCACTGAACATCAGGAAAATGCAAATCAAAACCACAAGAAGACACTAATTCACAGCCATTAGGAGGGCCATCAACAAAAAGACAGAAAGTAACAAGTGTTGACGAGAATGTGGAGAAATTGAACCCTCGTGCAGCGTTGGTGGCAATGTAAAATGGCACAGCTGCTGTGGGAAACAGCATGAAGGTTCCTCACAAACTTAAACACAGAGCTAGCAGCAACCACACTTCTGGGTATGTATCAAAAGTAATTTAAAGCAGGGCCTCAAAAATACATGTGCACACGCAGTTCACATGGGCACTATTCACAATAGCTACGAGGAAGAATCAACCCCAATATCCATCAACGGACAGATGGATAAGCAAAATATGTACATACAGAGTGGGGTATTACTCAGCCTTACAAAGGAAGGAAATTCTGGCACGTGCAGTGACATGGTGAACCTTGAGGATATTAGGCTGAGTTAAGCCAATCCCACACAGAAGAGAAAAACACAGTATGAATCCACATTTATAAAGTGGTCAAATTCATAGAAATAAAAAGGAGAATGGGGATTACAAGAGGCTAGGGGGAGGTGGAAAAGGAAGAGTTGTCTAATGGGTACAGAGTTTCAATTTTGCAAGCTGAGAAAGTTCTGAAGACCTGTTTCATGACTATGTGAACATGCTTAACACTATGCAACCATACACTTAAAAAATGGTTTAAATGGTAGATTTTGTTAGGTGTTTCTCACCACGATACAAAAAGTGCCTTAAATAAGTAACTTCTGGGATAGATTATGTCTGTGGTAACAAATTCGATGACAAACAGGTTGCGTTCCTGTCGCCTGTCCAATCCTTTATGCGTAAAGGAGAAGGAGAGGGAAGGACAAATGGACCCTGGGAAATCCCTCGCTCTGTACCCCTCCCCACAAAATAACTGCATATTTGAAATTATGTTCCACGTATCAATGACCTTTGTTTCAGACGAGAGGGCTTTTCCTGAGCATAGTCTTTGTGGTTATTAAACTCTGGTTTTGTGGCTTCCTTGTCTTTGTCAACACGGTCTGGCACCAGATGGCCATGAGCTGTCTTCATTAGAACCTCAAAGTCAGAATCTGCATCGTAATCCTCCAGATCATTCTTGGGCCCAAAGAGGCCGGCGCCTGGGAGCCCGCCTGTCACCGTCTTGGAGAAAACCTCAGCACACTCGATTGGCATGCTCAGGCGATAGAACATGATGTCGGCAGTGCTGTTCTGAGCGCCAAAGGACTTCTGGGTGACTTTTAAACACGGAGAACTGTCGATGGTGCCGTCTATTCTGGTCACCTAGCGAATGAAGAAGTGATAGCTCAAATTCAAATCAACACAGTCAACCTCCTGATGCTAAAGATTGCTAACACACATCACATCTTTAAAACCCCAAACACGGCCCACACTTGGCATAATTTTGTAAATGACGAGATTAAACACAGGGAGTACTGTGTTCCAGATAGACTCATAGCTCTGCCTTTTTTTCTTTTTAACTCAATTTAGTTAACATGTAGTGGAATAATGATTTCAGGAATAGAATTCAGTGATTCATCACTTACACATGACACCCACTGCTCATCCCAGCAAATGCCCTCCTTAATGCCCATCACCTATTTAGCCCGTCCCCCCACCACTGCCCCTCCAACAGCCCTCAGTCTGTTCTCTTTATTTAAGAGTCTCTTATGGTTTGGAGTGCTTGGGTGGCTTAGTCGGTTAAGCATCCGACTTTGGCTCAGGTCATGATCTCGTGGCTTGTGGGTTTGAGCCCCGAGTCAGGCTCTGTGCTCAGAGGTCAGAACCTGGAGCCTGCTTTGGATTCTGTGTCTCTGTCTCTCTCTGCTCCTCCCTCATTCATGCGCTCACTCACTCTCTCTCTCTCTCTCTCTGCTCAAAAATAAATATTAAAACAAAAAATTTTTCATAAAAAAGAGTCTCTATGGTTTGCCTCCCTCTCCGTTTTTATATTATTTTTCCTTCCCTTCCCCCATGTTCATCTGTTGTTTCTAACTCAAAAGATAGTTTGGAAAATTCATGTTAAAATTACATTCATTCAGACTGAGCCTGGTGTTGCTTATATAAAAACAGAATTAATTATTGTTAATCAGTCTAATCAGGTGCTCATAAAGTACCTATAATCAGAGCCTCATGCTGCGCTCAGACTCCATTACTGTGTAACACAGTAGGGCCACCTTTCTAAGTAAGTGGCAATAATTGTCCAAGTGGGAATTCCCAAGTGTAAAGACATTCCACCCCTGGCTTTTGGCAACGGTATGAATTTTAAAGAAAAAGCAAACCTCGATATGCTCATGGTTTGAAGGGACCTGGAGAAACTGAGGAAGCCTCTTGCTTAGCCACATGGTAATATCCCTGTTTGTGTTCACAGCAAACGGTTCGTAACCCTCTTGTAAGCCACAGATGGTGAAATATTTCAAGGTGCTGACATCCTTTCCAAAGTTCATCCTGCCCACCTGAGCCACTCCAAGGCTACAGACAGGAATGAATCCTGGGAAGAAAAGAAAAAAACAAAATGTTCCGTATCATTGGTATAAGAGCCTGTCTGTTTGGAATTTCCAAAAGCACCGCTCTGGAACTCTCATCTCTGAGAGAGTCGTCCGCATAAAGTAAAACAGTAGTTCGAGAGAGAGACCACTGTTATTAAGTATTACATGTAAGGGTCAAAAGACCAGTGTTTGCTCATGGTTCACTGAACGTGGCCCCTAGATAAGGCTCTTCTTTTACCCTGGACTCCTGTGAAGAAGGTTAGGTGCTCAGCAGCCCCTCGTCCTCCAGGGATCTTAGGGTGTACAGCAATGGAAGGATGTCGCCATCACACGGCCTCTTAGCTCAGGAGTGCACGGGACTCTCTCAGAAGGAAGGTGAGAAGGAGGGAAACGCCCAAGTGGGTTTGTCCTTCGATCTAGCACAAGCACTTGAAAACGTGCAACTACCAAACACAGCCTAAGCCACAGATTTCTTTGCATATAACTCAAGGGAAAAAGGATTGGAAGCAACAAATTAAAAAAATTTTTTTTGATATTTATTTTTGAGAGAGAGAGAGAGAGAGAGAGAGAGAGAGAGAGAGAGAGAGACAGTGGGGGAGGGGCAGAGAGAGAGGGAGACACAGAATCTGAAGCAGGCTCCAGGCTCCAAGCTATCAGCACAGAGCCCAACACAGGGCTTGAACCCACAAACCGTGAGATCATGACCTGAGCCGTAGTCAGCCTGCACCACCCAGGCACCCCTTAAATCTTTTTTTTTTTTTTTTTTTTTTTTTTAATTTTTTTTTTTTCAATGTTTTTATTTATTTTTGGGACAGAGAGAGACAGAGCATGAACGGGGGATGGGCAGAGAGAGAGGGAGACGCAGAATCGGAAACAGGCTCCAGGCTCCAAGCCATCAGCCCAGAGCCTGACGCGGGGCTCGAACTCAGGGACCGTGAGATCGTGACCTGGCTGAAGTCGGACGCTTAACCGACTGCGCCACCCAGGCGCCCCCCTTAAATCTTTTTTTAATGTTTATTTTTGAGAGTAAGAGAGCATGTGCGTGCGAGCGGGGGCGTGGCAGAGAGAGAGGGAGACAGAATCCAAAGCAGGCTTCAGGCTCTGAGCTGTCAGCACAGAGCCCGACGCTGGGCTCGGACTCATGAACCATGAGATTGTGACCTCGGCTGAAGTCGGACGCTTAACCGACTGAGCCACCCAGGTACCCCTGGGAAGCAACATTTTTAAAGGTTTTCATTTGCTTGTAGCTGCTTTTGATCTATGAAGAAAACTGTGTCCCCCCCTTTTTTTCTGGGGTACACTACACCTAAGCGTAGAAAATAAAAATAAATAAATAAGTAAATAAATTTTCAGATTTAGTTGCTAAAAATCCCACTGAAACTCCTCCATCTGTCCCTTACCCTTTGATGTCACTGCCATTACAGATTAAGCAGGGCAATCCACACCTAACCTAAATAATTAAGACATGAAATTCAAAATGTAAGTTAAAGTAAACAAGAAACGAAATCAAAAGCAACAGCAATAAGCGACGGGGGAAAACAAAAATATTTCATCAGCTAATCTAATGAGTTGCAAGGTTAGTACATCTTCCTGCTACTGAATAAACAGGGGAAAACATATTAACATTGTTAATTGTTTTTTTGAATTCTTTGGAAACAACGGTCGTTAGCAAAGGGCTGTGATGATCATTTTCAGTGTTGGGGGGCTGCTTAGGTACTCTTCCTTTCCTTCTATAGTGTTTTACACAGAAATTCAAGTAGCATAATAAACAAGGTGAGTATTGGAATGGAGACTACAGAGCAGAGGATGTAACTTACAGATCAAAGAAGCAGTGGATCCTACGAATAAGCCAGCAACTGTCTACCATGATGACTTACGCTTCTTCCTCCGTTAAAATTAGTCAATGTAGGGGCCCCTGGGTTGCTCAGATTGCTAAGCATCCATCTTTGGTTCAAGTCATGATCTCCTGACTTGTGAACTCAAGCCCTGCATCAGGTCTGTGCTGACAGCTCAGAGCCTGGAGCCTGCTTGGGGTTCTGTGTCTCCCTCCCTCTCCGCCCCTCCCCCACTCATTCTCTCTCTCTCTCTCTCTCTCTCTCTCTCTCTCTCTCTCTCTGTCTCTCTCCCTCCCTCCCTCCCTCCCTCCCTCCAAAATAAACATTAATTTTTTTAAATTAGTGAATATAAAAGCAATATATAATCCTCAAAATAGCACAAGACAATAAAAATTATATCCTATCATTCATAATGATTTCACGCAGTTTGTATTCATCAATATATACTCAAATAAACAGTTGTATAACAGTGTTACCGGCCAGGAAGCAAGAACACATCCAGCTGTGCTCAAGGAAGCGTGAATGATGAGTTTCTAGTTAAAACTAAAGCCCACAGCTGTGTGTACAGCTGTGACAGCTCTTGAAGTGTCAGTCAAGGGAAATTGTTTTCAATAATAAGGGTCTAGAAAGGAATCAAAGAAAATGACTGCATAAATACAAGAGATCTGAGACAGGTTGAAATACATTTGCACAAACTGGCATATCTAACATCCATTCGACATAAACTGGGGGATACCAAGACAGAAACATCTCCGATTGTAAATACGCGTTTCTTTCTAGCCACATTATATGTAGAAGGAATCCCTACCCTATAAGTGAAGTTATAAATACTCACATAGATCTCTGGGTGTTTGTTATATTAATATCTGAACTTTTCCGCACGTTTGAAATATTTTCATTTATTTTTTTAAGTTCATTTTATTCATTTTGAGACAGAGACAGAGAGAGAGAGAGAGCGAGCGAGCACGAGCAGGGGAGGGGCAGAGAGAGGGAGGGAGAAACCTAAGCAGGCCCTATGCTGTCAGTGGGAAGCCCAATTCGGGACATGATCCCACAAAACGTGAGATGATGACCTGAGCCAAAATCAAGAGCCAGATGCTCAACTGACTGAGCCACCCAGGGGCCCCAGGAAATCTTTTCATTTAAAAAACCAAGTAACTAGGGTTGCACACACAACGATTTATGTCCCAAACTGTTCACTATGGCTACATTTATGATCACAGAAAATATTTTGCACACTAAATATGTTTTTCCATTGATATGTAATACTATTTAGCTTTCGAATCTGGTTTTCAAATGGCCATTATTATGTACAAAAATATTCATAGTACATATTATTTTAAGAAAGAAAGATATAGCATATGATTAGTTTTTAAAGATGGAAAGGCAAGGGGTGCCTGGGTGGCTCACTTGGTTGGGCATCTGATTTCGGCTCAGGTCATGATCTCATGGTTTCCTGGGTTCAAGCCCCATGTTGGACTCTGTGCTGACAGCTCAGAGCCTGGAGCCTGCTTGGGATTCTGTGTCTCCCTCTCTCTCTCTCTCTGCCCCTTCCCCACTCATGCTCTGTCTCTGTCTCTCTCTCAAAAATAATAAACAAACAGTAAAAAATTATTTTAAAAATAGATGGGAAAGCATTAGAAGTTTTTTAATTAAGAGAAGTTATAGAGGGGCACCTGGGTGGCTCAGTCGGTTGGGTGTCCAACTCTTGATCTCGGCTCAGGTCATGATCCCATGGTTCCTGGGATTGAGCCCCATCTTGGGCTCCAGGCTGACAGTGTGGAGCCTGCTTTGGATTCTCTCTCTGCCTCTTTCTCTGCCCCTCTCCCTCCCCCTCTATCAAAATAAATAAACCTTAACAAAATGTTATAAAATGGTGGAATTTTTAACACTCTTTGTTCTTTTTCTGTCTCTCAACAGATTTTCTTCAATGAATATGCATTTTACCATAAAAACAACTGACAGATTTTGTGAAAATCAACTATTCATTTAATAAACTGGAAAACTGGAATATACCTACATCTTCCTCATACAGAAACATGTACAATCGTGTGGGTAGTGTGGATGGTCCAACAACAAGGGCAGCCTGCTAAAGCGCAAAGTCTCAATGCTGGTGAGTGTCCAGTGAGTTACCGGAAATCTTGCCAATAAAATTAAACTGGTCCAAGATTTATGTAGAGCAATTTAGTAATGTGCATTAAGACACTTTCAACCATTCATTTCCTTATCCAATAAATATTTATGAGCAGCTACCATGTTCTAGAAACTGGGGACAATAGCTCACTGACACACAGACATCAGCCCAAAGGTTCTCACAGCCTAATGAGGTGGGAAGACAAGGAAAGACATCATACCTCTCGACCCATCTCTGGAGATGGGGTGCTAAGAGCAGAGGAAAAGGAGAGAGAGAAAATTCAGGAAAGTTTCTTAGAGGAGTTCTCACCTAAGATGGTAGACAGGCCTAGATACTAGGAAATGACTTAGATCACAGTTTCAAGTCTGAGACACCTGCATTAAAATCTTAGTTCCAGCACTTCTCAGCTATTTGCCCTTTGACGGGTTACTTAAATTCTCTAAGCTTTAATCCTTTCTTCTATAACGTCTACCCCATAGATTACAGGTATTTTTTTTTTAAGTTTGTTTATTTTTGAGAGATAGAATGTGAGTGTGGGAGGGGCAGAGAGAGAGGGAGACACAGAATCCGAAGCAGGCTCCAGGCTCTGAGCTGTCAGCACAGAGGTTGACACGGGTCTCAAACTCACAAACCGTGAGTTCACGACCTATGCTGAAGTTGGATGCTTAGGCGACTGAGCCACCAGGCACCCCCCCACCTCCCGTCATAGATTCCAGTTTTAAAAATGAGATCCTCTATGAGCAGTGCTTAAAACATGGATGCTCGGTGAACAAAACTAAATTGGGAAAAAAAGAAAAGGTTAAAGAAACTAAATACTCATAATAAGAGAATGGATAATTTTGATATATACACAAAATTAAGTATGTACAGGATTCATCAAGAGGAAACTGTAGGGAGAGAAGAAAACCAAACGGGGAAATAATAACACGTGGTGATTCCATGTGAAGGGTAAACAGGTGTCCATTGCACTATTCTTGCCCTTTTCTGAAAGGCTATTTCTCAAAATATAAAGTTGGCTAAAAAAAAATCAAAAGCCATATTTGGGGCACCTGGGTGGCTCAGTTGGTTAAGCATCCAACTTCAGTTCAGGTCATGATCTCAGAGTCTGTGGGTTCAAGCCCCCGCATTGGGCTCTGTGCTGACAGCTCCGAGCCTGGATCCTGCTTCGGATTCTGTGTCTCCCTTTTTTTCTGCCCCTCCCCCCTGCTTGTGCGCGCGCGCGTGCGCGCTCTCTCTCTCTCTCTCTCTCTCTCTCTCTCTCTCAAAATTAAATAAACTTAAAAAAAATTTTTTTCAAGCTACGTAAAATGTTTTTATATCTTGGAACAACATATATAATATTAAGTTAAAAAGGTGGCTATGGAAATATATTTTTCCATATCAATGCTTTAAATGGGGAAAAAAATACATGAAAGCCAAATTTCTCTCTGGGTAGTGGGGATATATACAGCTTTTAGCCATTTTTGTTACACTTCTTTGTATTTTCCAAATATTTGACAAGAATTTGTTGCTTTTTAATAAACAGATATAATTTTTCATTAATTTATGGCAGATATAGACTTGTAGATGATAATTTTACTACTTTGCTATCTTAGTCCTCTTTAAAGGAAGGTATTAAGAAAGTATATCCAGAATTAGAAATTTTTTTTCTTTTTAATTTACACGAAGCTGAACTGAATAAAAATTAAATCATACTGTGACTTCTGAAGATGGAGTTTTAGTAACTTCTGTGATAATAAGAACCAATATTTCTATACATTATATGTTTTTACATTAGCATACATACAGCAAAAACAACTAGACGGCAATGACATCAGAGAACAAAGAGTGGAAGAAAACTACAGGTACTTTTTGGTCACGGGACAAAAGGGCCAGAGCTCAGTCACTTCCAGTTGGCCCGTACTTGGCAAAGGGCACCGTAAATCAAGGTGCGGACGATGGACGACGTGGCCATCACACGAGGCTCCCTAGTAGTGACTCGTGTTCCCTGAGTGTTTGTCTGATGTTCATCTCACTGAACACGAACAACCATTTGGTGAGACAGGAATCGTTACCACTTTCTAGACAAGGCAACCCACATTTTAGCTGAAATCACTTGCTCACAACTGGGTGGCCGGAAAGGAAGCCCAGGCCTGCCAGATCCTACGATCCACACTTTAAGCCAGGGCCGTAAATAAGCAGAGAGTAGAGATATTAGGTTTGGTGGGCCAAACTACTCAAACCTCAGTTGAAGTGTAAAAGTGGCCACAGACAGTATATAAATGAATAAGCATGACTGTATTCCAATAAAACTTTATTTACAGAAACAGGTGGCAGGCTGGATCTGGTTCTCAGGCCTTAGTATGCCAACCCCTGCTCTAAGTCACTATTCAACCCTGTCTCCATTTAGTATCAGGTCTTACCATTCAGCAAATAGTTAATGAATACCTGGCATGTGCCAAGATCTGTTCTTGGCTGGAGATATAGCTGTGAGCAGACTGGAAAGAGTCTCTAACCCTCTGGAGCTTACCTTTGTGTAGGCATAACAAGTAAATAGTTATATCTATATCTATAAAGTATACATTTATATAGATATAGATATAACTATGCACACAAACACATATACACACACAAAGTATATAATACAAAGTATATATAACGTATATATGATATGATATGATATAATATAATATAATATATAATATATTATCATACATAATATAATGTCAGGAAATGACAAATGCAATCAAGACTGACTGAATGCTTGCCATAAATTAAACAAGATGGGTTGATAAATGACATCACTCTTAATAACTGCCCATAGCAAAACATGATAATTGAGGTTCAGTTCTTTGTTAGTTTGAAATAAGCTGAACACACAAACATCCCAACACAATAAAACAGACGTCCACGCAGTTACATATGCCAGCACACACTCAGGCAGATGTAAAGTTTGGTCCTACCTTCCTATGTTTTATGTTCCCAATCTTCTATTCCAGTCACCTTAACTGACATCTTGCGAGTAACAAAGCCTCATGATATCTAAGGGAACTTTTCTTCCTGGCCGGGGATCTTAAATTAGTACCCATGAGTCCAACTGGTTTCCTGGGGCTGTGCCAGACCCACCCTAACCATTTGTAAATTTGTTAAAACAGCAGCTACGACGTATGGTTCAACTGTTTCCTCCAACAAAAGACAGATGGCTTCAGCAAATTTTAACTTTCTCCGTTGATGAGCCACCCTGCTCTGGAGCAGAGGGGTGTGTGATGAGTGTGCATGTCCACCAAGGCACTGGCAGTCACAAGGATGTGGGGGTGTGACGCAGGCGTGAAATCTGTGGCGGGGGCTAAAATGAAAGAAGATAAAGCAGATCACAAGCATACCAGCTTGTTGTAAGAACATATGGTTTCAGACTTTGAAATTTCTGGACTACAGATACGGATCCTCATTTATAACCCAACCAAATGGCCAAAACCAGTAAAAATGGCCGACATTACACCAAAATGTAAGTTTGAATTATTTGGTCAGAAGAAAGGATAACACTTAATAGCACCTTAGTATGTGCCAGGTAATATATAAGCACTTTTCCATTTATTATTAAATATTAACCCCATTTTTCAAGATGAGGAACCAAGTAGGACGTTAAAACATTTGTCTCAGGCCCTACAGCGAGTAAAATGGGAAGTGAGAATTTGAATTAGGAATGCAGGAGGGAGGGCAAAATAAAAACAAGACACACTTGCCTTAGATTTCTGGGATCTTAAGAACTGGAAGGGGCATAAACCGATCGCTTCCAGTCAGAGCTTTTTATTTTAGGGAAATGAAAACAGAGAAGCCATTTGCCCAACGTCACACAAGAATTATTATTTTCAGAACTGGGTCTAGAATCCAGGGCTTCAGACATGAAATCTGCCGCTTCTATTCCACGTTGGCTTGGAAAATGAATTAACAAATAAACTAAGTGTATTAACAAATACACTAAAATTCCATAGGGAATTTACCATGTTTTAAGCTCTTTAGTGGGCAGACTTCGTAATATCAGCTTTGGCATAATAGGGACACCCCCATACTTTCTTCCTGGTTCTTGGTTCACTTTGGATCATCAGGGTCATGGGAATTTTATTTTTGACCCTGAATACTAGCAAGTGTCCCTCTTCACCAAGGTATACAATGTCACTGTCAATTAACTGCCCAGTTTAAGGAGAGTTTGGTTTTCACTGAGCTCATCAATCATTTCCCAATGCTCCATATAACATGTACAGAAAATAGACATGTAAACTCAAAAGACAGAAATTAGATCATCTGAAATTTAACTCTAGGCAATCAAAATAAACATTCTCCTCATTTGTTAATGTAGCACACAGTGAAGAGTTTTATTCCTGGACACGTCCAGAGAATTCGAGGATCTCTCTTTCCTGATTCTAGACAAAACTATGAAACCAATTATGCTAGTTCCTGACATCTTCATTCTCTAGAATTTGTCCACCACTTTATAACTGATGCTTTTATCTTCACTCCAAATATCCAATGTCCCAACACAATTCTTTGGCTGTTTGGACGGCCCCACGGCAGTGACTCAAAGTCCTGACTTCTACCCATGAGTACTGATTTTTAATTAGGGAGATCCTTCATAAGTTACTGTCCCAGGTCTGATAACAGACATGCATCTCAGGTCTGTTATCAATGGCAGGGTTTTTTAGAGTGACACTAGTGACAGAAAGGACTTATGGGGGAGCCAGAAGGCTGGGATCTGGGATGGGGCAATCCTTGTACTCTTGTGTCATGTTGAAAATCTTCTTAATGAGCCACATGATTCCACTGAGCAATTAATCTGTTG
The DNA here is from genome assembly GCF_018350175.1 of Felis catus. Lineage (NCBI taxonomy): Eukaryota > Metazoa > Chordata > Mammalia > Carnivora > Felidae > Felis > Felis catus. The sequence continues at coordinate 11,416,090 of NC_058378.1, forward strand.
TAATATTTCCACTGTGTGAAAATATTGTAAGTACAGTCCAACAGTTCTATATTCTCTTTTTTAAAGGTAGCGTGGTATCATCAGTAATGGAAAGTTTTCCTTCCCTCTCCCTAGAGGTCTTCTCAACCGAAAGCTATGTGATTATTTTAATTCCAACAATATTCTTCTCTTTTGCTTCCGACAATATTTCTTTAGTCTAAACGAGTCTAAACCCCATGCAGACTCAGCACCAGGAATTCTGCTCACTGTCCTCCCAGGTGGCAGATATGACATGGAAAGCCTCACTTCTGGATTTGATTATAATGATTACAGATGCAGACCCCAAGGACTCCAAACTGATCTTTAGTTACAGAAGAGCCGACAAGGTTGAAAAAGCTCCAGTGTGATGAGCCACTTACACAACACAAGATAGGCACCTACAGCCAACTTTGTAAAATGCAGGTAATCTGACAAAATAACTGCTCTTTCACCATATGGCAAGACTTTAAATGACTCTTACTTGCTTTAAATTAAAGGTACGATGAGCTCTTCAAACTATGGATAACAGGAGGCTCGGCACTCAGGAGTAAATCAAGAGTGGTACTAGGTGAGCAGGGGCTACATGTAGAGGGGGGCAGCGTAGAAGTTTGCTGGGGCTGCCATAACAAAATAGCACGGACTAGGCGGCTTAAACAACAGAAACTGATTCTCACAAGTCCAAGATCAAGGTGTCCGCAGGTCTGGTTTCTCCTGAGGTCTCTCTCCTTGGCTTGCAGATGGCCACCATCCATGGCCTTTCCTCTGTGCATGGGCATCACCCCCCCCCCCCCCGCCACCCCCGCCGTCTCCTTGTTTTCTTATAAGGACCAGTCATCGTGGAGTAGGGCCTGACCCTTATGACCTCATCTAACCTTAATTAGTTCTTTATTTTTTTTTAAATATTAAAATTTTTTTAATGTTTTGTTTGTTTTTAAGAGAAAGAGACACAAACACAGAGTGCGAGTGGGGGAGGGGCAGAGAGAGAGGGAGACATAGAGTCTGAAGTAAGCTCCAGGATCTGAGCTGTCAGTGCAGAGCCCGGTGCAGGGCTCAAACTCACAAACCATGAGATCATGACCTGAGCCAAAGTCTGATGCTTGACCGACTGAGTCACCAAGGTGCCCCTTAATTATTATTTTAAAGGCCCAAATATAGTCACATTAGGGGGTTAAGGTCTCAACATATGAATTTGGATGGGGGTGAGGCACAATTCAGTCCATAACAGGGACACAGACGGGGTTGCATTCAGAATGCTGTATTCACCAGCAGACACATCTTCTCTGAAGCCGTGCCTGCTGAGTCCCAAGGGACCCTGAAGGAATCTGTGGATTAGAAGAATCTGACTTCTAGGAGGAGTTTCATTTAATACTCTCACAAGGCATTTTTTCTTCTTTTTTTATAAGGAAGCAAAACTGATTTTTCACACACTTCGGGAGATAGCAAGCCCCAGCAGAAGATGTGCATTCATCTTCATAGTAGAACTGGCTCATACTGCATGCATTCTTGAAAGAAGTGTGGGACACACATTATGTATTCCAGAAAATTCTGTGCACCATCGTCCCTGTGACACCTCAATGTGCCAGGTAAATGTCATACTATTCCCATGTTTTCACCAACGTTCCTTTGTCTTTCTATTTTCTTTTTTGCTTTACTGTCACTATTTTGTTTTTCTTTCCTTTTTTTTTTAAAGTTTATTTATTTTTAAAGAGAGAGAGGGAGAGAGAGGATCCCAAGCAGGCTCCCCACTGCCAGTGCAGGGCCTGATGCAGGGCTCCAACTCAGGAACCATGAGATCATGACCTGAGCAGAAATCAAGAGTCAGATCCTTAACCACCTGAGCCACCCAGGTGTCCCTTATTTTGCTTTTCTTACATTTACATTTTTCTTTACATTTATATTTTGTGAGGGAATCTGAAGTTTATACTACTTGAGAGTTAAGAGAAAGACTGAGAGCCATAAACAACCAAATCAAAGAACGAATAAAGGAGGGAATGTCTTTTAAGTTAGAGCATAACCATGTTCAATACTGACATAATTTTAGGGGGATCTGGTATTTCTTTAGTCTAAACAAGCTTTAATTGGGAGGCTCGGGGATGCACCCTTATTTTTCCTATTGAAATTAGTGATGATTAGTTTTTGACCTATGGAAATTTGCCCTATGAGTGTGCTTTAAGTAATAAAATATCCTCATAAGGCAGGGAAGACGGCAAAGAGCAAAATAAAAGTACAATTTGTGAGGAGCTGGTACTTGGGACTAAGATTCTGGTTTTTTTTAATTGGGGCACTTGGTTAGATAATGTGTGAACCACAAGATTTCCTTCAGTCCCTCCAGAGACCTAGAGAAAAAGCCATTGGTTAGTAGTCTTCCTGGCTTCTTTTCTCTAGGCTAATAAACAGATCTCAGCCTTTGAGATTTTGCATTCTGCTGACACCAAAAAGAGATAAACCCAATCCAAAAGCTTACCAAGGAAAAGGTCCTTTCTCCCTGAGGCCTGGAGCGGCTACAGGTATTCGATGAAGGGCTCTTCCCTCCCTGAGGTGGCCTCAGATTGACCCTAAGGATAGGAAACACTGAAGGGGAAAGAACATGGCCGTTGAAGACCATTCCCACTACCTCATCATAACTGCAGACTGGGAGAAGAGATTGCAATGAAATGCACCTCCCCAAAAGGGCTGGTGCACCATTAGAATTCAGAAATCTTTTCAAAAGAATTCTCTTGTGTAGTTGTTATGTTGGAATGTGGACAGGGAGACCTCTCCCCGAGACAGGATTCCAGGGAAGGAAGCAACAAGAGGGACCAAGGTAACATGTGGGACACAAGGCGATCAAATATGAGAAAGCTGAAGACGACGGAGAAAACAGAGAACAGAAGTTGGGGCTGTGGGAAATACGAAGCCATTCATTTTGCCCAGAGGGCCCCCCCCCCCATAAACACAGGCACCACACTCTTCAGACACAGGCCATTACTATTCCTTATACTCATACCCATAGTTTCTCTGCTGTAAAAGGAAAGATTCTTCCTGATTTCTTGTGCTGGAGATCACACCCCTCTTCACCTTATCAGGAACTTCATTTCAGTTAATATTGTCTCTCAGACTTTTACCATCAATTTCTCCCTCTACTAGGTCATTCCCCAAAGCTCTATGGACATGCTCATGAATCTCGTATTTCTTTAAGAATCTCAAGTGCACAGAAGTGGAAGGTGGATCAATTACAAACTGTTGTTCTTGACGCACTCTTGTCATGACCTGCTTTTGCTTCTTTAGTTGGACTTTTTAAAATACTGTAATTAAGTGGGGTGAGTGGGTGGCTTAGTCGGTTAAGAGTCTGACTTTGGCTCAGGTCGTGATCTCGTGATTCATGGGTTCAAGCTCTGCGTCGGGCCCTGGGCTGACAGCTCAGAGCCTGGAGCCTGCTTCAGATTCTGTGTCTCTGTCTCTCTCTGCACCTCCGCAGCTCGTGCTCTGTGTGTGTCTCTCTCTCAAAAATAAATAAACATTAAAAAAAATACTGTAGGGGCGCCTGGGTGGCGCAGTCGGTTTTAAGCGTCCGACTTCAGCCAGGTCACGATCTCGCCGTCCGTGAGTTCGAGCCCCATGTCGGGCTCTGGGCTGATGGCTCAGAGCCCGGAGCCTGTTTCCGATTCTGTGTCTCCCTCTCTCTCTGCCCCTCCCCCGTTCATGCTCTGTCTCTCTCTGTCCCCCAAAAAATAAATAAACGTTGAAAAAAAAATTAAAAAAAAAATACTGTAACAAGTGTCTGCTAACCCACCGCCCAATGGAGAAACTAAAGCCTTAACAATAGCCTACATCAACCATATCATGCTGATGTTCCCATCTCCCTGCCTCCCTCCACCTGAGGAAACCATCATCGCCTTAAATCCTAAAATTAGCACTCTGTTATTTTCTTTATATGTACTTTTAAAATAGACTTGGAAAGTTTTGGTTGCTTAAAACTTTTACAAAAAATGGTAACATGCTATATTATTCTTGTACTCATTTCCGATTGCTTTTGTAACAAAACACGACAAATTTAGTGGCTTAAAATGAAACCAATTAAGTATTAGCTTATATTTCTGAAGACCAGAAGTCCAAAGTGGATTTTAACTGGGCTACAAACTGTCCACAGGGCTTGTGTTTGTTCTGGGGACTCCGGACTCTGGGGGAGAATCTGTTCCCTGCCCTTTCTAGCTTCTAGAGGCTTCCTACTGCCCCTGATGCCTGGCTCTTTACTCCTTCTTCAGAGCCAAGATCTTCAAATCTCTTCACTCTTTCTCTCTTTCCTGCCCACCCCCAACTTCTGCCTCCCTCTTCAAAAGACCTTCAAGTGATTACATTGCAGCCACCCAGATAATCGAGGATAATCCTCCAATCTTAAGATTCTTACCTTAATCACTTCTGTAAAATCCCTTTTTCCAGGCAAGGTAATCTATTGAGAGGTTTTAGGGAGTAGAACATGGACGTCTTTGCGGGGCACTGTCTTTGCCTGCCATAGTTCTCTTTCATGACTTACTTCGTTCCTTGAAATGTTCCTCTTGTCATCTATTACTACAGTTTCCCAGGTTACTCATCCACTCTCCTACAGGTGTGCACCTGATGGGTCCCTGGCTTTGGCTACTGTGAGCAGTGTTCCTATGCACATTCTTGTTCATGTTCCCTGCTGTAGACATGTATAAATGTCACTGGGACAACTGGAATAGAATTTCTGGGTCATGGGTATGTAAATACTCAACTTGCAGTGATTCTGTCAAACTTTTTTTTTTTCAGCAAGGGCACCAATGTGTACTGTCAAGAGAAAACAGACATAAAATAGCATCTAATTATGGGGTTGCAGTTCCCTGATCATTAATAATAACAAACATTTCCTCAAATGTTTATTGTCCACCTGAATTTCCTCTATGAGATGTCAACTCATGGCTTTTCATCCTTTTTTTTTTTTTTAACAGATTTCAGTTCTTCATGTTCTCTTAATACTAACATTTTTTTCAGCTGTTTACATTGCATTTGAGTCTCTCTACCCCACTAATAAATTGTGTTTCCACTTTCTTTAAGGTTTTCTTATTGTTCTTTTAATGAAAGTTCTTAAATTTGTACAGATTTACCAGTCATTTATAGTCACTGGTTTTTATTTATATTTGTTTGTTCTACTCTAAAGGAAAGGTTTCCTATCCCCATAGTCTAGAAGATTTGTCTATATTTCCTACTAGGAGTGCAAAGTTTTCCTTTTGGCATTTAAGACCTCAATCCATTTGGGGCTGGCTGTCACACATACGGTGTGAGGAAATTCTCTGATCTCATCTTTTCCATCCAGATCCCCTTTTTCACAATCTTCCTTTCCCCACCGTTGTGACATTCCACCCATCACATTAGAAGGCTCCATACAAAGTTTGGGTGCCTGGGTGGCTCAGTCGGTTGAGCATCCAACTTCGGCTCAGGTCATGACCTTGCGATCTGCGAGATCGAGCCCCACGATGGACTCTGTGCTGACAGCTCGGAGCCTGGAATCTACTTCAGATTCTGTGTCTCCCTCTTTTGCTGCCCCTCCCCTGCTCGTGCTCTCTCTCTGTCTCAAAAATAAATGTTAAAATAAAATAATAAAATAAAATAAAATAAAATAAAATAAAATAAAATAAAATAAAATAAAATAAAATAAAAATAGAAGGTTCCATACATGTGCTCGTGTCCTGTCATCTCTATTATACTCTACTGATTAACTTGCTTATCCCTGCACTAATACTACTCTGTCTCAATGATGATAGCTTCAAAATAAATCTGTATTTATTTTATCCTTTAAAATAAATATAGTAGGACATATACCCTATCCTTGCTCTTCTTTATCATGATGATCTAGATACTGGAGCCCTTTATTCTTTTATATACATTTGGGAAACATCATGTCAAGCTCCGTGAAAAACCTGTTGAGACTTTGATGAATGAAGCATGATGTTTGGATTGAATCCATACATCAATTTTGAAGAATTAATATCTTAAGGCTGTTGTTTCCTCCATGAACATAATACAGCTCTCATTTATTCAGTAATAAATCTCTTTTTAAAACTACTTTACTAAGGTATGATTGACATATCAAAGGCTATACATACTTAATGTACACAATTTGATGAGTTTTGAGATAAGTATACATCCATGAAATCATCACAATCTATGCCACAGACATATCAGTTATCTCCAAAAGCTTCCTCCTGCTCTCTTATTTTTATCATCATCATCAATGTGCGTGTGTGTGTGTGTGTGCATGCACGCGCACGTGTGTGGTGTGAGGTAAGAACATTTAACATAAGATCTACCTTCTTTGCAAAGTTTTAGGCATATAATTCAGACCTATATTAACTAAAGGAAGAAGCTCTCTAGGACTTACTCATCTTGTATAACTGGAAGTCTCCATCCTTTGGCTAACACTTCCCCATTTCTCCCTTTCCCTAGCCCCTGGCAGCCACCATTCCACTCTCTGTTTCTAGGAGTTTGACTATTTTGGATTCATCATGTAAATGGTATCATGTAGTACTTAGGATCTGTCCTTCTGTATCTGGCTTATTTCACTTAGTATAATGTCCTCCAGCTATCCATGTTGTCACAAATGGCAGAATTTACATCTTTTTTTTAAGGCTGAATAATACTCCATTCTATGTACATTTCACATTTTCTTCATTTATCTGTCAACACTTAGGTTGTTTCCTTACCTTGCCTATTGTGAATAATCCTTCAATGAATGTGGGATTGCAGAGATCTCTTTGAGATCCTAATTTCAATTCCTTTGGATAAATACCCAGAAGGAAGATTGCTGGATGACACGGTTCTATTTTTAATTTTTTGAAGAATCTCCATATAGTTTTCTATAGTGACTGTACCAGTTGACCTTCTCACCAACAGTGCATGACGGTTTCCTTTTCTCCACACCCTCACCAACATTTGCTATCTTTAGTTTTTTTGCTCATAGGTATGAAGTGATATCTCACTCTGGTTTTGATTTGCATTTCCATGGTGATTAGTGATGTTGAGCACCTTTTCATATAAGTGAGGGCCATTTGTATGTCTTCTTTGGAGAAATACCTATTATGTTCCTTTGTCCATTTTTGAAAAGGGTCATTTGTTGTTGTTTTTGCCAATGAGTTCCAGGTGCTTCTTATAAATTTAAAAAATTACCCTTTATCAGATATACAGCTTGAAAATATGTTTTTCCCATTGCATAAGTTGCCTTTTCATTGTGTTGATGGCATCCTTTCTTGTGCAAAAGGTTTTTAATTTGATATAACTCCATTTATCCATTTTTTTTTTTACTGCTTTTGGTATCATATCCAAAAAAATCATTGCCAAGGTCACTGCCAAATAGCTATTCCCATATGTTTCTCCTTGGAATTTTACAGTTTCAGGTCCTAGAGTTAAGTCTTTAGTCCATTTTGAGTTGATTTTGTGTATGGTCCAATATCATTCTGTGTATAGCCACAAGAACATTTTGTGTATGGTCCAGAACTGGATGAAGGACCCAATTTTATTTTTTACATGTAAATATCCAGTTTTCCCAGCACTTGTTATTAAAGATGCTAACCTTTCCCCATTATGTAGTCTTGGTATCCTTGTCAAAGATCAGCTGACTATACATGATAAATCTCTTAATACAGTTAATCTCTCAATAAAGCTCAGTGATTTTTCTCTGTAAAGGTATTGTACACCTTAGGTTAGAGTGAAAATTAGTTACTGAAAATACCTGATGTTACTGTAAATGGTATCTTCTTTTTAATTCAGTTTCACATTTGCATCTAGCATGGAAATTTAGCTACCTTGCTAAATGATTCCTATTACTGTCTGACAAATAATCATATTATGGGCAAATAATGATAGATTTGTTGTTCCCTTTATTCTCATTCTCATCATTTCCAATTTCATTTCTTGCCATATCACAAGTTGGAAAACCATTTATGACAACAGACTTCTTAGTGCAGGAAGGTACCACGGCTGCTAAAGTGCGGAAAGATGTTGTAAGTGTTTTAGGTTTACATTCTTCTTACAACCTGTCTTTGTATCTGTGCCATGCTTGTTTTGGCAGGTTTTACCATTATCCTAATTCCTCCTTATTGGTACAGAGACAGTGAGCTTAGATACATATATAGTGATTATTAAGGCAATCAAAAGAACTATGTGGTAAGATAAATGAAAAAATACGTATTAATAATATACAAATAATATAAATTATATGTATTTGTAATATATAACATAAATATAAATTATAAATATATTATGTGCTATATAAATTATATATACATGTAATGTATTATACATTGTATAATATAATATATATTAATTATAAATCATAAATCTAAATTATAAATATATAGATAATATAAATACATATATTTCAAATTTCTACTAGCCCTGTTCTTGTCCCCTACCTAACATGGTAAGAATCACCTCCACTAGGCTCTTGAGGAAGTATATCAAGAGGAAGTATATGAACTCCATATAAAAAATGATTCCTCAAAAAAAAAAAAAAGCTTGAGTCCTAAAGTTGATATGGGATAATAATCTCCAGCTTTACAAAGATGGACTGGATTAGTCAAAACTCCTTTCAGGTTCTTGCAAAGGGGCAGGTGTCTGGCTACCAGAACTCTGTGTGTAAAAGCGTGAATATCAACATTCACACTATACACAACACGGTTTGTGATAAAAATGACTCCTGATGGGTTAACTGCATACACACAGGGAGAATTCTATATACTTCTAATGATGCCCGATGAAGAGGAATGCTTGGGGATGCCCTGCACACGTTAGAGTTCCCCTCCTCTATCCTTCTGAGTAGACAGGATCGAAGGATGGCCTCCGTAGTGCTTTAGCAACTACAACATATTCCTGTGCTAAAAAATCTGTTGAACTAAATAAATGGCTTTTCAAACTTGCTCTTTTGAACCCTAGTTGTCTCAAGGGCTATCTCTTAGTCGTGGTGGGTCAATTAAGGAGCCCATCTCAGGGTCTCCCGTTATAGTTATACCCAGAGCATACCCATCGAATTTCCTATTTTTTTTTAGTAAGCTATGTAAAGATAATTGAGAGAGAAATGGAAAATTCCACTCTAAAAAGTATTTTAAAGTCATAGGCATAAAACTCCATTTTATGGAAGTCTAGAATTATGACCACTTGCTAATTGTTAATGTTAATCGTTAATGATCATGGCTACATGAAACTTACAACATGCCTTAGAGACCAAAAGATACCTCCCCAACACCTCCAACAAAAGCCCAACAATATGCACCATAATATTTCCAGATAATCCATCAGAATGTTGTATTAACTCTACAGCAGACATACCAGTATAGGGTTCAAGTCATATAAAAAAATTTGAAATGCTATGAGGTGTAAAATCAAAAATGCTGTTTACATGACTGTGCCAGCCAGACTCACTCAGTCCAGTTCATCACCACGATGGTGATTGGTCTTTGCAACGGTGCTGTGGCATGAACATTTGTTACATGCTTAAACAGTATGGATGAGCATTCCACATGGTTTATAATTCTAACATTACACATAGATTTACGTGGCATAAATTTAACAAAAGAACTCAAACAGGCATTTACTTCCAATGAAGGAAGGCACAGTATGCAACAATTATTAAATAACAACCAATTAAACAATAAAATCTCAGGTCATACCCATGGTACTGGCCAGTACAGACACAGAACACAGAAGAAGCCCCTCTCCCACCTGGCCCCCAGATACATTAGCAGTCAAACATAATCCCAGAGAAAGGGATATGGGTGATGGGTCGGTAGAGTACCAGTTTCTCCACCCAGAGATACACGTGTGCAAAACAGAAATTAAGTTATAAAATAATAAGATTCCTCTTACTTTTACAAATCTGTGTTTGAGAAATGATGGACGTGCCTGATCAAGGCTTGTTGAATGATGGGGTGTCTGGGTGGCCGTCAGTTAAGCGTCAAACTTCGGCTCAGGTCACGATCTTGCAGTTCATGGGTTTGAGCCCCGCGTTGGGCTCTGTGCTGACAGCTCAGAGCCTGGAGCCTGAAGCCTGCTTTGGATTCTGTGTCTCTCTCTCTCTCTCTGCCTCTCCCTCTGCCTCTCCCCCCACAAAAAATAACTAAACATTAAAAAAAATCTAAGGGGCACCTGGGTGGGTCATTCGGTTAAGCATCTGACTTCGGCTCAGGTCATAATCTCACGGTTCATGAGTTTGAGCCCAGCATCAGGCTCTGTGCTGACAGCTCAGAGCCCGGAGCCTGCTTTGGATTCTGTGTCTCCCTCTTTCTCTGCCTCTTCCCCTGTCACACTCTGTGTGTGTCTCTCTCTCTTTCAAAAATAAATAAACATTAAAAAAATTTTTTTTTAATTGAAAGCTTGTTGAATGAATGAATATAGAGTTTAAATCAAGGAATGAACTGGATAACTTTTGAGGATCAGGGACCAGTTTATAAATACTAAAAATACCGACTGAGGTATATCTCTTAAAATCCATGACTATATATATATATATATATATATATATATATATATAGTCATGGATTTTATATATATATATATATATATGGATTTTATGGATTTTATATATATATATATATATATATATATATATATATATTCAAATAATAAGTTGTATCCCAAAGCCATTTTGAAAGAAAAATGTGTTTGCTTATTTTAAAATGAGATATTTGTATAGTATTTTGTTAAGTACTGTCTTGCTTACACGCTCTAGAGCAACACTATCCAAAAGAACTTTCTGTGATGATGTAAAGGCTCTAAGTCTAAGCTGTTCAGGAGAGGCACCAGTTAGCCACAGGGGGGCACTGAGTACTTGAAATGGAGCAAATGCCTCTGGGAAACTCAATTGTAACTTTATTTCATTTAAATTAACGTGAATTCAAATAACCCCATGCGGCCAGTGGCCAACTTCCTGGAAGGGCAGCTCTGAAGAATGAATTTTTCATTTATTTCCAAAGGGCTTTCACTTTTCCTTCACAACCTTGCTCAAGGTCACCTCAAAGCCCTGCACTGTGCTTCCATGGAACATTCTGCGTTTCTTCAATTTAGAGCTTCCCCACTGAACAGAAATTATTCCAGTATTGACTTCCCTGGTATACTGTAATCTACAGAAAAATAGGACAGCGTTTTATTAATCTTTGTCATCTCAGCATCCAGCGGAGGGACTGACATGTGGCAGGTCCTCGTTACACTTTTGTGAAATGAATGAACAGAAAGAAGCTATAAGCAGCTGATTAAACAGGGAAGTTCTAAATGAAAATTTAACGTTTGTGGAAAACTATCCTTTTGCCTGCCATTCATTTTCTGATTCACATGCATAAAAGCCATTTCTGCCTTATTGAAATCCTAGCTAAGCAGGAGAGGTAGTGTTTCTGCTAAAGTAATTTCAAGGGTGTCTGATCAAATAAGCCATATGGCACCCTGGCAATTTACAGCTGCAACTCATCTGCTCACTCACCGTCGAAGATGGCTGCTTATGAAACGTTAGAACAATCGGCTTCGCTGTGCTGCCAACCCGAAGGCCACTTACCATCACCAACATCGAAGTCCTTGAACGCCAGTTCGGAGCCCGAGTCATCCAGAAGGATTTCGCCATTCAGTGTGAACATCATGGTGTGCTCCGTCATGTCCACCATGCATCCCACAACATCGCCCGCTTGCCAAGAGCGCCCATAGTGTTCGTTGCCCTGGTGCCACCGCTGGGCCTAAGGGACAGAAGAGTCTCTTGTCACAGACAAAGCCGAGAGAACAGCACCCACCCACCACTACTGGTATGACTCACAGCAGCTCCTTCTAGTAACACAGCAGGAGGAAGGGCTCAGTGCCACCCCACGCACCAGCGGGTCACACACCCTAAACGATGTGGAGGTGCCTGGGAATTCTACGTCCCTTTGGTTAACACTGTATGCTATGGAATCTTGAAGAACAACCCAAATGCTATGTCATTACTTTGAGGAACTATGACTTTAAAAATCAAACCCGACACACTTTCTATTTAAAACAAACAAACAAACCTCTGTGTCTTTAGAGGTTATTTTTTCTCACTAAAATGAATGCTTCTCAGGATTTGGGTTGTTTTTCTCCATTCCTCCAAAATGCAAAGAATTATGAGTAGAGAATAAAGCTGAGAATTTATCACTGAAAATGACATTCTAGTTTTCGTCTACTTCAAAATAAAATTCCATTCCTTGGAACCAATGGCATGGATACTTTAACAAAACAGACATCTTGAAGCATTTCAAGATAGACTAAAACTTAAAAAGCTCCAAATCAAACCTAAAAATATTCTTAGGATGTTTACTGAAATAATACACCAAAAATTAAATGTGCCAACAATGTTTTGTATACAGAGGCCAAATTTCACATTATAAATACAATTCAAACACATTTTTGATAAATGTGACTTATGAATCTATAAGTACATTCCAATGATTTATGGGATCAAAATTAGTTACATCAATTATTTTGTCAGATAAGTCTCATTTTCCCCTCAATCATCGCCTTCATTGCAAACTGATATATAAGGGGGTATAGTCACCAATGTAAAGTAATGATATGATTATTTTCAAGTATAATACACTCTACTTTTAAAAATTTTATTTCAGAAAGTGTTAGCTTTCAATAAGTGTTAGATTTTCTATCTGAAATAAAAAACAGGTTCAGGAAACGTGGTGTTTCACAACAAAGTGGGTCTGTTGTCCCCTGGAAGACACATTATTAATTTCTATCCTAGAAATGCTATCCCACTCATGCCTACCTCAGTACTCAAATGTCAAATCTCCTCATGATTGCTTATTTACTCTAACTTTCCTTTTAATTAAAAATAACTTTTCCCCTTCATATGAAAGGAATGTAAATTCATGGAAGAAAATCACAGAATAGAAAAGACTAAAATTTCTATAATTTTATCAATCAAAAAATGACTATCATTCTATTGTGGCTAGGTTCATATACATATTATTTTTTTAGTTTTAAATAATTTATGTACATAAAATAATCTTTAAACATTTATATAATGTGTAAGTAAATAATAAAATAAGCACCTGACCAGCTTCCATCCATCTTAAGAAATATTACTAATAATGCTGAAAATGAAAACTTTTTGTCATTATAAACAACAGTCTCCAGCATTCTTGTGGCTATTAAATGTGTTTACCTATCATTGATAAATTTCTTCTATGGAATTGCTAAGTCAAAGTGTATGCATTTTTAATAGTTTTTTTTTAATGTTTATTTATCTTGGGGAGAGAGGGAGAGCGAGTGCAAGCAGGGGCAGAGACAGGGAGAGAGAGAATCCCAAGCAGGCTCCAGCCATTAGCACGGAGCCTGATACGGGGCTGGAGCTCATGAACTGTGAGATGACAACCTGAGCTGAAATCTAGAGTCAGAAGCTTATCCCACTGAGCCACCCAGGCGCTCCAAAGTATATGTACTTTTAATTAGCATATGCCTTTTAACACTTCTGGTAGATAAGGATGATTCATTTTTTGGGTAGCAATGTGATACTTCTTGAATTTCCCTGTGGGGGAAATGTTTTGAGATTACAAGGACAAAATTTTCTTGGGAACTATTTCTCCTAAGTGGGTGCTCCAGAAAGTCCTGATTTTACTGCCCTACCCAAAGGAATGGCAGCAGAAATCTCTCTCTCTCTCTCTCTCTCTCTCTCTCTCTCTGTCACAGACACACACACACACACACACACACACACACACACACACACACACACACAGAGTATGTAGATGCCTGGGACACAGCAGCCTACAATACCCGGAGCCTACAAATTTCGGTGTCTGGTGCTCAGCAATGTCTGCTCACCTTGAAGCCATCAAAAGCAAAGGCACGTTCGTCTGAGCCCAGCTCTTGGTCAGGTTGACAACCTGGCCTGCTCCATCCGACTCTCATGTCTCCAGCAGTGACAGCCTCAAATTCAAAATACCACCTTCCTGCCTTGACGGCATAGGTTTTCTCTGCGCGGAAGATTCGGAACCTCTCCCCGGTGCCGCTACACACTTCGGCTCGGGCAGCTGTGAATGGAAAGAGATTCCGGTGACCACTGGATAGGACATTGCAAGAGGAGACAGGACACCACACAACATCAGTAACTAAACTTACCGTGAAGTTGGTAATAATACCATCTCTCTTACTCTGGTTCACATTGTATGAAGTGTTTTTATACATACGATCGGCCACTGTCACAAGGAACCAACTTCGAGAAGGGGAAAAGACAAGGGGCTTCCAATGGAGAGATGGGTTATCAAACCTCAGTTACACTGCAAGGTGGGTGATGCTTCCTCCCTCAGGCCCTGTTCAGCAGGGAATTATCTTTCTGCAGGAAAAACACCTACCAGCCTCTTGGTGGTTTGCCAACAGAATCTGAGATGAACTTGACGACATGGCCGGAAAGAAGCCAATAAAAGAGATCTGAACCGCTGTGCGCAAGAAATGAGTAGACACTTGTGGATGTGAGAGAAGGAAGAAGCTGCCAGGAGGTGAGGAAGACAGAGAGAAAGCCGCAAGGTAAAGAGATAAATGGCACAGAAGGGTAACCATTGACAGATTTCCCAGGAAAGATGGTTAAGGACAAAACTCTTCCAGTATCTCACATTTTCATCATAATGTGCTACACATACAAATGCTGTGTTTAAGTTTTGAGGGGAAAACAAAAGGGTCAAGTCCAACATCAGGATCAGTGATGCAAATATATACATATATATACTTCATATATATATCTAGATACATCTATATCTATATCTATATCTATATCTATATCTATATCTATATATATGTGTGTGTGTGTGTGTGTGTGTGTGTAAAAATAAGATACACATAGATTGAAAATGCCAGGAGTACAGGACAGCCATGAAAACATAAGTCCCTAGGAAATCAATGGGGCATGGAGACAAGGGTCCACTGAACTGATAAGTCAAAGGATAAACCATCAGCTCAGCTAAGACCTGGGTTAGATGGAAGACGACATTTAAGTGACGTTGACCAAAGTCACACAAGTGACAAATGGCAGAATTCCGGAGCCGCCTAATGCTGCAGCCTGTGTTCTTTCCACCCTGCCTCCAGTAGCTGGCAGAGTCAGTAGGTACTGCTTAAGTATTTGTTCTCATCTGTTTTTTTTTTTTTAATGTTTATGTATTTACTTATTTTGGAGAGAGAGAGAGAGAGAGAAAGGGAGACACAGAATCTGAAGCAGGCTCCAGGCTCTGATCTGTCATCACAGAGCTTGACACAGGGCTCAAACCCATGAACCCTGAGACCATGACCTGAGCCAAAGTCAGACACTTAATGGACTGAGCCACCCAGGTGCTCATCTGTTGTCCTCTTAAGAGTCAGGAAAGACATCGTAAATAACAGAAGTTTAATACCAGCTTAGCCATGGATTTGATAGGAACAAACAACAACCATAAACATGATCCACATAAGCTTTAAAGGGCACCAGTAAACACACAGCTAGACCGTCTACTGAAGATGAGACTGGCCTAAAGAGACAATGGACTAAGATATTTCCATCGATTGCAGGACATAGAGGTGAACTGTATCTATTGCAAAGCTTTCAAAAGCTTTTTAAGTTTCTGAATGAGCAATGCTTTGTTGTTTCATCTTTTCCCCACAAACACACCCATACGCATATACCTAATGACTTTGTTGGCTCCAAGCAAGGGTCTTGTCTCCAGCAGCGAGAGCCTCAAATTCGAAATGCCACCTTACACGAGTGCTCACGTATGTACCTCACATGTGCACACACACACGTGCACACACACGTCATGTACTACATTCAAACATCTTACTGAAGAATAAATGCATTAATAGAGTTTAAAAGTCAGACATTTAAAATAACATATGGAGGACACTGCACGTACAAAATCCTCTGAAGAGGAAAATGTTTGCTTCTAATGCATTCAAGTTGGGGGTGGACAGGAGCCTGAATGAGAGAGAAACATCTCTATGGTGAAAGATAAAAAATTCTCATGTCTGTTACTTAGTAACAATGGTTTTTGAAAGACAGGACAGCAAACTACTTTTTGAGGGAAAAAATCATCATATTTTACACTTGAAGGCAGTTACTGGTATAAAGAAGCTCGTTCTATGGGCACCTGTCTGGTTCATTCGGTATAGCATGTGACTCTTGATCTCGAGGTTGTGAGTTCAAGCCCCACACTGGGTGTGGAGCCTACTTAAAAAAAAATAAGAAAAGAAAATAGTTCTAAATATTGCAGTACTAAAAAGATGGAAGTCAGATTTTCAGACTTAGTATTTCCTGAACTAATCTAAGACATACAGAACATGAGCCATGATCCATACAAACATTTGGAAATTAATTTTCATGAAAGAAAAAAGCCATCCCGTAGTTATCCTTATTTTTCGTTATGTCATATTTTCAAATAAAATCATACATTATGTTCCAGTATGCACAAATAAATTAAACTCCCAATTTTCTAAGAATAAAATATTCCATTCTTTAGAAAGCTAAGCTACTAGAAAACTCACACGTTCTTTTTTCCTTTTTATGTTTCCAGGACATTGGACCACACTCATATGCATACTGTATAATCAAGGAATGAAAACAAATTTTCTTATCAGCTTAAAGAGGTTGGAAGGCAAATTTGATATAAAAACTATAACAGATAATTTCCTTAAAAGCCCACTACAAATTACCCTTGGTAATAACACTATGAATCCTCTCCGCTAATACAGGTAATGAAAATAGGGAACAGTATATGGAAAATACGTGGCAATCACGGTAACAATGCAGAATTTCTTAGTCCTGGTATTTTATTTCCCCTGACCTTAGCTACTGCACCTACACTTCCCCGATGAGACTTAATCTGAAATGGAAACACACATGCTATTCACAGACACCATTATGCACGGGACTTGTAACCTCCATGGATCTTCCTCTGAATGCCTGTGTGATCCATAGCTCCTATTCGGTATTTCTCACATTAGTGTAGGGCAGCTGACAACCAGGGTTTATAGAAGCAATGGTTCAGCATTCTGTTTCTTGACGAAATTCCAATATTTAATGAAAATCTGGATCTACAGAAGTTTAAAGAAAAAAGATCCAGGCAATCTGCAAGAAATTTCTTTTGCATATTCTGGGGCATCGATCACCTGGACACAAAGGAGGTGCTCTTCACGGGCTTGCGAAATTGAATCTAGGAACAAAGACTATTCCAAGCCCTGGAGAGGAATCCAGGCAAATACCCAATGGGCAAGCATCAGTCTCAAAGGCAAAGAGCGTTCCTCCAAATACGCAATTCTTATGCTTTCCTTCATGTTCAACACTCGACATTCGTAGAAGCTTGGTAGGTAATTCTAGCTCATGTTAGTGTGTATATGTGATTTTCTTATATTGTCACAATGAACATAATGATAATTGGTATTAAAAACAGGCGCAGTGAGCAGATGTATTCCCAGCGAATTTCACCAAGAATAGTGATACCCAGAGAAGAAGAAATTAAGGGATTATGCCTTTAACAAGCGACCTCAAGATAAAGGGTAAGGTCTGGAAAAATCCTGTGTTCCCAGTACCCCACAGATCCTAGCACAGAGAGGCCACACAGCAGTGACTGATCAAACGGAGCCTAAGCACCCATAAGTGCTGTACTCCAAACTGTACTTTTAGAAGATTCTTACGCTAGAGGGCAGTCAAGGTCTAATTATGTATTGAAAATGTAAGTTATTTACCATATGCTATGAAGGCAGGCAGGCTAGTCTCTTTAAAATGTTCACATGTACTTAAAATCCTTCAAGTGTGCTCATATAATAACTTCTAAAATGATTGAAATTAACCAGTCATCCTTGTAGCCTCCTGGTATTATGTTTAATCAAACAATTTAAACCTTGATAAAACCTTGCAATAAGAATAACTTAGTTTTTCAAATGTTTAAAATGTTATTTTAGAACAATACTCCAAAGATACCACTGAGTTCATATTCAACCTGGAATACGTAAGCATTCTGCTGATGAGCGGAAAATAAATTGTAGCCCTGATTTAATTACATAGGGTTAGGGGCTCCTGGGTGGCCCAGTCGGTTAAGCGTCTGACTTGGAATCAGGTCATGACCTCATGGCTCCTGGGATCCAGCCATGCTTCAGGCTGTGCGCTGACATCATGGAACCCGCGTGGGATAATTTCTGTTGCTCTCTTTCTGCCCCTACCCCACTCATGCGCGCTCTCAGTCTCTCTCACAATAAGTAAATAAACTTAAAAAAAAAAAAAAACTGCATAGGGTTAGATTCCATTTTATCTAAATTTTTATGCCCTTAACTTTTTTTTTAATACCAGCAAGGGCAGTATATAGCCGGTTACCTTTTTAATCTTATCTCAGTGATCACCAGTTTTATTTTGCTTTATTCCACACAATCTCTCCCATCTATCTTTTAATTTACATTTCCCCCACCCTTGTTCTGAACATCACAAATTTTCCAAAGCCTCCCAACTGGTCTCTCTATCTCTGAGCACTCTCCCCCTCCAATCTGTTCCTTCCCACTGTTGCCATAGTTACATTGCTATTGTAAATTGTGATCACACATCAAGCTTTTGCTTTAAAACTTCCTGGGGCTGGAACTCCTTGCACACATCTACCCACATTTTTTTTTTAATCTGGGCTTTCAAGATATTCCATATTTTGTCCTAATCCTTCACCTGCGACCAACAGTGTTTTCTACCTACTTATACCCTCTAATTTAGCCTAACTAGACTACCAATCATCCGTCAACTCTTTCTATGCTTGGTTACATCCAATACGCTTTCCCTCTGGCAGAAATGCCCTGTCGCACCTACTCTCTACTTGTGGACATTTTGATCCCTTCAACACCTAACTCAGATGTCATTTTCTCCCTGTATTGATTCCTTCAATTAGAAAACAAATCTGTCTTAGGTATTTTCTATAAAGATCAGTCAAATCCCCACTATGAAGCAGGCATGCTGTTGGGCACTGGGACACACTGGTGAGCAGGAAACAGGGTCTCAGCCTCCACCGTGGAGTGTACTATCCTAGCCTCACTGTTCCTTGCTCATGTAACTTCAGGGGGACAACCCTGTCCATCAATGATCAACGGTTCTCTCTAAATTCCTAATGTTCAGAAACCACACCATCCTCTGATCACCACTTTTTCCTCCTGGTTTTCTCATTTCCTTTGCAAACATATTCACTTTTTTTTTTTTTAATTTTTTTTTCAATGTTTATTTATTTTTGGGACACAGAGAGACAGAGCATGAACGGGGGAGGGGCAGAGAGAGAGGGAGACACAGAATCGGAAACAGGCTCCAGGCTCTGAGCGGTCAGCACAGAGCCTGACGCGGGGCTCGAACTCATGGACCGCGAGATCGTGACCTGGCTCAAGTCGGACGCTTAACCGACTGCGCCACCCAGGCGCCCCCATATTCACTTTTTAAACACATTAACTTCTTCCTGGGCTTCCCTTCCTTATCTGCATAACTTTCTAAATTTTTTTGAATGTTTTATTATTTATTTTTGAGAGAGAGAGAGAGAGAGAGAGAGAGACAGAGTGTGAGCAGGGGAGGAGCAGAGAGAGAAGGAGACACAGAATCTGAAGCAGGCTCCAGGCTCCAAGCTGTCAGCACAGAGCCTGGCGTGGGACTCGAACTCATGAGCTGTGACATCATGACCTGAGCTGAAATCGGGCACTCAACCGACTGAGCCACCCAGGTGCCCCTATCTGCATAGGTTTCTAGGTTTCCTGGCCCTATTTCTCTTCTTATTTGCCGTTCACCCCAATCTTTGTCTGGTTTCGGGTTCTTCATTCTTCTCAACATCTATACGTGCTCTGTTGACCTTGCTGGCAAACAAGAGATTGGCAAGCACCACTACCACCTCATAGCCTCCAATCTCAACTGGATCATTAATGTTTCTCTGCAATTGTTTCATCTGTTTGCAGCTAGCTCTCTTTTCCATCCCACAAAACAGCTATGTCTCATCTTTATTGCTGTGTGACATCAGCAGGAATGGCCGAGTAATGATCTCTAAAAATCCTCTTCCATAAAAGCAGTGACAACACTGGAAAAAAACATCCAAATCAAGTTTTTTTCAGAGCTCTGGAAATTAACCAAAGTCTGGCAAAAATCTGGGTAGTGTTACTCAATCAAAATGGATGAATGTTTGTAAGGACAGCAGCAGGCTTACTGGTATTTTTTGTTTGTTTGTTTGTTTTTAATTTTTTTTACGTTTATTTTTGAGACAGAGAGAGACAGAGCATGAACGGGGGGGGGGGGCAGAGAGAGAGGGAGACACAGAATCGGAAACAGGCTCCAGGCTCCGAGCCATCAGCCCAGAGCCCGACGCGGGGCTCGAACTCACGGTCTGTGAGATCGTGACCTGAGCTGAAGTCGAACGCTTAACTGACTGGGCCACCCAGGAGCCCCAGGCTTACTGGTATTTTAACTTATGTTAGTGATATCCCCTTCTTGCTAGGTATGTAGCACAGTGGAAATCAACAGCCTCTCAATTACAGTGTAAATCAGTAACCCAGAAGCTTCTAGAGGGAACAGAATGGAGCTGGAAACCCTCCAAAGCCCAGTTCACAGATAACTGTCATTATTTTCCCTTCACAGTAGTTTGTCAGAAAATCCCACTGCAAGGCTTATCTTTATCTGGTCTGACTTTGTTGGCCCAATGCAAACCATCATTTCCCAAAAGGCATTTGTTGAAAATAATCAGAGGCAATTTTTTAACACTGCAGCTGCGTGACGTGGCAATAACAGTGAGGCAACCAACACGCTGACCGAAAATTTCAGAAGAAGAGCTGAGGAATGAGATGTCCTTAGTAGGTTGTGAAAACTTCCAGTGTAATCCTGGGAATCCAGAAAGCCACACTCACACCCAGGGCTCTGTGTGTGTGTGTGTGTGTGTGTGTGTGTGTGTGTGTTCAGAAAGACCTAAGAAGATCCTAAGTTCTGACCTCTGGGACACCTTAAGGTTCCACACAAGCGGTAAGTGAAGGCTAAGGTGAGGACTGCCTTCTTGTGTGTTGGAGTTATGTCTCAACATGCACACAGAGCCCCTCCCTCAACAAAGACTGGGAGACTTGTAAGCACCAAGCATTTGGGAAAGTCTCTGTCCAATCACTAGCTGACCATGAGGCTAATGAAACAGAGGCTCCTGGGACTACAAATGACAAAGAAAACAAAATATACAAGGCTAGTTAAGAAAGCCGATGAACAAACAAACGACAATTACAATAACAAACCATGGGGGAAGGGAGATTCCAGAGTTGCTATATTATGTTATTTAAAATATCTGATTCTCAACAAAAATAGGGAGACATGCAAAAAGACAAGGAAGTATGTCTCCTACAGGGGCAATAAAGGAGTCAGAAATTGCCCCTGAGAAAGCCCAGATACTGGACTTACTAGACAAAGATTTTAAATTAGCTATTTTATTTTATTTTATTATTTAAAAAAATTTTTTTTATGTTTATTTCTGAGAGAGGAGAAAGAGAGAGCAATCAGGGGAGGGGCAGAGAAAGAGGCAGGCAAAGAATCTGAAGCAGGCTCCAGGCTCTGAACTGTCAGCACAGAGCCCGACACAGGTCTCAAATCTATGAGCTATGAGACCATGACCTGAGCCAAGGTCAGACGCTTTAATCAACTGAGCCACCTAGGCACCCCATAAATTAGCTCATTTAAATATGTCCAAAGAACTAAAAGAAACCATGTCTGAAGAACAAAAGGAAATTATGAGAACAATGCCTCACCAAAAAGAACCTATCAATAAAGAGACAGAGATTATTAAAAAAAAAAAAAAACAAAAAACCAGAAATTCCTGAAAAGTAAAATAAGTGAAGTTAAAATCCACTAGAGGGACTCAACTGTAGGTTTAAACTAGCAGAAGACATAATCAAAGAATTTAAGGATAGATCCACCAAGATTATCAAGTATGGAAAACAGCATGGGAAAGGAATGAAGAAAAATAAACAGCCTCAGCCTTGGGATACAATCAAGTGTGACAAGCATTTCAGCAAGAGAAGAGAGGAATAGGGCAGAAAGAGTATTTAAAGAAACACTGACCACTCTTCAAATTTGATGACAT
This sequence comes from Felis catus, assembly GCF_018350175.1. Lineage (NCBI taxonomy): Eukaryota > Metazoa > Chordata > Mammalia > Carnivora > Felidae > Felis > Felis catus. Next base: position 11,438,175 of record NC_058378.1, read on the forward strand.
TCATTTACAGTTCTGAGAAGCTCCACAAGATCTAAGTAGGATAAACTCAAAGAAATCTAAACTAGGCACATCATAATCAAATTCTGAAAGACAAAAAGTCTTGAAAGCACCGAGAGAAGAAACACATCACATGCAAGGATCTTCAATAAGAGTAACAGCCAGTGTCGCATCAGAAAACACGGGGGCCAGAAGGCAACGGGAGGCCATATACATAGTGCTGAAGGAAAAAGAAAAAGCCAGCCTAGAATTCTACCTCCAGCAAATCTTCATTGTTCTCTGCAAGTCTTCTGACACAGTCCAGCCCTTTCTCACTCTTGCCCCTTAGCAAATAAGCTCATTTTCTATTTCAACGGAAAACAGTAAGCACATAACAAGAATTCCCTGTGTTTCATCCTAATTTTCCATGAACATAGGTTTCTACCTTCTCTTTAATCCTTACCTCTTTCACACTAAATTTAGGGGAGCAGGTGTTCTCCCTATCATATTAGATTGGTCCCTTCATCCGTGCTCTGGTTTCACCCCTGACCCTTGCAGAGACTACACTTGATCCAGCTCTTCTCCTTTATTTTCAACCTCCCACTTTCTGCTGGTCCTTTCCCTTAGCATATAAAAATGTCCAATTGCCTCCCTTTAAAAAAAAAGAAATATTTAATCTTTAATCCTTTCTTCCTCTCTTGCGGTAGCTTCAGCTTTACATTTATATCCAGAACTGAGTTGTGGTAGTGTCTAGTGTCTCTCAGGCATTTCAAACTCAAAGTGTTTACAATTAAACTTGGAATCTCCCCCAAAATCCCACCTCTATTTGCTCTGAATCCTGTGTTCCCTGTGAATGTGGATGTACTTGGCATCCACCAACCCAGAAACCATCCCTGCCACCCGCTTTGTCCTTCTGCTGATTCTACTTCTAAATGTCAAGTGATTCTGCCCTATTGTCTCTATTCACAGTATTGCCTAAGCTCGGGCTGTCAATACTCCTCAACATCACTTGTGCAGCCGCCCAACTGTTGTCCTCACATCCACTTTTGTTCACATTCAACCCATTCTCCCAAGAGTCACTTATTTTTTTTTAATAGAAAAATCTTTTTTTTTTTTTTTTTCAATCTCTGCCTCCTCTACTTCATTTCCTGCCACTTCTCAAACTCTAAATTCAGCTATGCAACACTGAAGTCCCCATGTGTAATGCTCTTTTGTGGCTCCAGGCTCTTCTACATACCATACTCTTGGCCTGGAATACACGGGACTTGGTTGATTCGTATGCATCCTTCTAAATATTACCCTTGCTTTGCCTACTTTTAAGTAGGTAAAGTAGGTGGTTTTAAAACATGTCTACAAATATTTTGCCATATTTCCTTTCAAAAAGTGTGGGCTTGAGTGCGGGCTCTTTAAGTGACTCACATCTAACAAACAGAATACGATAGAAGTAAATGTAATGGGCATTGAGGTCTCCCCGTCATGTTATGTCTTATCCATGCGGGGGGAAGTCATCTGCTCTGTGAAAACACTCAAGCATCTATCTGAGGAGGTCTGCTGGCAAGGAACTTAGGTCTCTGGCCAACAGCCAGAGAGAAACTGAGTCCTTTGGCCAATAATTATGCAAATGAGCTCTTAGAAGCAAATCTTCCAGCCCCACTGAAGTCTTCAGATGACTGTAGCCCTGACCAACTCGACAGCAACCTCAAAAAAAGGCCATGATCCAGAACTCTCTGACTAACCCACTCACAAATTCCTAACCACAGAGATAACAAATGTTCGCTGCATCATTAAATTTTAGGGGGACATTTGTTACACAGCAATAGATAACAAATACACTTCCTCTATGAAGACTGCTCTGACATCACTAAGCTGAGTTAAACCCTCTGTGCTATGATACTTGAGCGTTAACACTTACACCATTTGGTAGTGTGGACAATTCAGTCTATCTTCCTTGCCTACCCTGAGAGCTACCTGTGGGCAAAAACTGTTTTATTCATTTTTGAATCCCAGACCTGGGCAGAGTAGATGTTCAATAACTATGTATTAGAGTCAAGTGGACATGAAGATGACTTGAAACATGGAAGTAACATGAAACCCAAACATGGATTTTAGAAACATGAACTCCTTCCCTTTCTCCTTGAAATTCACATAAGTCACAAGAAAGTAGGTAACTGTAAGGTAGCAATACATTGCCTCACAAGGGTGTTAAGAAGATAAAATTATATTATGGTTGTAAATAGTGTAAAACTATGTCATAAAGATAACATCTTATGCAGTATCCAAAAAAAGTTATCCGTAAAAGTGAATACGACAGATGGAACTGACACAGACTATGCCCTTGACTGATAATGTCTTTAAAATATAATCGTCACTATTTTTTTGTGGCATATACTGCACATCTTGTACAGGGTAAAACGGACTCCCCCTCTTGGATACCAACCATATATAGTTTTTTAAACAGTGCATTTCTTTTGTTTGTTTGAATGGGTAATGCAAATAGAGTACAAAATTTTTTTAAAAATGGTATGCGGCAAAATGTAAATCTCCCCTCCCACAGCTGTCTGTCAGCTATCTGGTTATCTTTCCTGGAAGCAATCACTGTTACCATTGTTTTCTGTGTCTTTCCAGAGTCAGACTGTGCATATGCAAGCATTTACATATATTCTTTTTTATAATGCAAATAGTACCATGTTCTTCACAGAGCTCAGGACTTTGCTACTTTACCTTAATATGATACATCGGAGATTGCTTCCTATCGGCACTTCATTATATTTAAGAACTTCATGATATTCCATTGTATGAATGTACCATGATATTTTTAACCAGCTCCCATGCTCCAGAGTGTTGTCTAATCTGGTGCTTTGTTTTACTTTATGGTGTGTGTGTGTGTGTGTGTGTGTGTGTGTGTGTATGCGGATGTGTTGGGGAGCTAAGACACTACACTATTCATGTCATTTATATTTTTCTGTTGGACTGTGTAAGTCTCCTCTATTACTTTTTTCCTTTTCCCTAATCCTTGATCCTGAAATGCATTTCCTCACTCCGTGTCCACCACTGGCATCACTCCAATGTGTATGCTGTTTTGCCTTGGACAGGTTTGTGTTTTTGTAAGCGGTAAGGTACTCAGAAATTATATTAATTGTATTATATCCCTGCTCTATTCCATACTTCATGATCACTGCTTCTGAATTGCTGCATGCTAGGTTTTAACATTTCTATTATTTTTATCTAGGATACTTTCAGCTTTCACAATCACAAATAGTGCTATAATAAACACATTCCTCCACACCTGTGTCTAGACCTACACATGAGTGTTTCTACACCCAAGTGTGCCATTTGCTGGGTCATACTCATGATTTCTACATAATACAAGCTTTTCATGCAACAAATTTGCCAAGTCATACTTTCAACTGAGATGCACAGGGTTCCCATTGTGTCACATCCATGTCAACACATGGTATCATATAGCTTTCTAATTATTTTAATTTGTTGGATATAAACCTATAAATATTTTATTTTGCATTTCTCTAATGATTAGGGAGATCTGAAGTATCTTCATGTGTTTTTAAATCGATGCAGTTTCCCTTACTATTTACATATATTGCCTATTTGTCTATTTTTTATTCAGGTAACTGATATATGCCATTGTATTATTTTCATATTACAACAGAATGATCTAATATTTATATATATTGCAAAATGATCACTACAAGTCTAGTTAACATAGTGCTATGCCATTAGTAAATATTTATATGCCTGATATACCTAGTTATTCATTAAAAATTACACTTAGGGGCACCTGGGTGGCCCAGTGGGTTAAGTGTCTGACTTCAGCTCAGGTCCGTGGGTTCAAGTCCCGTGTTGGTCTCTGTGCTGACAGCTCAGAGCCTGGAGCCTGCTTCAGATTCTGTGTCTCCCCTTCTCTCTGCCCCTCCCCTGCTCATGCTCTGTCTCTCTGTCTCTCTCAAAAAATAAATAAACATCAAAAATATTTTTTAATTACATTTAATAGATCACTTCAAAGGGGGCTCACGGGGCTGTGAAATCAGGAGCTCTAACACCGATCAAAGAATGAAGTTGTCCACAGGACGTCACAGTCATTCAACAGTGCCATCTTTCTGAGGAGACGTGATGCAAAGCCACTCATAATTGTGACAAGTGACTCATAATAATCCAAGATTGGTGATGTGGGAAAATAAGCAAATGTCAAAAAGTTTAACCTCCAAAAAATTCATTTAAGATTGATTCACTCTTTGAAAGGTTTGTAAAGTCAGTACATCCCTAAGAAGACTGACCATGACCGAAAAAGAGAAACATAAACTGTGAATACCAAAAATGGAAAGAAGTGGCACTACAGACCCTCCAAACATTAAAGGAATAATAAGGGGACATTAGAAAAATTTTACGCCAATAAATACGGCAACTTAAATGAATTTACTGAATTCATGAAATTTGTGAATTTACTAACTTACTGAAAAAAACATAACTTATCAAAACTGACATAAGAAGAAACAAAATCTAAGTATCTCCCATAGCTATTAAAGACATTTGAATTCATGATCAAATACCTTTCCTAAAGTATAAAACCATAGGTCCAGATGGTTTTAATGATAAATTCTATACATTTCAGTAAAACATAATACAAAACTATCTCAAATTCAGAGAACAGTGGGAACATTTTCTACTTTGTATCACAAAGCCAGGATTACCCTCATAACAAAAGCTGACAAAGAGATGTTGCAAGAAAAGGAAATGACATACCAGTATTGCTTATGAAATTAGATATAAAAATCCTTAATAGAATAGCAAAGAGAACCCAGGTATATATAAAGATGGATAACACACCTTGACTAAGCAGAGTTGTATTAGAAATGCAACCTTGTTTTAACATTCAAAAATCAATGTTATTCACAGTATTTTCAGAATAAAGGAGAAGAGTATATAATCTTCTCAATAAATGGCAAAAAAATTATTTGGTAAAATTTAATATTCCATTCATGATAAAAGCTCCCAGAAAACTAGGAAGAGAAGAGAACTTCTTCATGGTGATAAGAGCAGTTAACATCATACTTCATGATGAAACAATAAAAATTCTTCCCTTAAGACTGGGAATAAGGCAGGATAATCTCCCTTGCCACTTTATTAAACATTGTAATTCTTTCCCAGTTCAATAAGTCAAAAGACAAAAAGGCATGATAATTATAAAGGAAAAAGTAAAACTTTTTGGGGCGTTGGGGGGAGACCTCATGGTTAAGGTAGAAAATCCTAAAAGAAAGAAAGAAAGAAAGAAAGAAAGAAAGAAAGAAAGAAAGAAAGAAAGAGAAAGAAAAAGAAAGAAAGAAAGAAAGAAGAAAGAAAGAAAAAAGAAAGAAAGAAAGAAAGAGAGAGAGAGAAAGGAAAAAAAGTAAGATAAAGTCTGCGAGACCACAGGATGTAATATCAACATATACATAACATTTGTGTTTCTCATATTCAACATATTCATCTTTCAACTGGAAGATGAGATGAATGAAAACTAATTTCATTTATAATAGTTTCCAAAATATCAGATACCTCTAATAATAATGGGCAATCCCTCTACTCTGAAAGTAGTAAACTAGAGAGGACCAAAATAAATGGAAGGATACGTCTCGTTCATGAACTGAGAGACTAAATATTATTAAAATGTCAATTCTCCCCTAACTGACCTATAAAGCCAACTATATCCCAACAAAACCAAATTGACAACTGGAATCTAAAATTTATCAAGAAATGCAAAGAAAAAAAGGAGCCCGAAAAACCTCTTAAAGAAGAAGTTAGAGGACCTACCCTACCTGATGTTAAGATTTGTTATAAGGTGGTAATAACAATGATAGCAGTGTGGTACTGACTTAAAGATAGACATATGGATGAATAGAACACAATGGTCAATAGAGATTTGACCAAGGTGGCAAGGTGACTTAATGGGAAAGGATAATTTGTTGTAACCAATGGTGCTGAGACAGCTGAAGATCCATCTGGACAAAAATGAACCTCGACCTTAGTCTCCCATCACAAATAACACTCAATCAATTCAGATTATAGACCTAAATGAAAACGTTACAATCATAAAACTTCCGGAAGAAAGCACCAGAGAAAATCTTTGTTTTTGCACAGGCCAAGATTTCAACCTATTCAAGATTTCAACATATAACCATGAAGGGAAAATCATAAATGGACCTCATCAAAATTAAGAATGTTCTGCTCTTTGAAAGATTTCACTGAGAAAATGGAAGCACAACTCAGGTCCTGGGAGGAGTTATTTCCAATATCTGACACAGTCTCCATATCCAGAAAATCTACATATATGTACAAATATTTACAATGACATATAGTTACAATTCAATAAAAAGACAAAACAACCCAATTTTAAAAAATGGATATAGATTTGAAAAAACACTTATCCCAATGGCCCATAAGTGCATGAAAAAATTTCAACACTATTACTCTCAGGAAAATGAGAATTAAAACTATTAATAAGATCCTATTTTGTATCTATCAGAATGGTTAAAATCAGAAAGATTCACTACCAATTCTTGGCCAGGATGTGGGAGAAACCATCCACACAGGATTACTACTGTGAGGAGTAAGTAATTGCCTAAGGTCTTAGAAACATTTGCTGTACCTGATAAGCACTGTAAAATCATTAGCTATTATTACTATTTATGGTCTGGACATCTTTGCACAGCTATTACACTGAAAATAGTAGTCATCAGAGAATATTTAGGATGCATTTTTAAAACCTTTCTACCAAAAAATATAGCCACTATAAGGAAACGCACAGTTTATTTCATTTCTGCCAATTTTAAAATATGGATATTCACACCAACTCAGACTTCAGGCAAAGCTTTAAGGAACTAATCATTTTAAACCATATTCTTAAAAGGTATTATTTAAGGGGAATGTGTTCTTTATAAAACCTCTGAAAATCTATTTCTTCAACACATATTTCTTGAGTGCTTACTCTAATGTGCTCACCTGAAAGCAAAATGTTGCACTAATTAATGAATAGTGTCTATAGGTATGAGTAAAAATAATGAAGGTTCCGAAGACAGTAGCTATGGGTTTACTCCCACCAACTAAACAAGGAGAGCTGAAGGAAAGCCTGTGGGATGGAAACAGGGGCAATCTCAGGGTTAATTAACCTCAGACTCTCTGGGAAGGTAAACCCATTTCTTCCCCTTGCAGAAGCACTGTGGTCCTAAGACATTCTACTGAGAGATGAGCCTAATCCTTTGTGTCCTCAGGAAAAAAAAAAATGTTCCAACTACTGGCCTAAATTACAAACTAAATTACATCCTGAAGGACTCCATCTCGTACGTTCCCCCCCCTCAGTCAATTATTTGGCTTTAAAGAACTACTACACAATTTTGCAACCCAAGAGGAAGAAAGGAAAACCCAAATACCGTGATCTTGATCTGGCGCCTCCAGATGGTAGCCATATCCCAGCAGCGTGCGCACAGCCTCACGGAGGCTGTCCTTGTTGGACTTCTTGGTGCGGTCATCTAGAAGGGTGTAGGGAACCAGGCGAGGGTTTCTTCTGTTCTTTACATCCTACGGGAAGAGAAGAGGTGTTGGTCATCAAAGCAGTGCTGAAGCAATCATTTTGGAAATGAGACAGCCACGAGATACAACAGAAAAGTAAAGTCCCTGAGTTAAAAGCTGCCTCTCCCCCACCTTCTTTGTCTTCTCAGGTAAGTTACTGAACCACTATCAATACAAAAGATTCAATCCAATGAATAACTGCATCCATTCAAAGCAGTAACAGAAAGTAAAAACAGCAGTAACAAAAGCCAACTGGAAGGATCTCTGTAACCATCTTTCATCTGCTGGGGTCACAGGGCAATGGGCTAATTTGGAGCATGCAGCATTTCCTTGCACAGTTGACTGATAAGTCTTTGTTCCAAGAAGAGTCAAATGATCACTGGTCACCTCTCAGTGACATCGGTCTACAAACAACATAAGGCTGGGGTCCCTTTCTCAGAAAAATTCAGTGTGATAGAGGCAGCCATTCTATGAACTCAACTAGCTTGAAAAATATGCACTCAAGTGACTCCATTAACCTGTGAGACCAGTTAATAACAGAAATACTCAAAGAACTACAAAACTCACAATTTGGCTGTTACAAAAGAGGCTCCAATTTGAAAAATGTGATGAAACCGGTATCAGCAAAGCCAGAAAGTGGGCTATCCTACCGTCCTGGCAAAGAAATTACTCCCTTCCATCCACTCACTGAGATTCCGCTGCAGTTTTTGTCAGACTCTCCATATTTCGGGCAGCATACTCAAGTCTCACTATAACCCCAGCATGATGAAGAATTAGGAGGCTGTGGATCCTCCCAAACCTTCTCGAGAAAAATGAGTTCTGTGGTGGGTCTGTTCTGGGTGGGTAGGAGCAAGGAAAGCCTTTCCTCCTTTCTTCTCCCCTCGCTCTAGCAAATTCGTACCAATACCTGCTCCATTAGGGTCAAGAGCACCTAGGTTGCTTGGTGGGGGGCACCACTCCAAAGCCACCCCCAAATAAACCAGCAGTGTAAACAGAGCGCCTACACTGCCAGCCCAGCTGTGAGATGCACCACCCAGCACCCCTGTTTTTCAACATGGTTTTTGTCCCCAAACTTTCTACAGAAATTCTGAAGCCTTCAATGAATCATCCTCTCTAGAGATGTCCTGAGATTCTGAGTGTTCACAGGAGCTCCCCAGGGGATTCCACACGCACTCAGGTTTGAGACCAGCTGTGCTAGAGTCAGACAGAGAAGAGGTAATTCAATGAAGCTGTTTTCAAGGACTTTCAGTATAGGTCTGAACTAGATTACGCTAACAAGAAGGTGATGGAAAATTCAAGACGATGCTTGTTCAGATAATCCAGCAAACATGAGTTATGTCAGTGGAGAATTCGGTGGAGGGAAGGGGTGGGAGCTGGGAGAGGGAATGGGGAAAGGATTTCAATGAGAGCTCTGGCCAGCTCAAACAGAGCCTTAGGCTTGTAGGAGGAAATGCATGAACAGGAAAGAACATCCCTCGAGGAAGAGATGGACATCAGGGAAATCCTGGTTTGTCTGACACCGCCATGTGGCCTTCAAGGCAAGTTAGCCCTCCTTTTGCAGAGAGCCAGTGTGGACCCCTTAGCCCTCTGGGGTGTAAGAATCAGGTTCTCTCTGTCTCTCTGTCTCTCTGTCTCTCTCTCACACACACACACACAATGCTTAAGCAGATTTAGTGCCGACATTCTCCTCTATTATAGCCAGCTTAATTCAATATAAACATATATTTTATGAGGCCACTCAAGGCTATTCAAGTTTTCTTTAGCCTTCCCAATGGCAAAAAGTCACCAGCTTAGAAGGATTTGGGAAATTCATTTTTTTCAAGTCAACACTGAGGCTGTATATCAAACCACAGTCTAAGCCTATAAGTAAGAATCCATTTTATTCCCGAAAAATTTTTAAGTCACGGCAGCCCCAAAACGAGCTGGCTGGAGGCAACAAGGAACAAGGAAGTGAAGAATTTTTGGCTCTGGAGTCAGAAGCCTTGATCCCAAGCTGTGTCTGCCACCTGCTAGCTGTGCAGCACTGAGCGCAGTGCTCTCAATAAGGCCCCCTGTACACAGTGAACCGGGAATAAAAACCATTCTCCCTCACTTAACTGTTGTTGCGAGTTAAAAAGAATACATGTAAACGTCTGGGCGTGGTGACTGGCACCTAACATAATAGCAAACTGTTCTCTGTGTGCGTTAGAAGGCAGGCACTGTTATCAGCCTTTCTCAGACAGAAGTTATATAATGAAGTTAAATCACTTAGTGATGAGGAAAACAGTGGCGCAGAGAATTTAAGAATTTAAGTAGCCTTAAATTCTCAGTGGCACAGAGAATTTAAGTAGCCTTCCCAAGGTCACATGGTGACAAGGAGGTAAAGCTAAAATTTGCTCTTCACCCCTCTGCCATGTTTATTCCAATATGTACTCAATGACAGTCACTCCCACGGGGACCACCCATTAATGGAGATCCATGGCTCTGAAATCCATAAAGCGCTGAAAACTCAGTTTTTACCAAAGTTTAACAAAAACTCGGTTGGTGGTAAAACATGATCTGAATTGATGCGAGCCTGTTTATAGTCTTTATTTATCCCTCCTGGTATTATCATGCCTACGCTGTGCTGAACAATTAGTAGCAGCATTTTGCTGCCCTGCTGGGAGTGCTAAGTAACACGTAATATGTCACCACATCAACGTCCCAGAAACCCAAAAAAATATCTCGATTCTGGAATTCATCTGGCCCCAGGGGATTCGAATAAGGAATTGTGGACCTCCTTTATTATTATCTTATCCCCATCTTCTCATTATTTCAAAGGTTTCTCCTTAAACACAACCTCAGAGAGACAAATGCCACAAAACTGCCTTATAAATCTCTGTTCTAGTTAACATTCACTGAGTGCCTCACGGCAACACTCAGAGCTATGGTCATCTGATTTCTTGAGTCGAGCATTGAAGAGGGGCCTTAGTGCACAGTCACATTAAGAAATGTATATGAGTTTCAAAATGGTCATTATTTAATCCCTCCTGTTGGGAATCATGCTGATGACCACTTAGGTAAATCTCAGCCCCCACGCCACGAAGCTAAATTCCCACGTACCTGTTGCTGCCGTAAATCGCAGCCCACGTGCCGTAAAGCTCAACGCCCACGTACCTGCTGGATGCCGTAAGTCCAGCCCTGCCGGATTCGATCCCGGGCCCACACGTTGTGAGCGTTCTCCGCCAGCTTGTCCACCATCGCTTCCTGAGACGGCGTGAGTTTAATGAAGCTCAGGTCCATCGGGGCAGGCTTATACCCACTTGTCAGCTGGTAACTACAAAGCAAAACAAAAGAGATATGTAATTGGCCTTTCAAAAACAAGTCCAGGCTTAGAAATCCCTCTAAGGGTCTTTTTATGGCCCCACCCACTTCTAATGATTCCAGACACCACACTGGGGACCGCTGGCCGGTCGGTCAGCAAGCCTGGAGCCCTTCATGCACGCTAATAACTCATTAGGCACAAAGGCCACGCGATCTTTGTTTTCATTTTTATGTCAATAAAACTAAAATAAGACACCTTACCTATCTCTCAAAGTTGAGAAACACTTAGTGTTTCTGAGTTCCTAATATTTGAGGCTTTTTTATAGTATTAACGAAAATACTGGTTACCAATGAAAACATGTGATAGATTTCTCTTCCTGTTTATATTTTCAATTTTCAAATGTTATATTAAATTCATATATTCATTTAATAAACCTGTGGGTCCTTTCAGATACTAACTGTTCATTATTGCATAGGGAGATTTTAATGCATTTATGAATTCATTCCCCCTTTTTGACTTCCCTGGTTATGTAATTTAGGAAGCCTCTGGATAAGACAGAGAGTAGGAAATCCCAGGTGCATAATCATCTAAAATATTAGGAAGGCCTGGATTTTAGGGAATTCTTATCAGAGACTACTTCCACACTCTGAAATGGAAAGAAAGTACTAAAACGAGCATAAGTTTTCATGTTTCAGAAGAAATATAAAATTGAAAATATAAAAATTTAAACATGCACGTATTAGGGCAATAATACTGTCCTACTTCTCTGTACAGACACACACACAGCTGCCTCATTCTCTTTTTTAACTACTGAGATTTGAACAAAGCCTATTTTATAGCTGCCTCCCTGCCATTCTTCTGTCATTGTTCTATTCCCTATAATCAACAATGCCTTGAGGTCAGGATCTGTTTCTAATCCATTTTTCTAACTGTCTTTATACTTGAAACAGGGCATGGCAGATAAGCAGCCTTTTGATGATCTGTAGTGTTTGCAAGAATTAACTTTATATACTGAATATAAAGGTACATGCGTCATTTTTATTTAATGTTTGTTTATCTTTGAGAGGGAGACACAGAGCATGAGTGGGGAGGGGCAGAGACAGAGGAGACACAGAATCCAAAGCAGGCTCCAGGATCTGAGCTGTCAGCACAGAGCCCCATGCGGGGCTCAAACCCATGAACTGCAAGATCATGACCTGAGCCAAAGTTGGATGCTTAACAGACCGAGGCACCCAGGCACCCCAGTACATGCGGCTTCATCTCAAAGATTCTCCTTTGTACAAAGAAAACCAGCTAACTATACCAAGTTAAAAAAAAAATTATTAGAACATGAGAAAATGCTCTTTGAGATAAAACTATGTCATCGTTTTTCTTTTAAGTATTCTGGGCTATGGCTCTCAGAATTAGCAGGCAACCTTCTTTGGAGCAGAGAGTTTGACTGCCATATTCCTCACTATCTGTCAAACGGAGAATAGTACCAGATACATGGTAAGCATTCAATAAAAATATGTTGAATGAATTGATGTGTTACAGAAATAAATAATTTTAAGGTTGAATACAGTTGACTTTGCCTTAGTTACTTCTATTTCCTTAGGAGACCTCTAGTATTTTATAAGTCATTTACCTATAGACAAAAGTATGAGAAATATTTTGTTTTGTTTTAAGTGGATTAGATTGGTCTGGCAATTGTTACAGTTAAGGTTAATTCCTGCCTTATGTCATTCAATTTATAGTCACAAGCTATAATTATAGACAAGAAATTTCATTCTGTTTTAAATCAGCACTCTGCAGGTTTAGGTAATTAACAATATTTTTTTTCCTGTCTTTTTTTTTTATATAAAGAAATCACATGGGATTTTTTTAACCACTCATACAAATCATTGTATGTTATAGAATTCTGGTTATAAATAGATAAATCTGTAAACTAGAAGCACAGTCTACATACAAGTTCTTTTTTCAGAAAATATATACATTTAAAGATTTTCTCTACACTCAACGAGGGGCTTGTGCTCACAACCCTCAGATCCACACTTACATGCTCGTCTGACCGAGCCAGCCAGGTGCCACTCATTCAAAAAATATTTTCTTCGAGAAAGAGCTCCTAATAGATTTCCAACGTACCAACAGATGATCAAGCTAACAGAGTTTATTTTCCAAGTACCAACATATGATCAAGCTAGCACAGTTTAATTTCCAAGTTTAACATGACTAGCTGGAGGCAGTGTTAGAATCAGTGATCAAGAACTCAGTCTTCTCTACCGCCCTGTCTTCCCACCTCTGCTTGACACCCTCCTCCTGGCTTCCCCACCATCACCCAGCAGGAGGTAGCATAACAGCACACAAGTCTTTCTCCTCCCATTTTCTAATGGCCCTGAGACCTCCTAACTGTCAGACAGGAGACATACCGGATACAGTTTGGAAACTAATCTATGAAAAATCGATTAGAGCCTAAGCCATCTTAATGAGGGGTATGTGCATGTGAAGTGAAAAAAATCCTTCCCCTGACAACCAATTCTAATGGTAGGCTTTCCAGCAATATCTCATACGGAATGGGGAGGGATGTTTGAAAGGTGGAAGATGGGAAGGAGGTCCTTCCATGTCAAAAATTATAGATAAAGCTGGATAATATGTGACATAAGTGTTTATCTTCTAAAATTTCCTCTTCCTACATGGAATATCTACTAGACTGGCTTCAATCTGTGATCATAATGAAAACCCTTGGAGATGTATTTGCATCCGTTGATTTAACATGGCACAATAATTGGTTTATGCTCATTTTCAGATGTAGACTATAATTTATTTTACTTTTCTTCATAACCCTGTGCAAGAAAGGATTTGAAGCTTCACGAGATTCTTTTAGAGGCACCTGGATGGCTCAGTCGGTTAAGCATCCGACTTTGGCTCAGGTCATGATCTCGCGATACCTGACTCTCTATGTGGAGCCTGCTTCAGATTCTCTGTCTGTCTCTCTCTCCCTCTGCCCTTCCTGTGCATGCTTTTTCTCTTAAAAATAAATAAACATTAAAAAAAATAATAAAGTGATTCTTTTAAATGGCTAATAATCCCATCGAAATTAAAGTTACTGACTCCCATTCCCCCTGACCTTTACTTCCATACTGTTGTACTTCAAATCACCTATAGTAAAAGCAAATACAGATATTTTTGAAATTCACAGACTTAACAAAAATGGTGACATCATGAATGCTTAACCAATATGAATTAGTAGTATCACAATGATTTTTAAAACTATTTTTGTTTGGGGGCGACTGGGTGGCGCAGTCGGTTAAGCGTCCGACTTCAGCCAGGTCACGATCTCGCGGTCCGTGGGTTCGAGCCCCGCGTCGGGCTCTGGGCTGATGGCTCAGAGCCTGGAGCCTGTTTCCGATTCTGTGTCTCCCTCTCTCTCTGCCCCTCCCCCGTTCATGCTCTGTCTCTCTCTGTCCCAAAAATAAATAAACGTTGAAAAAAAAAAATTTAAAAAAACTATTTTTGTTTGGAGTACATGTTGAGAAAGTAAGAATCGAATCATTATATAAAAATAGGATTTTTTTTAAAGGAGCATAAATGAACTTTGGTAAATACTGTCCATTTCACCTTATTAATGTAGTTTTAGTAGGTACATAAAGATCAACCAACTGCTTATATGAAATATTCTCTTCTCGTGGTTGAAAAAGAACAAAAAGCAAAGCTTTTCCTGTACTGCATGTAAACTGGAAACTAAGTGGTTTCAAGTAAAGTTTCAGATTAATTTCCAGAAATTTACAAGAAATAAAGGAAAGAAAGATTACCATTATAATTCTTGGGGAGTAGAATTTCGTAGCTCAAATAATAGGGAAAAGTTGTATCAATGGTAATTCTATTAATTCAAAATACATCATCATATGCATCAAATACAAAATATCTCATGTTAAAGATGTTGATGTTGATGTGTTACGTTCTCCCTTTTTGACCTTCCTGGGAAAATTCTGCCAGCATCAGTCAATAGATCTCTTTCTCCTGCAGTCTGATTGGTAGGTATCGTTTTACTTCCTTTACTTTTATATGCAAAGTCCCTGTTCCATCAATCATCCTGAAATGCAGCCGATGAGGAATATATATGGAATTAAATAAATACATTCAATATACTGACCTTCCAAGGTATCAAAATTCTTTTGTAGTTATTATCTCTCAATTTATTTTGATGTGGCATAAAATCCAGTAATTAAAAAAAAAAACAGATTAATAAACTATGTGTATAGGGCTTCAGTTTCTTTTCTTTTTTTTTTTTTTATTTTTTTTTTAACGTTTATTTATTTTTGAGACAGAGAGAGACAGAGCATGAACGGGGGAGGGTCAGAGAGAGAGGGAGACACAGAATCTGAAACAGGCTCCAGGCTCTGAGCAGTCAGCACAGAGCCTGACGCGGGGCTCGAACTCCCGGACCGCGAGATCGTGACCTGAGCCGAAGTCGGACGCTTAACCAACTGAGCCACCCAGGCGCCCCTTCAGTTTCTTTTCTAAAACACCTTTGTGCCTGGAGAAATAAAACAAAATGAAACAAAACTGGCAAACTGCCAGTGTCCTCTGCACCAAATTATCGAAGATGTAAACAAAAAATGACAGCACTTGACCCCGCTGATAAGTTGTCACGTGAAGTAGCAATTTCACTTTGGGCTTCATTCCCACCTGAACCGCATTTTTCTGAAGCAGGTATTCTAAATGAGCCTCTGAATAAAGTGCTCAGTATAATATCACTAAAGGGGCAATTAAAGTGGTAGCATCAAAAACATGGCAGAATTCCAAAAACACTAAAGAGAAAAACCTTTTTTTTTTTTTTTCTAGCCTCTCCCACCTCTCAAGCTTCCTTGTTTAGGATGAATCAGGTTAAATGAAGCTTGGAAGTCATTATGCTGTGAAAGATGCGCAGTAAACATGAAAAGATTATGTCCAAGTTCAGTGGATGTGAGGTGTAAATTTCAAAACCAAATCCGCCCTTCAAGTACCTTGGAACAAATGGGAAAATCTCAGATGACTGCACATCAGAGATATTCAGGACAAGTTTTTGCTGGAAGCACATCTACTAAAAATGCATACTGGGCTGACATTTTCACAGAAAGAACAGAAAGAGAATTCAAAACTCCTCCAGAGCACAAATACGGGAGAATTAATTTCAATGTACAAATTAGGAGGGAAATGGACAAGGGATATGTTTCTTCTATTACTTCACTTCCTTGTTTTTAAGTAAAGGTAATATGATGAAGTGCCCTGGAGACCTGCCCCCACCACCCAACTCCCTTTTATCAATTTCTTTTTACTCCAAGGCCTTCCCCTACCCCAAAGCCCCTTTGAAACAAAACCACAAGGTATCCAGTGCCCCAAGAAGGGGTCATCTCAAGAGAGAGACCAAAGAAAGCCATTCTTGGTTTGGATTTTTAAAATAGACTTTGAAAATTCACTGCAGAGACCATAGTCTTTTAGATAAAGGCCTTCGGACAGTAAAAGTTAGGTTTTTGAGTATCAAAAGAGCAAGGCCCAGATGCCTTGGGACAGAAGGCATAAAATAAATACTACCGATAAAGACTTCTTATGCCCTGCGCAAATAGGTTCCACAGAGCCTAGAAGAACAGGAGGATTTAGAGGGAAGCCAGAGTTCTCCAACCCCCACCCAGGAAGAGACCAGGTAGATCCCGCGGCCAAAGTGAACTTCTGTCTTGTCCCCAGAGTGTACCAAGGATAATGGCCAGGTCCTAGAATCTCTCATACCCAAGCCCTTCATCGTGCAGCACGACTACAGAAAAACAGATATGGCAGCCAGCCAAG
Source organism: Felis catus (assembly GCF_018350175.1). NCBI lineage: Eukaryota > Metazoa > Chordata > Mammalia > Carnivora > Felidae > Felis > Felis catus. Next base: position 11,454,793 of record NC_058378.1, read on the forward strand.
TCTCCCACCTCCCTCCACCAACTGACTGCAGTCCCCAAGTTGCCAGAGAGAATATTCTCAGGTTTCTAGCAATGAAGAGGCAAAAAGAAGAGCAGTGACCTGGAGGACTCAAAGAAATGAGAAGGAGAAACCCACTGTGTGGACTCATTACCAAGACCAGTGCAGAAAACAGGCACCCCATAAGATGCCAGCAGAGGTGAATGAAGACAAAAGACAAAGACACTCAGACCAAACTCGAGTCAGGCTCCTCTGAATCCTCTTTCTGTCTAGGACTCTGACCTTGGGCTCTGTCATGTTCCAATTAGTTCCATTTTAGCAAGAATCCTACTGATCAATCAGTTTAAGGAAAATCCTCCAACCTTCCTATCGGATGGCATCCCTCATCCCCTACCTTGTTATCCCATCACCTGGTCTGCCTTCAGCAAGAATCCTATCAAGTTCATCTTGCAGAATCCCCCTTCTTGATGTGTCTTCCTAAGTAATTTTCTATCTACTGACCTGCAGCCCTGCTGCTCCTTGGTTATAAATCCCCACTTATCATTGTTGTATTCAGAATGGAGTCCAGTTCTATACATGGTCTCTCTTCCCTATTTGCAAAAGTTCCTGAATACAATTTGCCTTTATGGCTTTAACTCCTGTCCAGCTCTGGTTTTCTTTGACATAAATCAGTCCTGGCAGCACAGTCAAATGAGGTGGACGATGGATCCAGTGTTCGCTCCCCATTGGGTGAGTGTCCTAAACACAGGTGGTCCTGGGAGTAAGAGGAGGGTAGACCTTCAATTCAAATCCAACAACGAATATTCATTTGGCGGTAGAATGTTTTAGGCCCTATTCCAGGAACTAATGATATATCACTGAACAATATGGACAAAAAAGTCTATAGGAATTATATTCGGATGCCAGTAGGCAGTAAACAAAGTGTAAAACAATAGTATGTTAGAAGATGTAAGTGCTACGGGGAAAAATAAAGTAGAAGAGGGGACATGGGGAAAAGTACAATTTTACATAGGGAACTATTTTATTTTTTTTAAGATGTCAAGAAAAACCGCTTGGAGAATATGACATTTCAATCAAAAATTTAAAGGTGAGAATAAACACAGAAAACAATGATTTTAAGAGTTTTCCCTGAAAAGACTAGGATTAAGTTTCTAATACTAAGCTTCATTCTGGTGCAAGGCCCTTTGGGCTTGAATGCAAGATTAAACCTGATCAGAGAAAATAAAGAACATTGCACGCTAGCGCATTTTTTAATTTGTGGTTTGTGAAATTTACTCCTTACACAGAAAAGAAGTCTATAAACCGGTTTTGTTTTTTCGTGATCACAGTGCCTCACCATGACAGAAAAAATCCAATGGTATTTGTAACACTGCCTTTCACTTAGGTAAATATTTACACCAACTGAATTTGGTACATGTACTATGTCATGGGTCCACACATTTCAGCATCCAAGCCTTCATCTCAAAAAGTCATTTGTATCTATATACATGCATTCTTAGCCTTAGATTATCATTCTTAGCCTTTTATGTGGCTCAATATGCCTGAGACACCACTTACCCCTCCATTTCCCATCACCACCAGGGGCTTCATTAGCATTAGTGGTAAGAAGGTAGTGGGGTATGGAGGGGATTTGTCACTGGATTTAAAGACCGCTCAGACAATCTAAACACTACCAATTCATAATTCAACATCACCTATTGTTCCCAGTGATACAGTCAGACAACCAGTTCCTGGTCCTATGTTCTGTGCTGATTTATTAACACACATGAGTGCTAAAGAAAAGTTTTAATAAATGGCATTGGTATTTAGACAAGGATTTTCTTTTCACTTAAACCTATAGTTTTGGGGGCACCTAGGTAGCTCAGTCAGTTAAGCATCCGACTTCGGCTCAGGTCATGATCTTATGGTTCATGAGTTTGAGCCCCACATCGGGCTCTGTGCTGACAGCTCAGAGCCTGGAGCCTGCTTCAGGTTCTGTCTCCCTCTCTCTGTGTCCCTCTCCCACTCCCACTCTGTCACTCTCTCTCTTTCTATAAAAAAAATTTTTTTAATAAATAAATATAAAGTAAACCTATAGTTTTGCTTCTAAATCTCAATTACTCGGGCATATTAGAAATCGGCAATCATAAACTCTCTGAGTGAATTATTTCTACTGCGTTTTTTTCTTTATTCCTACAGTAAATGGACTCTATGTTCATCAAACTATGCAGTAGGTCCAGAGCTTCACTTTACAATAAATGTACAAAGATTTGTGAATTTAAGAATTGACGATAATATAATGTGTTACACTCTTCAGCTGTCTGCTTGTTTGTTCTGCAGAGGAATAAGGAGAAAGGGAGAAAAGAACTGCCATGAATCACACATTCTACAAAAGTCCTTAAGGATTTTTAGTGAAATGGTGTGTATTATGTATCAGAAAACACTCACACTCAAATGGCCTATTTTCAAAGAGGAAATGTAGCATGTAATGCAAATGACACTTGAGTCTGTGTGCATCCTTAAATCTGAAATGGGTCTCTTGTAGGCAGCCTGTAGGAGTTATGTTTTTCCCCATTCAGCCACTCTGTGCCTTTTGATGGGTAAATTCAATCAATGTACATTTAGAGTAATTATTGATATGTAAGGACTTAGTAATGCCATCTTATTCATTGCCTTCTGGTTCTTTTGCATTTCCATTGTTTCCCCCCCCCCCCCACCCCGCTCTGTTTATGCCTACTTCTGTAATTGGTTATACTCCATGGAGGTATGTTCTGTTTCCCTTTGTCTTTTGAGGATCCACTCAAGGTCTCTGCTTGGTGGTTACCTTGTGAATTACAATAAAACATCTTACAGATAAAACAGTCCATTTTAGGCTGACAGCAACTTATCTTTGAACACCTAAAAAGGCTCCACCTTTACTCTCCGTTACATATTACTGATGTTATAATTTATCTCCTTTTGTGTCGTGCATTTGTTAACAATCTATAGCAGCTATCGTTCTTATTACTCATCTCCTTTGACTTTCATACTATGGTTGCATGGTTAACACACCATCCGAATGTAGAGTTACAGTTCTCTAAGTGTGACTGTTCTTTCCCATGACCAGCGTGCTGTGAGCTTTCACACCCTATGTTTCTGGGATAGCGTCTTCCCATTTCGGCACAAAGAATTCCTTTCAGCATCTCTTGTGACGCCAGTCTAAAGACAGTAAACTCCCTCAGCTTTTGTCTGGGAAAGCCTTTATTTCTCTTTCGTATCTGAAGGATACCTTTGCCATACAGCATATTCCTGGCTGGCAATTTTTATCTTTCAATGCTTTGAATACATCATTCCACGCTCTCCTGGCCTGTCAGAGTTTCTGTTGAGAAATCAGCAGGTAGCCTAATGGGGCTTCCTTTGTCAGTTACTTTCTCTTTTCCTTGGCTTCAAGATTCCTTCTTTACGGTTGATTTTTGACAGTTTCATTAAGATGTGTCTTGGAGGGGCACCTGAGTGGCTCAGTCGGTTGAGCATCTGACTTCGGCTCAGGTCATGATCTCGCGGTTCATGGGTTCGAGCCCCGTATCAGGCTCTGTGCTGACAGCTCACAGCCTGGAGCCTGCTTCGGATTCTGTGTCTCCCTCTCTCTGCCCCTCCCCCACTGGTGCTCTGTCTCTCAAAAATGAATAAACGTTAACAAAAATTTTTTTTAATGTGTCTTGGAGAAGGTCTTTTTACACCCAGATAATAGCATGTGCTATTGGTTTCATGGACTTGTACATCCAAGTCATTCTCCAGGTTTGGGAAGTTCTTGGCTATTATTTCTTTAAATAAACTCTGTCCCCTTCACCTTCCCTTCTCCTTCTGGAGCCTGATCATTCAGATATTTGCTTTTCTGATAGAATCTGAGAGGTCTTTTAGGCTTTCTTCACTCTTTTTAAACTCAGGTCCCGCTCTTCTTCTAACTATAGTAATTCTATGTTCATGTCCTCTAAGCCACGTGTCCTTCTTGCCCCTGGTCTGCCTTGTGACAGATTTTCTCCTCTGCATTCTTCATCTCATTCCCTGACTTATTCAGGTCTAGTATTTCCCTTTAGTTCTTTTTTAGAATCTCAATTGCCTTGGTAAAGATCTCCTTTTGTTTATTAAGGTTACTCCTGATTCCTGATTTCACTGGATTGTCTTTCTGAGTTTCCTCTTAACGTGCTGAATTTCTTCAGAGCGGTTACTTTAAATTCTTTATCAGCTCCTAATACTCTGTGCCTTTGAGCTTGGTTGCTGGAGAATTATTTTCCTTTTGTGACTCTACACTTCTTGATTTTTCACGTTGCTTATAGGTATGCATTTTTGCTTTTGCATTTGAAATTGCCAAGACCCTCTTAACCAGCTCTTGTGTCTTCTCTGGTTCATAGAGTTGGCCAGGCAGGTAATTAGAAACCTCTTTTTTTGATTTGCAGAGGGGAGTGTTATATTTCAAGTTTATGGTTACTTCCCTGCCCACCATGTGTGGCCTGTTCTCTGAGCATACTCCCTGTCTCCTGGAGTTACCTGGGAGCACACTCACAAAGCCAGCAGCAGAGTGGGGGAGAAGTATGGGTTTAGCACTTAGTGAGCTGGGGAGGCCCATGGCCTGGGTAGGGAGATGGGGTAGGGCATGTCATTCCCAAAGGCTTCTAGATGGACTTTCTGCTGACCAGATTCAATGTCTGCAAATATTATCTTCCTCTTTCCCCAAATCCTCCCTAAGCTTCTACCCACTAAGCTCCCACATTAGTACACTGGGTGCTGATGGACAGAAATGGGTATCTCAAGCTGCATCTTGCCAGCTGGGGAAGCTGGGTCCTCTCTCACCATCTTCCTCTTTTCCTGTGGGACAGGTCACCTTCACTAGATAAATCAGCCCCAAAAGGCACCTTCTTGGAGGTAGGGCAGTGTCCAGAAAATTTCTCCTACCACTTCACCATGACTAAACTCATTTTTTTCCTTTTTCCTTTCTTTTTAATATTTATTTTTGAGAGAAAGAGAGAGAGAGAGAGAGAGAGAGAGAGAGAGAGAGAGAGAGAGAGAGAGAGAGGCAGAGAGACAGAGACAGAGCATGAGTAGAGGAGAGGCAGAGAGAGAGGGAGACATAGACTCCGAAGCAGGCTCCAGGGTCTGAGCTGTCAGCACAGAGCCTGACATGGGGCTCGAACTCATGAACTATGAGATCATGACCTGAGCCATAGTCGGACACTTAACCGCTTAACCAACTGAGCCACCCAGGCACCCCTCCTTTTCCTTTCTTCTTCAATGGTGTACTGGAATCTCCCTTTTGAAGGGCTAGATTTCTGCAAGCTCTCTGTGGTGGGTGAGAGTCTGCTCAGTTCAGCACTCACCCAATTCTTGCCCAAACAGCCACAAGAGGGATCTGGGCAGTTGCACCTGTTAATCAGGTTCTAAGGTTTCTTTGGGGTCTGTCTGTCCCCTGCCATCTGAACTGGTGAGTGAGATTCCTGCTGGGTCTCTTGGAGTAAGGTGCAAAATCCGGAAACCTCCACAAAGATGCTCTCGTTTCTGTATGAATGTCTAATTTGTTGATTAAAAGGAGGGATAAGGGGTGCCTGAGTGGCTCAGTCAATTGAGCATCCGACTCTTGATTTTGGCTCAGGTCATGATATCATGGTTCCCAGAATTCACCCCTGCATCGGGCTCTGCACTGACAGTGCTGAGCCTGCTTAGGCTTCTCTCTCTCCCTCTCTCTCTGCTCCTTCCCCACTAGCACTCTCTCTCTTTCTCTCCAATAAACAATAATAATAATAATGGGATCCATTAATAATCTACAAGGTACTTAAACCCCAAAGTTTTTTTTATTTTTTTAAGATTCAGGAATGAGACACTATAAGCTACTATTACCTGAGATATTCAACATAGCCAATGCAATGACACACAAAAAACAGTAGGCATATTGGAAAGGAAGAAAACAAACTGCCATCAATATCAGGTAATATTATTATTACATGGAAAACTCCAAGAATCTGCAGAGTTATTTGTTAACAATAAATTTAGTAATATTGCTAGATTGATTATCTTTTAAAATATCATTTAGAGATCATGTGCAATGACAAAAAGAAAGAAATCCTTAATATCTAAGATAGATGAGACACATAGGAATAAATCTAACAGAAGAGGAACAGACTTCTGTAGATGTACACTCAATAAGGGCTGGGGCTTTGTTTATTACAATGCTCCTAGTTTCTTTTTTTTAATTTATTTTTTATTCTTTTTATTTTTTTTAAACTTTTTTTTTCAACGTTTATTTATTTTTGGGACAGAGAGAGACAGAGCATGAACGGGGGAGGGGCAGAGAGAGAGGGAGACACAGATTCGGAAACAGGCTCCAGGCTCTGAGCCATCTGCCCAGAGCCCGACGCAGGGCTCGAACTCACGGACCGCGAGATCGTGACCTGGCTGAAGTCGGACACTTAACCGACTGCGCCACCCAGGCGCCCCACAATGCTCCTAGTTTCTAAAATGCCAGGTACGAGCGTGACATCAGCAACATGACTTGCCTGATGTTCCTTCTTTTTATCCCCCTTTTAAAAAAATTATTTATTTATCTGTTTGCTTGTTTGTTTCTTTAAGGAAGAGAGCGTGCAAGCAGGGGAAAGGGGCAAAAGCAGAGAGACAGCACCTTAAGCAGGCTCCAAGCTCAGAGTGGAGCACAACACGGGCTCCATCCCACCACCCTGGGATCACAACCTGAGCAGAAATCAAGAGTCAGATGCTTAACCCACTGAGTCACTCAGGCTTCCCACACTATTTCTATTTTGATTTTGTGTTTATCTGGGGTAACACAAAGCCAGGGTGACTGATGGAGATTATGGGGTGGCTGCTTTGCTTTAATCTTCATGATATTACTGAACACATTTCCAGACCTCCTATCTACAATGTGTGTACCTCCTGGAAACTGAAATAAAGCAAAAACAATAACAGGATATAGCAATCATTTCTTTAACACTTCCTCACTTAATACCCAAATATCCTTATGAAGAAGGTATCATCTGTTAGCAGCTGAGAAAGGTGAGGTTTTGAGAAGTTAAACAGGATCACGGAATAGAGGCTGTAGCCCAGCAGGTAAAATCACCCCTATAGGGTTCATAGTCTCAGATTCTCATCGTAAAATGTTGATAATAATGCCAACTTTATAACTATTCCCAAAATATATTCTTTTAGTGGGGCACCTGGGTGTTACAGTTGGTTAAGTGTCCAACTTCGGCTCAGGTCATGATCTCACGGTCCATGAGTTCGAGCACCGTATCGGGCTCTGTGCGGACAGCTCAGAGCCTGGAGCCTGTTTCAGAGTCCGTGTCTCCCTCTCTTTCTGCCCCACCTCCACTCCCACTCTTTCTCTCTGTCTCTGAAAAATGAATAAACCTTAAAAAACATTTTAAAAAATATATATTCTTTGAGTAAAAACCAAGTTAAATTATACGAATATTTTTTGTAGAAAGTAGAAAACCACAGATAAGCAGTTAGAAATATAGGCACAGGTGTATACACGCACACCTACACACAGAGAAAATAACATACTTTTTATAACATACTCCCAAATATTTCCTGAGCTTTGTTTCCTTACTGAGGAAGTCACCCAGGTATCCATCAGGAGTTATCTGGATGCTGTCAGAACGGCTAAACTTAACAACTCAGGAAACAACAGATGTGGGTGAGGCTGAGTTGAAAGGGGAACACTTTTGCACTGCTGGTGGGAATATAAACTGGTGCGGCCACTCTGGAAAACAGCATGGAGGTTCCTCAAAAAATTAAAAATACAGCTACCCTACTACCCAGAAATTGCACTGCTCGGTATTTATCCAGAGGATACAAAAATGCTGATTCAAGGGGCGCCTGGGTGGCTCAGTCGATTAGGCATCTGACTTCAGCTCAGGTCATGATCTCACAGTTCATGGGCTCGAGCCCCGTGTTGGGCTCTGTGCTGACAGCTCAGGGCCTGGAACCTGCTTCGGATTCTGTGTCTCTCTCTCTGCCCCTCCCTTCCCCGCTTGCACTCTGTCTCTCTCTCTCTCTCTCTCTCTCTCTCTCTCTCTCTCTCTCTCAAAAGCAAATAAACATTAAAGAAAAAAATTTTTAAATGCTAAATCAAAGGGGCACATCACCCCAATGTTTATAGCTATCAACCATAGCTAAATTATGGAAAGAGCTCATATGTCCATCATCTGGTGAATGGTTAAAAACAATGTGTATATATGGTATGTATACAATGGAATATTACTCAGTGATTTAAAAAAATGAAATATTGCTATTTGCAATAACATGAAAGGAAGTAGAGGCTATTATGCTAAGCGAAGTAAGTCAGAGAAAGACAGATACGTGATTTTACTCATATGTGGAATTTAAGAAGCCAAACAGATGAACATAGGGGAAGGGAAGCAAAAATAATATAAAAACAGGAAGGGGGATAAAACATAAGAGAGTCTTAAATACAGAGAATAAACTGAGGGCTGCTGGGTAGGGGGATGGGCTAAATGGGGGATGGGCATTAGGCAGGCACTTGTTGAGATGAGCACTGGGTGTTATATGTAAGTGATGAATCACTAAATTCTACTCCTGAAACTGTTACTACACTATTTGATAACTAACTTGGATTTAAATACAATTAAAAAAAGAGTTATTTGGGTGCACTAAATTGATGCATAGACTAATATTGTTTAGACGTTCAACTTACTTCTTGGGCAGCTTCATTTTTTTCACCTTTTCTTCAGCATGTTCATCTGCTATTCCCACATGACATCCTAATGCCAACAAAGTCCTGGAAAACAAAACCAGAGATGAGCTGTAAGAACTCCCTCTCTATGTCTGGAATAACCCAACATAATAGCGGATGGGAATAAGGTAGGACAGTCAACCTTGAAAGCAGAGAAGAAATTGTTAATGCAAAGGAAAAACGCTTATAAAGTATTTAGTTTTGAGTAATGAGTAAGACATTGAAAATTGAAACATCACAAAAAAACAAGTGAATAGTATGTCTTTCTCCAAACCCCTCCCTATGGTCCTGTTTCTTTCCCTAAAGGCACTGATTGCTTCCAATTCTTGAATATCCTGCTCTAGTCTGTGCAGTCTCTAACACACATGTATGGGTGTGTGGGTGTGTGTGTGTGTGCGTGTGTATTGTTTCTTTGTTCCCTTTTACACAATGAGTATAGTTCTCTGCAATTTTCTATCTTGACTTTGCACCATAACTTTGATATACGGTTCTTTCATATAAAGCTGGCTAATTTTTCAACAACTTTGAAGTTCTCCATTAGTTGGATGTATCAGAATGTTTTTACCCAGTTCTCTGTTCATACCTAGTCTTTTGTTATTACAAACAATGCCACAATGAACAACCTCATACATTTAGTACATGTACTGTATCCTTCATCTGTAGGTTAAAAATTCCTAGACATGGGATTACTGAGTCACAGGGTATATACATTTTAAAGATTTATAGGACTCCTGGGTGGCTCAGTCAGTTAAGCATCCAACTGCAGCTCAGGTCATGATCTCACAGCTCGTGGGTTTGAGCCCCACGTAAGGCTCTCTACTGTCAGTGCAGAGCCTGCTTCAGATCCTCTGTCCCCCTCTCTCTCTCCCCCTCCTCCACTGGTTCTCTCTCTAGCTCTCAAAATAAATCAGATAAAATAAGGATTCATAAATATTATCAAATGTCTATAGAGTTGCTAATAATTTACATTCCCACCAGCAGTCTACAACATCGCCCGTTTCCCATACACAGTTAGCAAACCGCTTACGCTTTGCCAATTAGTCGGTTAAAAGGGTATCTCATTACCATTTTAATTTGCTTTTTTAAGATTATACTTTTAAGTAACCTCTACACCCAACATGGTGTTCAAACTTACAACCCCAAGACCAACAGTCATATGCTCTACCAGCAGAGCCAGCCAGGCGCTCCTGTATTTTTCATATTCTAAGTGTATCTGAGTGCTTTTTTCATATTCTTAAGAGTACCTGTACTTTTTTTCTTTGAAAATATTATTTGTTCACTTTTCCATTAGATTTGGGTTTTTTATTGCATTTTAGAAGCTTTTCCTATGTCTGAGATAGGAGTTGCAAATGTTTTTCTCTAGTCTGTCTTTTTCCTTTATTTAGTGCTATTTATATGCAGAATCTCAAATATGTTTTTATATAACTGAAACTTACCATCTTTTCTTATAGCTTCTGAATTTTATGTGGCACTGAGAGATACCCCATTTGTAAAGTCATTTGAAGAAAAATGTCCATGCTTTCCTGTGTGGGGGTGATGGTCAGGGGGGTCTATTAGCTTCAGGCACAACAGCTTAACTTTATTTTTTTTTCCAGATGGATACCTAATTCTTCATAAAATATTTACCAAATAATTCACCTTTTACCACTGGTTTGAAACGCAACCTTTAGTAGACACAAATGCCCATATGTTTTTAATCCTTTACTGAACTTTCTATCTAGAAAAAAAATCTTGTTTGCAAACGTCTATCAGGGGTCCCTGTTTGCCAGGAAGGGTTTATCCATTTTTTTTTAAGATACTCTATCTTTTCCTCCCCTGAATGACCTTTCATTGCTTTTCCTGAGAAATATCCTTACCATTCACATGTAGAACTCAACCTTTAAAGTCCCCCAGGTTTATATGGAACAATGTGCCTTTAGTAGCCATGACAATGAGTGGTTTCTCCTATCCCAACAGAATAAGAGACAATGGCTAGTCCTTTTTGGATTACAGAATTCCTAGGTTCTAGTCAGTTCCAGAAGGGATGTAGCAAATATCTACAATTCATTTACACTTATCCTCCACAACATCTTAAAAATGAAAATCTGGAGATAGATAGATGGCATAGATAGGTACAGCTATGTGTATTTACACATCAACTGTCACCAAGTTAAATTTTAGGTTAAACGTGGTAAAATTCAGATGATCCTGTGAAATTACCCTTCAAGTGTTAACCTGCATAAGTATGGACAGATCAAGAACTGACTGAAGCTATAAAAATTACCTAGAGAATGTGCCAATTAAAATGAGATCGAGCATGGGGCACCTGGACGGCTCAGTCAGTTAAGTGTCTGACTCTTGGTTTCGGCTCAGGTCATGATCTCACGGTTTGTGAGTTCAAGCCACACATCGGGCTCTGTGCTAACAGTATGGAGCCTGCTTGGGATTCTCTGTCTCTGTCTCTCCCCCACTCACTCTCTCTGGCTGTCTCTCAAAAATAAATAAACTTAAAAACAATTTTAAAAAATGAGACTGATCATTAATAGAAGAATAGAAAACACACTCAGAGAACAAACATGGGTTACACGTATTCAATCATTGTCCATAGGATAGGAAGTTTTTTGTCATTATTCCTTCATTCATTTAACTATTCAATGAATACCTCCTGAACATCACTAGTGGCAGGCCCTATCCTAAATTCTGGGGATAAGCTTACTGGTCAGTGAGGACTACAGCAATAGTTAATTACAATTCAGTGTCCTGTGTCCAATGAGATATGTAGAAAGCTATGAAATCACCAGGAGGATGCCAGACCCAGCTCTGAGGGAACTCAAGGTGACAATAATATTAGGATCTATCTTAAACTCTGACAATTCGATCTTTGAGGGCACACACACTGAGAAATCTTCTGATTACAATGAATGGAGAACTTGACTATACATTAAGTGAGGGCCTTGAATGCCACACTGAGGGACTCACACTTAGGTGGATGGACAACAGACAGGTTACTGAGGATTATGCTCAGAAAGATAGAATTAGAAGCTGTCAGGTCAGAAATGTATCTCGAAGAGGTTAATTTATTACTGTTTTAATAAACCTGCAAAGTTGTATGACCATCACTACAATCCAGTTTTAGCATATCTCATCTCACCAAGTTCCTCATGCCTGTTTGCACTCATTCCTCACTCCGACCCCACCTCCCCCAGGCAACCACTAATCTATATTCCGTCTCCGTAGATCTGCCTTTTCTAAAAATTATATATAAAAAGAATCATACAGGGGTGCCTGGGTGGCTCAGTTGGCTGGGCGTCTGACTTTGGCTCAGGTCATGATCTCGCAGTTTGTGAGTTCAAGCCCCGCGTCGGGCTCTGTGCTGACAGCTCGGAGCCTGGAACCCGCTTCACATTCTGCGTCTCCTCCTCTCTCTGCCCCTCCCATGCTCATGCTCTGTCTCTCTCTGTCTCTTAATAATAAATAAACGTTAAAAAAATTTTTTTAAAGAATCATATAAATTAGGATCTTTTGTGCCAGGCTTTTTTGACTCAGATTAATGTTTTTTAGGTTTATGAATGTTATAATGTTTACCAGTAGCTTATTTCCTTTTATTGCTGAAAAGTATCCCATTGTGGGGCTACATCACATTTTGTCTCTCCATTCATAAGTTTATGAACATTTGCATGGTTTCAACCTTTTGACTATTACATATAATGCTTCTATGAAGATGCTTCTGCAGACCTTCATACAAAAGTCTTTCCATGGATATAAGGTTTCATTTCTCTTAGTTACATATGTAGGAGTAGAATTGCTAGGTTGTTTGGTAAATTCATGGGGGTTTTCCAGTCTGTCTTTTATGTCATAGCCCTTCGAATGTGTGTGAAGTATTTCATTATGATTTCACTTGCATTTTCCTAATGAGCTATGATGTTAAGCATTTTATAAATGTGCTTGCTCGTCATTCATAGATCTTCTTTGGTAAAATACATGCTCAAATGCTTTGTTTATTTTTAATTGGGCTGTATGTACTCTTATTGTTGAGTTGTAAGAACTCTTTATATATTCTGAATACAAATCCTTTAGCAGGACTTCCCCTTATTTTCTACAAAGTCTACAAATATAATGTATGATATGTATGACATGACATAATTTATATGACACATAAGTATTTTCTCCCAGTCTGTAGCTTTTCTCGTCAAAAGTTTCTTCATAGTTTCTTCTGAAGTACAAAAGGTTTTGCGTATATAAAATGCAATTTATTGATCATGTGTTTTGGCTTTATATCTAAGAATTCTATGCCTAATCCAAGGAGGTTTTAAAATCAGAGCAACAGATCATTTAAAAAATCTATTTAGTGAAATTATCAACCACCCCAAGTTCTTTGAATTGGTCTCTGTATTATCTGTATTAAAACCACTGTATCTGGTTTAATGCTGTTTAACTCACATGTTTAAGACGTTTAAAAGTCTGCTGAGGAGTAGGGGCACCTGGGTGACTCAGTCAATTGAGCGTCTGACTTTGGCTCAGGTCATGATCTCATGGTTCCCGAGTTTGAGTCCCACACTGGGCTCGCTCCTGTCAGCGCAGAGCCCAATTCAGATCCTCTGTTCCCCCTCCCCCACCCCTCCCCCACTCATACCCTCCCTCAAAAATAATAAACATTTAAAAACAAACAAAGGGATTATATTGGAATGCATTATCAAAATATTAAAAAAAAAAAAAGGAGTCTGCTGAGGAATGAGGAGAGAAGAGCACACTACAAAGCGTGCCCAGGGAAGCCTGGGCGAGGCTAGGTGTCCTAGTCCACGGCAGAGAAGAACAGAATAACGGGGCAGAAACAGACTACCCGACGGTAGGTTCCCTGTCTCTGTCTTAGTAACCGCAGATATCTGCAGTAACTTGCACATGTCTTCAGTAAATACTACTAGGTTAAACAGCCGAAACTGGTCCATGGGGCAATGTAGTACTTACAGCAGACAGCCACAGGAAACAGGTAAACAGACTGGCATAGAGCCACGGAGGGAACACGAGGCACCCTGCAGATGACGAGCACTTGGTATGGAAGAGCCTGGTTAGAGACTGAGCTTTATTGCCTATTCATTGCTTCACTCATTCAAAGAACATTTACCAGGTTCTGGGTAAAGTCTGAAAAATGGTGGGTAAATGAGAAGCCCGCCCCCAAGAAATGCAGGGTCTGGTGGAGAGGCCATCCTGTGATTACACAAACCAGGAGAGGAAGTGTCTACGCTGAGAGATACAGAAGGGGCGCGTGTCCACGAAAGGGGGCCTTACTGCGTCAGGGAATGTTTACTGAAACCGCAAATGTTTCCTGAGGGAGCAATCGGAGATGTAAGGGATGAGAACAGGGCCCAGAGAGGAACCTGCCAGGAAGAGGACACATAGAAAGCCCTGGGCTGGAAAGAAATATGCAAACAGGTGAGTCAGAAAGGCTAGTGTGATGGCAAGACAGAGAGAGAGTAGCCCTCCCATAGGATGAAGCTGGTTAGAGGGGAGGCCAGACTTTGTAGACTTTTATACAAATTAAGGCACTGTCTTCATCTAAAGATTGGTGGAAAGCTGTTTTAAAAGAATGTCAATTGTGGGGGGGCCCGGGTGGCTCAGTCGGTTGGGCCTCGACTTCAGCTCAGGTGATGATCTCACGGTTCGTGGGTTTGAGCCCCCACCCCCGTCGGGCTCTGTGCCGACAGCTCAGAGCCTGGAGCCTGCTTCAGATTCTGTGTCTCCCTCTCTCTCTGCTCCTCCGTCCTCTCTCTCACTCTCAAAAATAAATAAACATTAAAAAAAAAAAAAGAATGTAAATTGGGAGAATGATGTGGAGACCTAAGTGTTCAGAAACGACCAGCTGGCTACCAAGCACGGAAGGAGAAGAGAGGAGAATGTATACATTTCCGCTGGACCCGTGGGGAGTGCATGCCACTTTCAGATGGTTAATAACGGTAGCTTAGGTTAATGTGGTACGAGACGCCGGGAGCACGGGAGGAGCTGGAGGGCTAATCGCATCATTAGCGATGGAAGAAAAGAAAGAAGTGGATGGACTAGAGGATCATTAGAAGGCCCTGGGTGAGGGGAAAGAGAAGCGACTCTGAGATAGCTGGTGTGTGTTACGGGGGCGCTTCACCATTCGAGGGGAAGAACGCTTTTTAAAAGCCTGAGACTGGAGGGGTTAAACAAATCACAAAGTTTGAGGTACACCTGCAATATCCAAGCAATTTGGCAACAGAGTAAATTTTCTGTGCTGGATGCTTTGTTGGAACTGGGTATTATGACGGTGAATAAAAACGAAACAAAACAAAACATCGCGGCCCCTACCTTCATAGAGCTTCCGGTCCAATAGTAAATATTAACGTATTAAATAACTCAGAAAGTAATACTAAAAATTGTGTTGAGAGCTATAAAAAATACTACAAGGTGTTATAAGAGAGAGTGGGGAGGTCATGGGGAAGGTCTCATCAAGGAAGTACATTTAAGCCTAACGGTGAGGAATGGGTAGGGAGGGGCCTATCTAGGAGTAAGGCAAAGAACTTTCCAGGCCAAAGGAACGGCATATAGGAGGCAGGACAAAATGTGAATCAGTGGAGGGAAGAAACCACGGGGCTGGAACAAGGGCAGGAATTAGATACACTGAGAAGTGGGAGGTGTCAGATCGCCCAGGGCTTATACAGACCCATGAGGCTGGGACATTTGATTAAGTGCAGTGGGGACCCACCGAACAGTTCTAAGCAACATGTATATGACTGCATCCAGGCAGCCGAGACCTGCTGCTGTGCACAGAATGAATTGGAAGAAGCCAAGTGGGGGGGGGGGGGCAGTGAGGAGATTCCATGACAGTCTAGGTGACACGTGATGATGGCTCAGACTGAGAGGAGTGCTGTGGAAATCGGGGAAAGGGAAAGACTGGAGATACACTTGGGAGGACCTGATGATGGGTTGGAAGCAGGGATCAAACAAAAGGAGGAGTCCAGGATGACTCCTAAGCTTCTAGTCTATGCAGCAGGATGAATGGAGATGCCATTCACAGGGGACGAAAGTCTGTAGGTCAAGGCGCCTCAGACGCAAACAGGGAAAATACCAATTGAAGAACGGGAGACGCACAGGGCAGGTGTCTGGAGTACAGATGTACATCTAGGGAGTTGTCCGCACCTGTGTGGTATGTGCGTGGGAGGAGAATGCCCAAAGACTTTGCAACAGAGAGAAGACTGAGCCCAGGACTGA